>NC_142606.1:39825273-40193240 GCF_041222555.1 Hakea prostrata | reverse complement strand
ATGTTTTCCCCTTTTTATTGGTACGGCACATCTCCTTTATTACTTTGGTTCATCAATAAAGAAGATAAAGTTCATTGAAATATCAAAGAAATGTTAACCTCAATAAACAATCAATAATTGAAACATTGAAACTTAGAATATTAAATCAAAGAAACAATTATGTAGTGAGAAAGAAAACAATTTTAAGGGCATAGATCTAATTTCTAACCCAAGTGAAAGTAGGTAATTTGTCAAACCCTCCAATAATAGCGGTGGATATGAAAACTAAATCGCAGAAACAATAGTAAATGGAAATAGTTGCAACAAAGTAGGAGTATATGCACTTATATAGGAGTATGATATATAAATTTGTAGAAGTTTTTTTTTTTTTTTTTTTTTTTTTTTTTTTTGGGGGGGGTAAAAATTTGTAGAAGTGATTGAAGGTGAGGGAAAAAAATTAAACAGTGGATGAAGGTGGGGTGTGGTAAAGGTTGAGCATTAATGGGCTTTATTTCTTTTAGTAAGCCCATAATTCAGTCCTTTGTTCTAACATTTTGACCAAGAAGATTTGCATTCTTGGGTCACAGGATGCTATTCTTATGTGGCATGAAAAATTAACGACCCGAATACTGTTCCAGGGTTGCTCTAAGGTCGGTGCTATCTTTGTAATTCAGGTAAATGTTTTTGGAACGAAGCGAGAACATTATATTATATTATATTATATACAAGTAATTTACATGAATAATTACATGAAAGAAGCGCTTTCCCTGCACCTCTTCACGAATGAAACCATGAAGGTTTGCAATCGTAGCTTCTTTGGAACCAGAACTAGTCTCGCCAATATATCCACACACCAATTTGTTTCACGAACTTGATGCACCACCCTACGTGGGTTAAGCTTATCTCGGAGCACAAGAATATCCTCCAAAAGTCCAAGAACATACCAAGGACGTATGAGGTCAGAGACTATTAATAATCTGAACAGTGTTGGATGAATCTTGTTTGGTCTGAAATGAGCCTACAAACAAGACTCACGTTTTTGTTAAGAACTTTTCAGGGAGAGATTTTCGCTTTATTAATCCAATCTTCTGTCTAGCCTCATTTTCTTTGTTGTTTGGCATCAGTCAGATCGAACCTCCACCGAACTGTGGTGCATGTTTATTCTTCTCCATCATCTATCCTTCTTAATTTTCATTTTGTCCTACATTGTTGAATCTTGAAGCTTAAGCATAGTTGAAATTTTGTCACAGAACTTATTTGACCATCTTTGCTGACAATTTGTTTTTTTTTTTTTTTCTTCACAATTCTGGAATTCCATCTTTAAAGTAGAAAAGAGAAGAAGAGTGAAAAAAACAGCATTGGAATCCATCGCTAAAAGCTATTCTTGAAAAGGCCTAAGAGTAACTCAAGAAATTTTAGAGGCATATGAACCAAGTTCAGTATTCTACCTATACTTTCACCCAAATAAGCGGTTTGGAATTTAATTCTATGATCCATTCATCTCATCTCCAAACAAACCAAGTTCAGTAACTTTTCTTCAGATATAATATTTGGCCTCCTCAGAGTTGGTGAAGTTAAGAGAAGAATTCCTCGAGGTAGACTTGATTCCTAATTTTTCTTTGGGCTTTTGATTTTTTGTGCACACTTCCCTATTAGAATTTTGAATTAGGGTTAGTGTAGGTTGCATTGAGTTGAGAAGATGAGAAGAGAGAGAGAGAGAGAGAGTGGAAGCAACACCAAGTTTGTGTGGTTCGATTGATTAATGCAACCTATGACCATGGGAGAGTTTGAGATAATTCTACTAGTTTGAAATGATGTGTTACATGCTGCTTATATAGAATTTAGCTAGCCAAAGTCCTTGTTCTTCAATCATGTAGGACTCTTGTAGTTGTGATCCTGTGGAGTCCCAGTATTACATGTATTACATATTTTGTAGAGTTAGGTTTACAATAAGTACTTGGTTAAGAGTTTGAGATTATATAAAATATTAGATAATATGCTGGTGTTAGAGGTCATTGCGTGAGAGTGAGAGAGAGAGAGAGAGAGAGAGAGAGAGAGAGAGAGAGAGAGAGAGAGAGAGAGAGAGGAAATGATTAACATCATTCGGTCAATGTGACCTATGTCCACAGGAATGATAGTTGTTCTTCCTGTTGCGTACGATTAGCCAGCCTTGCGGTGGCAAAAGGATTAGACGTCCCCCCATGCTACGGTTCCCTATAGTCCGAACTCAATGCCGCATTTGGTTAGGGAGCTGGGCGATAATAGCTCCTCCGCATCCCAAAGCGCGCTGCCCTCCTAGGAGCGCAACACTAAGTAATCCAAGCCAACCCACATTACTAACTAACGGTGGATAGTTATCTTTCTTAGAGGTACTAAATACAACTCCATGAATGAGAAAAATGGAGGTTGCGTTAATGATAAAGATCTATGGGGAAACTGCTAAAAAAAGATTGAACATGTGGGAGGGATCCGAACGAATTCAGCTTTCATTTCCCCCGTATGGAGCACTGAGTTACTTATGATCCTATTTCATGTGGAATGGCACCGAAACTGCTACCCCCCTTCATCACTTGGAGGATGATTGAGCACTTCTCTCATTGATTTAGTGAGGAAGTGTGTAGCGGTGGGCCGCCGCCGCCATCACCTAAATGTCATTTTGTCTGCTTCCCGTTTCTTAAGGAAGCAGAGCTCTTTTTGAAACAGCTATAATTTCTTGCATTGTCCAACTCATTCGAAGTCGTCTAGTGTGATCTCATGCGCAGCCCTCATTAAGTCAGGCTGGGCTGCCTGCGGTTACAAAATCACCCGCAGAAGCCGCTATCACAACTAGAGCAATAAACAGTAGCACCAGAGGAGTATGCGCAGAGCCCGGTTTACAACCTGCCTAAGCGCATTCTTTTTTCCTCGTCCTCAGAGTCCGGAAGAGCGGGGGGCAGCGGCCTGTCCGTGCGGAGCCCCTCAGGCCACAACGCCTGGGGCTCGCTCTTCACAAATCCAAGTTTTGCGCCATAAAGTGCGAACCAACATTCATGATAGGAAAACCAAATCAAAATGAGGAAGAAAGAGATATTGTGATGTAAGTCCATTATTCCTTGCACTGCAAGCCCGATCTCATCCACTTGAAAATTCATGTAAAAGTTGGTAATTCGATGGCACTAATAGAGTCGTGAGTTCCGCAATTTTGGGTGATAGTTCCATAATTCACTAGATATTTTCAAGGGCTTTACTTATTTTAAACAAGTACTAAGAAATCAAAAACCAATCTCTCAACATTTTATCGAGACGGAGTCAACTTAACACAAATTATACCGCCTAGCGTGAGGCAAGAATGCTCGACTAGGAGAATAGGAAAGATTTGGTCTATAATCTGTGTCCTCGTTCCGGCTATAGTCCATTCATTAGCAAGCCATCTTCTACGTGACATGATGGTACCACTTGCTTCCATCTGGCTCTTTAATAAGATTCGATTGCCTTTGAATTCTATGATTCCCCTCATCCTTCAATAGGAAATGTGGAATGCTTACTACCTGGAATTCTCCCGCCTATCACTATCATTATTGCGCTTCCCAGGAAGAGACTACTTGATGGGGGCTGAAGCCGACACCTCACTATTTGTTATGTACGTGAAACAACCATCAAATAATAGAGGTCGTCAACCAACGCTTTCAGGGCTTTCTTCTCATTCGAAAGAGTGAATTCTTCTTCGAGATGGGGATTGGAAATGCTTCTATGCGAGATTGCCCTCCACTCACTGCGGGTTTCTATCATAAGGAGGTTCATTATTCGGAAATCGGCAATTAGCATGTTGTGGTTGAGGTGGGTTTAGCCCAACCATCGGCTTCAGGTTGACCATCGGGCGCCACACCTCAGTCATATATGCCTCACTATTGAACTGAAAGATGATAAACCCTTTCTCCAATGAATGCAAGATCACCCCCACAATTTCCAAACGCCCCTAGCAATCTCTCGCAATTCATTTTGGAATTCATTTCGTTGTATAATTAATATTCCTGTTGTGGAATTACAATCCTACGAAACTTTCCCGCCTGTATAAGAGAAGGGAGGGAATCAATCTCAGATAGCTCCAAGAACCTCTATCTTTCACATCTCTACTCTCCTACATCTCCGAAAGATAATATCAAAAATATGAAACGCCGTCTATGGGAATCGAACCCACGACCACGTGGTTAAAAGCCACGCGCTCTACCAGCTGAGCTAAGACGGCCAACTAAACCTTCTTAATCAGGGCCCAACCGGGTTTGAACCGGTGACCTCTTGATCTGCAGTCAAATGCTCTACCACTGAGCTATGGACCCCGAGTGATATCACTTTCCCATGGCTTGGTTCCTGATTATAGACTTTGTAACATCCATCCATCTTCAGCCTACTCTAGTGTCCTTCATTGAGCTGTTTGGTCTGCTGATCAGTCACAGGTCTTTGATAAACTCATCCCCTGATTCTCTTCAGCTTACCACAGCTAATATTGTGACTTCTCAATCTGGTCATCGAACATCTAACTCTCTACTGCTCTCCGACTTCTCTCAACACAACTCCCCATATCGTTCCAATGACGGCTGTTTTAGTCCCAACCCTGTTCTGTTCGTAATCATTCTAAGTAGCCACCCTCTGATCCACGATACTCTTGTCAACAATATCCTGATCAGAATCAATCATGTCAGTCCTCTGAGAAATCTAATCCTCGATTTCTCGTCATGCACCTAACTTCTCTTCACAGCAGCAATCCTTCAGTCGATCTCTGATCCGACATCCTGTTCTTCGGATCATCAAGGGTCATCTTGTCAGATTTGTTCTCAAGGTGACTATTATGTTTCTCATCACCCATGACGGTTCAACAACGCATTTCTTGGCACAATTTTTTCTCTCTGGCCTGTCTTTTTGAGTCTTGGTACTTCTTACTGGATCTTAGACACTAGTTCTAATAATCATCTAACTGCAGATGTGAGTAATCTAGTAGTGGGTTTCACCTTATTTTGGTTCTGACAAGATTGTTATCAGTAATGGCCTTCCTCGTTCTAATTTTGCTATGGGTTCAGCTACTTATACTTGTAATGGCCGTTATATTACTCTTGTACAATGTTTTCTGCCAATAATAATGTTTTGTTTCAGTTCTACTCATTTTACTTCTGATTAAGGACTCTCAGACGAACCAGAGGGTGTTTTGCTGCCAGAGTGACAGCAGTTTATATGCTTTGCCACTTCCACAATTACTACTACCACTCCTGTTGATGTTCATACCAGTGTTCTAATCACCGACGGGAATTGCTGGCTTAGACACCCATCATTCAAGACAGTTCGATACATTGCCAAGGCTTTCTATTTGCCTTGACATCTCTTAGACACACTGCTTGTGGTGCTTGTGAACGTGCTAGGAGTCATAAACTCCCTTTTCTGTATGGGACTATACTAGTTCTGCATAACCTGCCAAATATCTTAGGTTTTGTCCGAACGCAATGAGTTTTATAAAAGAAAACCTGATTTCAACTAGTTTCGGTCAAATTTTGGTGTGCTTCAATGGAAATATTGTACCGAAACAAAATCTGTCTAGTTTGGTTTCAATTTTAAAAAAAAAAAAATGCAAGCATTTTGATTGAAATTTCAAAGGTTTCGATCAAAATTTATTCAATGTTTCAAATTTCTTTCATGTGTAATAACATTCTTTTAACTTTTTTCTCATTTTTGGACTTTGCAATGCTTTCACTTTATCGTTTAAAAGTGAATTTGATAATTAGTATTTTAGCATCCTAACTTCTCTTTCCCCTTGTAGACATTGTATTGTTTTCTTAATCTTCTAAAGGAATTGTTTATTACTTTGTCATTAACATATTTTCAACTTCTTTTGTTTTGGGTTAACATAGAAATGAAAAGAAAAATATAAAAATCATTTTAGTTAGTTTAGTTAACATATAATTGGAATAAAAAAAAAGAAAAACATTACAAAATATTTGAAGATAAAGTAGAAGTAGAAATATCTAGATAACGAATGAGTGCACTATGTAAAAGGAATATATTAAAATTTAGATGATCTTTTTTTTTTCACTGCAAAAAAAAAAAAATAATAATAATAATAATAATAATAATAATAATAATAATAATAATAATAATAATAATAATAATAATAATAATATAAATAAATAAATAAATAAATAAAATAAAATAAAATAAAATAAAAATAAAAACATTACTTAGTAGATAGGGGTAGAGTAAACTTTGTTTAAGATTTATTCAAACATCAACATAATATAACCAAAAGTTAATCTCCAAGACATTCCCTGTTTACCTTACATGTATGGTCACACGTGCATTTGCACATGCATATTTTTATGTATATACATAGACATTTCTTCGATACATGCAATTTGAAGAAAATGCAAAGTCTAAGGGGAAAAAAATGTTGTTCCATAATCTGCAACCTCTATTCGAATTGAGAATTGATGCACTTCCCCACAGTTGGTTCAAAAAATTTACACGAAAGAGATAATTAGAGTAGACTGACTTAGCAGTCGGGCAGCCGTCTCCGAAGGTTGAGTCAGACAAGCAATAACACAATTCTCGCGGAGAGGAATTAATTCCCGAGCAAATGGAGCTGCTGGGTAGGTATGTGGGAGTTAATGTATCCTACCAGATTATTGAGAAATGGTTGATATTTATAGCCTTGCATGGTGGTTTTGGACCGTTGGATGCATGATGATCAGTGGATCCATTTTATTGAGGTTGAGTAATCCAGCTCATTCTGCCTCCTGTTGTAATTAATGTTGACTGTCAAAGCGTCAACTTCTTTTCTGGAGCCCTCGACAACCCAACAAGAGCCAAGCTCCAGGCAGATATACTCGACATCAAGAGATCTCCTAATACGTGGACTATAATAAATGGATATGTATGGAATATCAATGCATTTATGTGGCATTAAATGCAACATTTAATGTATCGATGTGTGGGTCCTTGAAAAAGACAAGAAATTCGAGTACTCATAGGAATTGTTCAGAGACAAGTCCTCGGAAGCAGTATCCTCAGTATGCAACATCTTTGGTGCAGGTGTCACACCCCACCCGCCGGTATCGGTCCCGCCCAACAACCCGTGGGTGCGATCCGTCACAGGATCCACGGTTTTATCATCAATAATAATAAATGCAAATAATAATAATCATAAGCAAGAACAAGTTCAAATAATTAATTAAAAAGGATTACAAGAGTCCAAATACTCCAAGAATGAATCAAAGAAAAGAATCAAAGTAATCAAGTTCCAAATTTTATCGAGTTCAACAGAAGCAAATAATAACTAAATCAGTTTCTTTCTAGTAGCTCGCTACTGAGCCAAAACCTGCTCTTCTAATCTAGAAATAAAGGGGGTTCTCCAGTTTTTCTCCAAACACTTCTCAAAATGCCAGGTGATCTGCCTCCTTTTACCGTTAGTGGGTGTTATAAGCACACTCCAAGCACCCATAGGAGGCTTTGTGGCAAACATCTCGGTCTTCCGCTGATGATACCACATTCGCTTCATAGGAGTTGCTCTAGTCATACGAAACTTCTCCTTATTCGGGAATATCATCTGCACAATATAATTTAACATACAAAAAAAGGAATGAGTTCTGACGAACTCAATAAGGGAAAAAAACATCTCACATTCATATCGACAGAATATCCAATGAAACACATATGTAATGAATGATATGTAAATATATGGATGCTACTAAGATCTAACTATGCATGTCTCTAGACGGTTGACATGCTTTAAGACATAACACCAGCCCTCCTTTGGGTAGGTCTAGTCGCTTTGATCCCTCACAGATTGGTTACCTCTGTTGGGATCCTGAGTAAAGGGGTTCGGTCCTCATCAACCATGGCTGGGGTTTAGGTCAACACTCTCTTACCACGACCATTGGCATGAGTATTGGCGCATGTCAGGGTTTATAATCCAATGCAAGGTCATACAGTAGCATACTACATGTAGTCCAGATACTCCCCTTATGACACCAACCAACTCGGTTCAGTATCCTTCTCTACCTAGGAATGAGAATCCTCATAGACTGGCTATCGCTGTTGGACTCCATTCCCTAACAATATGGCCATCCACATATTGTTGGGGCAAATGCTCTCATGATCCCTCACGACTCTCGGCCGCTCCTTGGATGTCCATGAGCCCAAACCCTAACATAAGCAACCCTACCATTGCATGATTAACAAGTGGACCACCGAATTTCTGCACGGACTGGTTACCGCTTGTAGGATGAAACAGAGTCACATCACTATAATCACAGGTCATTCGGCTTCAATTCCCCTACCGAAAGGGTGGTAGCATCTAGGGTACCTAGCCATGCAATCTAGACTCCCTATGTATGTCATCCAATAATCATGATAGTGCTGGGGGTATCAGTTAGCATGTGTCCCATACCACAGCCTTCTGATATCCCAAGCAATGGATACCTAAATGGATACCCTTCCATCACAATTACATCACATCATTAACCATTATAACATAACCATTCATTTTATATCACAAAGTAATAAAGTACATATAAACATCATTTACAGCATACATTCAACTACTAATCATTGAATTATACAACTACAACAAGTTACAAGAGCAATGAATAATATAAGAATTAAATAGTTCATCATAGAACATATCATCGCATATATATAAGAATGTGTCCTTACCTGTAATTATGTAAAAAGCTTACTAAAAATGCAAGTAGACTTCACCCATAATAGTTTTAGAGAACCTTAGAGATCACCTAAATATAGAGTTGTAAAAATATATAAAAGACATGAGTCAAATAAGAGCAAAGACCAACTTCACAGAGGCTTGTGACCCAACCAGTCACTTGGGGCACTTGGTTAGGTCAAGCGACCGCCCCTATTCCAAACTACTTCTAAGTCTTAAATTATGACTTTTGCTCTCCTAATTTTAATCCGATTTTGGGAAGATCTAAATCCGAATTTTGTCCTTAAGAAACCTACAACACAAGCACGAAACAGAACTCAAGAATTCTAAAGATTCATATTCAAATCATCTCCTTCAATTAGATCTACCCTTTATTTGAATGCAAAGATTTGTTTTTTGACAGGATTTAATCAAACTCATTGATGGGGAATAGAACCAATACAATTCATTCACCACAAATCCAAAGATGGATCCACACCATTCAAAAGATGAGGAAAGAAATATAGAGACTGTGGGGATCACTTACGTCTACTTGATTAGCAAAACAAACGAAGGTTTGGATTTTCTTCTCAAACCACGCTTCTCTCACCTTCCAACATGCATTTTCTACCTACCTAACCGTCCACAAAGAACAATCCCGAATAGAATAATGAGTAAAAAGGTTGGGATTTTCTATACATATGGGATTGAGGAAAATTAGGGTAAAAATCCTGCAAGCATACCTGGCGGTCGCTTGGGGCGATTGATTGGCCAAGCAATCGCCTTAAACAACTCCCCCTAGTACTTTTCAGTACTTGGGTGCTTTGCTTAAGGGGTTGATCCCCAACTCAAACCTAACCCTATACAACATGTGGGGGAGATCTTACCTTGATTCCGGACATCTTCAAACACCTCATGACTCTGAATGGTGATCCACTTTCCCAGTAAGGCAGGTTCTTCATCAAGAGAATCCAGATCCATGAATTCAGGATATGGATCATGAACTTCAATCCAGATATTCCACATCTTATTCAGGCTGGACCTTAGGGTTATCGGACCTGCAATATGGATCCCGGGTTAGAAATACGTTGGTTGTTACAGTAGGTTCCTTCAACCACTACCCCCCCCCCCTCAGACCACGGTGTCACTCTCATTGGGCTGGTGCGATGGGATTGTCTTTCCTAGGATGGATGGTCGAGGCAGTTATAAGGAACACGAACATTTGTAGTTATGATATGATCATTATTAGTTTGAAGGGGCGTGTGCGCAACTCAAGGAGTCAGATTTTCCGCCACATACAAAGGTAGTAATGATGGCCTCAAATATCCTAATCGACGGCCTTACACTGGCCCTTCAATTGTATTCATCTCCACCGTCCATTTGAAATTTGAAACGTCACCTTTCTTGGTACAAGTAGAGGCGTCTCTTCTACCTTCAAACCACTGCTAGTTATGCAAAGCGCCAAAGCTGTGATTTCTATTGCTTCAAAGGAACTCTTGACTTCACTTATCGCATGCTTGAGTGTTCTTCTTCATAAAGTAAGTATCAAAATCCTTCACTCTTCCCCCGCTAATTTCTACAACTGGACCTAGGGTTCACTTTCAAAGGTGGGGAGAACTTTGGTGATAAAATATGTTTATAAGGGTAACCTCATTCACCAACCTGAACCCTATGAATAGGGGTGTCAATTTGTAGCTCGAACCATTAAAACCGAACCGAACCGGCTCGTTATAGCCCGAACCGAACCTTAATGGGTTGTGTTTGGGTTGAAGGTGTCGAGCCTGCACCAACATGAACCCAAACCGCAGCCCATTATAACCCGTTATATAATTTAACATTAAATATTGTTTGAATCATCATATTACCACTAGGTAGTTGGTATAGACTATTAGAAAAATTGAGCATGAATTCAAAGATCAAATAGTCATTCTACTACTTATAAGAGACAATTATAAGGATTAAGTATGAATGTCCAATTGAATGTGAGACTGTTGATGAAGTATGATTATATTTGTCGAGAGGTATTTCTTTTGCATGTCAACTAAATACCAACCCAAAATAGAGATGGACTTCATAGAAGGGGGGAAAAATCGACATTCTCACAAAACAAGAAGCCAATTTGAAGACACTCAATCATAATACAAGTTAGAATTTAAAATGGTTTTTGTTTTGAAGTTTGTTTCACGACTATCCGGTGGAGCCTAAGGAATGAGCTTGCAGTTTCTATGTTTCTAATTATTTGAGTTCTTGATTTCTATAAGGTGGGTGGGATATTTCTACAACATGGAATGACTTTTCATTTTTTAATAGAAATTGATCAATAACAATTTTGTTTTCCATAGAATTTTTGCTCTTGTTATAGGATGCTTTGATCGTGTTGCTAACCAATCAAAAATAAAATCCTATACTAATCTAGCAAGCGAAAAGTACGGGGTCGAACTATGGGGAACTAAAAGGCTAAGTTACTAAGATTGAATTTAACAAAACTAAATTTAAACTAAATCTATTAATTAATGCAAAAACTTAAACTATGAATATGTGAAGATCTTTGGGATTTCGAATCCCCAATGCTTTTCCTTAACCGATATAACTCTACACTTCAAAGCAAATTAGGGATGGTCTTCCTAGGTATGCCCTATCTTCGCAAGACTATCGTCCTTCGCGGAAGCTTGGCACGCTTAGTTCGCTGAGCTATAGAACATCTTTGGCCAAACTCAAACACAATCAACTAGAAGAAATAGAACAATCAAATTAATGAACTAAGCATGGTTCATCTACATCCCAAAGAAAAGGAACTAGCTACTCATTATCACAAAGTTCATAAGAAAAATAAAGATGAAACATAAGGGGAGAGAGAGAGAGAGAGAGAGAGAGAGAGAGAGTGTGGTCTTCTTCTTCAGCAATGAGAGATGAGAGCCGCGATCGTGTCGCTAACCAATCAAAAATAAAATCCTATACTAATCTAGTAAGCAAAAAGTACGGGGTCGAACTATGGGGAACTAAAAGGCTAAGTTACTAAGATTGAATTTAACAAAACTAAATTTAAACTAAATCTATTAATTAATGCAAAAACTTAAACTATGAATATGTGAAGATCTTTGGGATTTCGAATCCCCAATGCTTTTCCTTAACCGATATAACTCTACACTTCAAAGCAAATTAGGGATGGTCTTCCTAGGTATGCCCTATCTTCGCAAGACTATCGTCCTTCGCGGAAGCTTGGCACGCTTAGTTCGCTGAGCTATAGAACATCTTTGGCCAAACTCAAACACAATCAACTAAGAAGAGATAGAACAATCAAATTAATGAAATAAGCATGGTTCATCTACATCCCAAAGAAAAGGAACTAGCTACTCATTATCACAAAGTTCATAAGAAAAATAAAGATGAAACATAAGGGGAGAGAGAGAGAGAGAGAGAGAGAGAGAGAGATGTGGTCTTCTTCTTCAGCAATGAGAGATGAGAGCCGCATTCGCCGTCTTCTTTTTTGTGGTTGGCTTCTCTTTTATGTCTCCCGCACACAATGAATCCCCTCCCTTTATCCGTCGATTTGACCTTTATTCTTTCGGAATTTGGGAAAACTCAAAACTGGAAAGTTGTATATATTTTCAATATCGTTCCATAGCATCTTGAATCATCGAAATCCAAGCTCATACGAGAGAGATATTACCAAAATACTGAAGGTAGGTCTGTTTACCCGATTTTCAGATTTATTACCAATTTTGTTCCTTAGTATTAAAGTAAGTTTGATGATACCCCATAAATCAGGTCCATCTTATATTTATATGAAAGTGTAGTACAGACTATGATAGTATAGTACAGTATTTTCTATTCCTTAATACCCTCCCTCAAAGTCAAGGGCCCTTCAAGGACCTTGAGTTTGGAATGAAGGAAAGAGAACCAAGGAGAGGAAAGACTCTTTGTCAAGATATCAGCTAGCTGGTCAGATGTAGAAATATACCGAACCAATAACTCCTTCTTGGCCACACGATCATGTACAAAATGAAAATCAATCTCAATGTGCTTCGTTCTGGCATGAAAAACCGGATTTGCAGAGAGGTAGGTCGCCCCAATATTATCACACCATAGAACAGGGGAAGAAGGTAACAAGATGCCCAACTTAGATAGAAGGGATTCAATCCAAGTTAACTCAGTGGTGGCATTGGCAAGGGCACGGTATTCACTCTCAGTACTTGAACGAGCAACAGTAGTCTGCTTGCGAGATTGCCAAGAAACCAAACTAGAACCCAAAAAGATAAGATAACCACCATGAGACTTACGATCATCAGGGCAACCTGCCCAATCAGCATCAGAGTAAGCCTCTAGAGACAAGGTGGAAGAGGGTGTAATATGCAAGCCAAACAGAATAGTACCCTTGAGATACCGAAGCAACCTCTTTAAAGCAACCCAATGATCCTCGGTGGGAGAAGAGAGGAACTGACATAATTTGTTAACAGAAAAACCAATATCAGGCCTTGTAAGGGTTACATACTGGAGCCCACCAACAAGACTTTGATAAAGCGTGGCATCCAATAAGGGTTCGCCACCCAAACTTGACAAATGGTGAGCAGGTGTCATTGGCGTGGAGATCGGTTTGACATCAGTCAATCCGGCTTTAGTTAGGAGACTATAGATATACTTCTGTTGAGATAGAAGAATACCATTGCGCATAGGAATCATCTCAACACCCAAGAAAAACCGTGTAGGGCCCAAATCTTTGAGAGCAAACTCCGAAGAGAGTGAGTGTAATAAGGAGTCAATGGCCGATGAAGAGGGTCCAGTGACTAAAACATCATCAACATATATCAACACATAAAGAGGCTCAGATGATTGATGACAAATGAAAAGAGACGAGTCAGTCTTAGATCCCGTAAACCCAAGAGTAACAAGATAAGAGCTGAGACGATGAAACCATGCTCTGGGTGCTTGCTTGAGTCCATAGAGAGATCTCTGTAGTTTGCATACATAGGAGGGATACCGAGTATCAACATAACCGGGTGGTTGATGCATATAAACATCCTCTTTGAGATTGCCATGAAGAAAGGCATTATTTACATCAAGTTGTCGAACAAGCCAGTGTTTGGAGATAGCTAATGTGAGGATGATACGAATAGTGGTGGGTTTGATAACGGGACTAAAAGTCTCATCATAATCTAGCCCATATTCCTGTGTGTACCCTTTGTCAACTAAATGAGCTTTGTGACGTTCAATGGTCCCATCCGATTTCCTTTTGATGCCAAATAACCACTTGCAACCAATAACCCTTCTATCCAAGGGTGAGGATGTGAGAATCCAAGTCTTATTTGCAAGGAGAGCATTAAACTCATTGTCCATTGCAAGTCTCCATACGGAAGATTTAGAAGCTTGACTATAGCAAGTAGGCTCCAAATCAGAAGATCCAACAGCTAATAGAGCCAAAGGAAGGGGGTATTTAGTGGCATAGAAGCTCTTAGGAATTTTAGGAATACGAGTCCCATCCTGAGATCGAGTCACCATTGGATGAGACCTAGTTTGCATTGAGGGAAGTGGCAACTCATTGAGCAACATATGACTATCAACCGAAGCATGTGTAGGAGATAAATGTGATGGAGTGAAAAGCTGCCCAAGTGTAATATGTTCATGTAAATGATTTGGACTAAAAGAATTATCATTTAAAGCTCCTGGACTATGAGCAACAGGCCCATTTATAACACTAGGAATAGCAGGCCCATTTAACATACTAGTAGCAGCAAGCCTATTTATAACACCAGAAGCAGCAGACCCATTTATAACACTAGGAATAGCAGGCCCGTTTAACATACTAGTAGCAGCAGGCCCTATTTATAACACCAGAGAAGCAGCAGGCCCATTTAAATCCATAGAAACTAACCGCCCAAGGAAACTATTTAAACAGTTTGCTGAATCAAAAAGTCCAATGTCCTTATTAGTTACAGTACAAAAAGGAATCAAATTTTCTGTTGAAGAAACAACATTCTCAGACTGAATATGTGCACCAGCAGTAACATCATTAGGAACAGCAGTATTTGATCCCAAAGTAATGTTTTGATCGATGCGTCGAGAACCAGTAGAAAAAGCAGGAGCTGAATCTAAAGAATCAACAATAGGTGTACCAAGTCTAACATCCGAACAGCCATCCAATAGCTCCATGGAACCTCTAGAACCTGTCTTTGGAACATCAAAATTGGAAGACAATGTAGTTGGTAATAACAAAAGAAAAATAGAAGAAGATGGATAGGGAGAAGTAGGAACCAAAGAAGGAGACCGGAAGGGAAACAAAATCTCATCAAAGACTACATGACGAGATACAAAAATCTTCCCAGTAGAAAGCTGCAAACACCTATACCCATGATGGCGAATACTATATCCAATAAAAACACAAGCATCTAACCGAAAATCTAATTTATGTTTATGGAATGGCCTCAACAGTGGTTAACAACAACAGCCAAATGTCTTAAGAAAAGTATAGTCAGGATGACGTTTAAACAAACAGGAAAAAGGAGAGGCAAAATTCAAAGCAGCAGTTGGTAGCCTATTTAGAATAAACACAACAGTAGAGAATGCATCCACCCAAAAACGCATAGGCATACCAGAATGAGCAAGCAAAGATAAACCCATTTCAACAATTTGATGATGTTTTCGCTCAACCATACCATTTTGTTCAGATGTATATGGACAAGATAAGCGATGAGAAATCCCACAACTCTCAAGGAATGTAGAAAAAGTGCGATACTCCCCACCCCAATCAGATTGAAAGGTAAGAATGGGAGTAGAAAATTGTTTTTCAACAAAGAGTTTAAACATTTGAAAGACTTGCAAAGCCTGAGATTTACAAGAAAGTGGATACAACCATGTAAATCTAGTAAAGTCATTCACAAATGAAACATAATATCTATGTCCATCATTAGAGACCTCATGGGCAGGACCCCACAGATCAGAAAATACTAGTTGAAGAGGTGCAGTTGTATGTGTAGTACACGAAAGAAATGGTAGTTTATGACACTTTCCATATTGACAAGGTGCACAAACAAATTTTGATTTAACACCAACAGAAGGAAGATTAAACTGAGATAAAACTCGACTAACAGTATTTGTATTAGCATGCCCTAAACGCATATGCCAAACATCATGAGAAGCTTTAATAGCAGAAAAAACAGGAGGAGAAGAAGAAGCAACAACATAATTGTCTATAGGAAGCTGATACACACCATTTTTAAGGGGCCCGGTCACCAGGATATTGCCCGAGGAGCGATCCTTGATATGAAAACAAGTATCATGAAATTCAAAAAAATACAAGATTATCAGATGTGAATTTACTCACAGATAACAGATTATGAGAAGCAGAGGGAACATGTAGGATTTCAGACAAATGAAATGGTGATTTAAAAACTGAAATTTTGGAATTACCAACATGATGAATGGACAAACCTGTTCCATTGCCAATTTGAACTTGTTCATTTCCAATGTACTCAGCTGGAGAGCTTATGACACCCAAGTGTGGAGTAATGTGATGTGAGACACCCGAGTCAGGTAACCAGTGAGATGTACTAGGTGGAGCACTAGCAAAATGAGCCTGAGGCATTCGATACTGACCACCAGAAGATGAAGGTGTGACAAACCTCTGAGTAGACCCAGCAAATCTTGGAAGATGATAACAATTTAAAGCTGTGTGACCTGGTCGATCACAAATCTGACAAGAGAAAGAGAATCGGCCACCACCACGACCTCCTCTACCAGCAAATCGGCCAAAATTACGACCAGCAGAGAAATTCCGAGAAACATTCCAAGAGAAATGTGGGTGAGAGTACTGAGATTGAGATTGAGAAATATTTGTTGCCTGTGCTGTGATGTTAGTGAGATCTCTTAATGCAGAAGCCGATCTGATTTCCTCACAAAACAATAGACCTTGAAGATCGGGAAGGCGGATAGGAGCAAGACGGGTAGTAATTGATGTAACAAATGACTGGTACTCAGGTCCTAGGCCTCCAAGAATAAACAACACAAGCTCTGACTCAGAAATTGGAGCAGATGCAAGAGCCAAAGCATCAGAAATTTTCTTGACCTTCAGAAGATATTCATTCATGGAATCAGCTCCCTTCTTTATATTGTGCAATTGAAGCCGAAGCTGCATCACTCTTGCTTGAGATGAAGAGGCATAGGTAGCCATCAACGCATTCCATACCGCAAAAGAAGTCTTCAAGCCAACCACTTGAGAGTGAACAGAGTCAGTGAGGGAGGAAAGAAACCAACTCAACAGTAGTTGATCATGTTTGTGCCAAGTGAAGAATGCAGGATTTGGTCTCGGAGAAGCAGAGTCAGAATCAAGAAACGGATCAGGCCAAGAATTCGTTCCATCAACTAGAGACATGAAACCAGTGGTGTTTAACAAAGGCAGAAATTGAGAATGCCATATCAAATAATTCTCTCCAGAAAGCTTGACTGAAAAATAGTGTTGGACATTTGAAAACGAATAAGAAGAAGATGAATCCGACGGGTGCACATCAGATGTAGAAGAATCTGACGCCATGAATCACAAATCTTGTGAAATCTTGACAAAAAGAATCTCAAAAATGCAGAGAACAGAGCAGCTATTGGTTCGTCTCAATCTGAGCTGAAAACTTAGAACACAGAGTGCAGATAACCAAATCTGAAACAGAGGCTTGCAACACTTAGATCCGAAACCACAAATCACATCTGAAACTGAAGAAATCTGAAGAAACACAACAAATCTGCACAAAAAACACACCAAAACTGGAACGAACTGAAGAAATCTGAAGCGAATCTGCAGAAACGCACCAAAAAACTGCAACCAAATCAACACGGGTTGAACTGCAGGAATCTGAAAATCTGTAACCGGAAACACACAACAAAACTGCAGAAACTCAAACCACACCAACTGCAGAAACTCAAACCAGCAACGACAGTTCAAGAAACAAGCAACGACCACAGATCGGAGAAGAAGAACTTAGAAGAAGCAGAGCATAGAGCTGTTGAGAAACCAAGTTCAAGAAAAGAAAACGTCGACAATTCTAAGAAAAGTAGCAGCAGATTCTTGATTCAAGAAACGTGTCAAATGTTGATACATGGTTCAAGAAGAATAGTCAAGAAAGAAGCGTGAACCAAGATAAAAATGTGTATGAACCAGGTTAACCCAAGCGACTGATACCATATTAAAAGTAAGTTTGATGATACCCCATAAATCGGTCCATCATATATTTATATGAGAGTGTAGTACGGACTATGATAGTGTAGTACAAAGATTTTCTATTCCTTAATACTTAGACCTCCACCTATTTCCAATTTGGCTAAGATCTCACTTTTCATGATTTCTTGAGCAGCAAGATTGAATGTCATGATTTAAAAATCCACCAATATCTAATATATTTGCCAACTTTACTCCATATTATCTCTAATATCCAAAATCTCCTTATTCATGAAAAATACACAAAAATACTCAATTAGCTCTCTTTAATTAAATAAGTATGGGGAATTAAATCAAATAAATAATAGTAAATGCATGCTTATCATGCTCGACTATTTATTTTTATTCTTTTTCATGCATAGCATAAATTATTAGCCCAAACCGTTAGTCAACCCAAGTATAGACCGTTAGCCCGAACCCAAACCGCACCAAACCGAAACCGGCCCAAAACCATTATTTTGCTAATGGACCTTGTTTGGGTTGAGTGTTTTTGAGCCCGAAATTGTTAAGCCCAACCCGAAACCACCCCAAACTGCACCGTTGACATCCCTACCTATGAAGAATTCGGGGTTAGTGGTGATCCCTTTGATCCCTCTCGTCCTTTGATCATGGAGGATATAGAAGAGGCAGAGGATTCTTAGGCCCCTGCCAGAGGACAAGGCCACCACTCCATGGAGAATTCCAAGGAAGAAATCCCTAAGGAGAGGACTACAAGTCCTTCTCTAGAAATAGAGCCCCCACTACTTGGACATCTAGGGTCAAATCCCCTCAGCTCTCAGATTGTCGAATCTCTAGGTGTCATGAAAAAGCAGGGCCTTAGATCTTCTCGAGTCTTTGTGTCATAGGCACTTTGAACATATGAGAAGAGTTTTTAGATCCCAAATGATCATGAGATTCGTCTTCCTGAGTACAATGAGAGAGCAAACCATCTTCTTCCTAGGGAATTCCCCTTATAGTATGTATGATCCATGCTCAGTGGGCTCAGGCCTCAGAGTCCCCCGCCACCTATTCATAATGCAAGTGTTGTACAAATTCCCCCATTCAATGGTGTACTTTGATATCAAATTTATTTAGACTTCAATTGGCTTGCTTATTTGTGAAGAATTCTAGCTCTCATTTCTCATGCAATCCTCATTGAATTAAAACTTGTTTAGGAGACTAAACTGAATGACAGTAATCCGTTTGTTCCCATTGTTCCCAAAACACTTTTCTTTTTCTTTTCTTTTTATTTTTTTTTTTCTTTTGTTTTTTGTTTTTATTCCTTTTTCGAAAACAAGTTTGTGTATCTAGTTGACTAGTTGAACATGATTTTTTAATATTAGGAAAACAAATTTTCAAGAAGCTTTTGAGTTTAATAAATGAAACTAAAAGTTTGATGCTACCAAGTAAATTCCAACATAAATGTGTACTAATTAATGCTTCATTAAAGGGGCTACTTTATGCGATGGGACTAACAATATGACCGTGCTTGATCCAACAAAGTTGTTTTTATTGGTACTGCACATCTCCTTCATTACTTCTATTCATCAATAGAGAAGGGAAAGTTCATTGAAAAATCAAAGAATTGATAACCTCAATGAATTGAAACTTGAATATTAAAAATCAAAGAAACATTTAGGTAGTGAAAAAGAAAACAATTTTAAGGGCATAGATCTAATTACTAACCCAAGTGATAATAGGTAATTTGTGAAACCCTCCAATAATAGCAGTCAATATGAAAACTGTAGGGTTTGGATGTCTTGTATTCTGTGGGTCCAAATAATTATGGTTTTGGTTGTATTCGTAATTGAAACATGGTTTGGGTTAATTACTAATACTAGGGTAAAATTGTAATTACATTGGGATTAGGGTTTTAGGTTTCCCTATAAATAGTCTCTGTAGGATAACCTATATGTATCAATCTCTGTAGGAGATTGGGGAATCAATCCCTGTAGGGGATTGGGGATCACCGGGGATTGGGGAACCCATCCCGTGGATAAGGATTGGGGGGCAAGCAAAGGTAGCACTTTGTAGGTGTGAGAGTGGTGTGAGGTTTTCAGGAAATAGTGAAACTCTTTTTCTCTCTGGTGGATGTAGGCATGGTTTTGGTGAACCACGTTAAATTCCCCTGGTGTGTTTTGCTTATGTTCTTCTCCATTCATGGTTGTGCATCCATTATCCCTAACAAGTGGTATCAGAGCGAGGTTCGGTGGATCGTCGTCGGAGGTGTGCGAAGATCTAAAAAGGAGAGGATAGGTGCCAGGAGAACGGAGAAGGCTTTGACGGATTGATCAAAGGTACGATTCTAGATCTAGAATCGTGAAGTTTTTTTTATTCTTTTTATTTCTTATGATTTGAGTGGATTGGCTCAAAGAGAAAAAGAGGGGAAAAAAAAGGAGGAAAAGTTTTGAGTGTTCCAGTTTTGGATTGTCAGATTGCCGGTGATTTTTTTTTAAGTTTTTTTTTTTTTTTTACTTTAGTTTGAATGTGTTGATACGAAATCCCACTCGTCCTTCCCTGTCATGAACCTGCAAAATACGAGCTCGACCTTGTGTGGTCGAGGTACGTCTCCGACGAGCAAGTCAGTACCAATGATATGATTTCAACTACTCAATAGAGAATTCAAGTAATTGATCACACAGAGTATGAATACCTACTACATAAAGCCTGCCTGAGGTGTTTATATAGCTTTAGATATCAGAGTTAGACTCCGAATATAACTCTAAGAAGAGTTGTGTTAGGAAAGTAACTCTAGAAAGAGTCTTTTACCTGACTTATCCTTTCTAGGAAATTGGCAGATGAGAGAAGTTAATCCTGATCGAGTACTCTTGACACGATGGTCGGACCGTCCATTAACGGAAAAAAATCATCTCTTGCGTGCACATCTCTCCGTGCACAAAGCAACACCACAGCTTGACACGTGGAATATCCATAATAAATGGCTCGGGATTAGCGACACGTGGTTTTAAGTGAAAAATAACCATTTTGTGACCCGTTTTAGCCAAAACCGACAAACAAGACCATTCAATGAAGTCGTCATCGTCTTCTCTTGATTCCTCCTCTGCTATCTGCTACGATCCATATACAGACTAACCCTTACAGAGAAAAACCCTAACGCCCCTAACACAAAGCAAACTAGCCTCACTTGCATTCAACTTTTGATCTAAGCCTGGATAATTAGGGTTTTGATCTATTGATGGAGGATGCTGCTGAGATGGGTATGTTATGTTCATCTTCAGGTTCAAGAAGGTCAAGGAGTTTGAGGATGAAGATTGTGTTGCCACAGCAGCTTTGTGGGTTTGGGATGAATGACTTCGAGTGGAAGAAGATAAAGAAGAGTCTATTAAAGATGGGGAGCTCGTCATCATCGATGTCTTCAGCTTCTTCAGATCTGTCATGGAATGGGCAAGTACTGAGGAAGGCAAGTTGCAGAGCCAATATGGGTTTTCATTGTTTGTTTATGCTTGGAAGAAATGAAACTGGTTCATTCAACTGATTTTTTTTTCTGCTAATTCTTTGTTTCATGGAAGTTTTCTTTAGGGACTGTAATACTTCAATTTCATTACTAACCCATTTATTCAAGAACATAACTGAATAAATTGCTCTTCCAAAATAGGAAAACAAATGAACAGATTGATGGCTTATCGTCATCTTCTACTGTTAAAAGGAAAAATATTCTCTATTTTTTTCTGTTTTTAGCAGTGATGAATGCTTTTGATAGTTTGGTAAATTTGATTGAATGAATTTGTTCTACAAGCAAATATTTATGTCGATTGCATATTCTCTGATACAAATCCGAAGGAAGAAGAAAAAGAATTCAATCCGAATGCATCGACTTAAGGTACCATCCTTGCTCATTGTTGGAGTTTATTTGGATTATTGTGAATTTCATATGAAACGCCTACCCAGGCGAGCTCCTACATTTTGTGTTTCTAAAAAATTCTCTATCGCGAAACCACGACAGCCTATTCGGATTTGTTGTTGTCTCTTCTTACCCTGTTTGCTATTGATCCACAGAGGTTGTCTTTTCCATTACAACAGCTGATAACTGTTTTCACAAATGGGAATGGGGAATTGTGATTACACCACTGGGTGCTTCTCCATTAATGTGAGATGGAGGAAAGGTATTGAAAGAAAAGCGATGGGATGCTACGATTTTAGAATCGGGTCTTAAAAACGGGTCAGTTTTGGCTAAAACGGGTCACAAAATGGTTATTTTTCACTTAAAACCCTATATGCTAATCTGAGCCATTTATTATGAATATTCCACGTGTCAAATTGTGGTGCTGCATTGCTATGCACAGCAGAGAGATGTGCACAGCAGAGGATTTTTATCCGTCCATTAACGCTATGGTCGAGACACTTGTATTGAACCCGTTGGTCGGACCGGTCAGGGTAGAATGACTATTTTAGTCATTAACAGAAGGCCCCTAGTCCATTGGAGTCGAGGACAGTGTGTTCGACCCAAGGGATTACATTACTCCCATGCAGGGTGTCCTTGATCGGTCCGAAAAGGTACCTCCTTTATTTCTTCTTCTCTGCTTTTTCATTTTTGCGTTTCTTGAGAAAACAGAAGTTGCTATTGCCGCTATGGAAGCTCTTTCTTGCCTCTTATCTTCATGTTTCTGTTTCGCTTTATTTGTTGTAAAATTCCTTGATTAACTTTATCGGAGACTCCTTTGCTTTGTCTTCTTGATTTTCTCTTTGGCTATTGAATTATCATTGATCGTCCTTCCCTTTGATTGAAGATTTTTTCCAATTGCCATGGTTACCTGCTTGGTATATGTAGATATATGTTCGACTACTTCTTCCGAGCATGGTAACTTGTCATATTTACACATTACAGTGTTTGTGATTTATTTGCACACTTCGGTGCTCGTGATGTATTTGCATACTACATTGCTGGAAGCCTAAATTTAGGTCTTATACCTTTTTTATTCCAGAAGCCTAAGTATCTTAGGTCTTACACCTTTTCTGGAAGCCCTTAAGTCTTAATCCTTGTGTTCGGTTATTCCCCGAACACGACGTTTAATTGAAGTAAATAGATCTCTGTGTTTGGTTCTTCCCAGAACATGATGTGAATTTGAAGTAAATAGATCTTTGTTCGGTCATATGTTGTGTCTGTTTATCATCCAAGCCATGCTGTTCGGTAAGAGTTTGTTCGGTCATAAGGCCAAATATTTGTTTGTCAACAACTGCTCGGTTATAACCAACTACCCCCCCCCTGGGCATGATAACTTGAGTATGAAAAATTGTTGAAGTTTTCGTGCCTAAGGAATTTTAGGGCTTGTCTGCCTATGTATCTTTAGGTCTTTAGCACGGGGAGTTTCCTCAGGATATCGCCCTGCTCTTTCTTTCTCGAGCAAGGGGAGTTCCCTTAGGATACTACCCTCCTCTTTCTTTCTCGAGCAAGGGAAGTTCCCTTAGGATACTGCCCTGCTTTTTCTTCCTCGAGCAACGGGAGTTCCTTTAGGATACTGCCTTGTTTTTTTTTCTCGAGCAATGGGAGTTCCTTTAGGATACTACCCTGCTTTTTCTAAGAATGAGCAATGGGAGCTCCTTTAGGATACTGCCCTGCTTTTTCTTTCTTGAGCAAGGGGAGTTCCTTTAAGATACTGCCCCCTTTTTTTTTTTCGAACAATGGGAGCTCCTTTAGGATACTGCCCTATTTTTTCTTTCTTGAGCAAGGGGAGTTCCTTTAGGATACTGCCCTGCTTTTTCTTTCTTGAGCAAGGGGAGTTCCTTTAGGATACTACCTGCTTTTTCTAAGAATGAGCAATGGGAGCTCCTTTAGGATACTGCCCTGCTTTTTCTAAGAATGAGCAATGGGAGCTCCTTTAGGATATTGCCCTGCTTTTTCTTTCTTGAGCAAGGGGAGTTCCTTTAGGATACTGCTCTGCTTTTTCTAAGAATGAGCAATGGGAGCTCCTTTAGGATACTGCCCTGCTTTTTCTTTCTTGAGCAAGGGAGTTCCTTTACGATCTTTTTCTCGATGAGCAGGGAGCCCTTTAGGATCGCCCGCTTTTTCTTTCTTGAGCAAGGGGAGTTCCTTTAGGATACTGCCCTGCTTTTTCTAAGAATGAGCAATGGGATCTCCTTTAGGATACTGCCCTGCTTTTTCTAAGAATGAGCAATGGGAGCTTGTTTGTGAAGCCTAATTTCATAGGTCTTACTTTTTTTTATGCCTAAGGGACTTAGGGCTTTTTTCTGCCAAAGGAACTTAGGGCTTTTTTCTGCCTAAGAAACTTAGGGCTTTTTCGTGCCTAAGGAACTTAGGGCTTTTTTCTGCCTAAGAAACTTAGGGCTTAGGGCTTTTTCGTGCCTAAGGAACTTAGGGCTTTTTTCTGCCTAAGGAGCTTAGGGCTTTTTCGTGCCCAAGGAACTTAGGGCTTTTTTCTACCTAAGAAACTTAAGGCTTTTTTTGTGCCTAAGGAACTTAGGGCTTTTTTCTGCCTAAGGAACTTAGGGTTTTTTCGTGCCTAAGGAACTTAGGGCTTTTTTCCCTGATGCTGGTTGAGAAGAGTTATTGATCTGGTCGAGCAGCTGCCCTTCCAATGTTAGTCGAGTAGGTTGATTGTGGTCGACTCGTAGATTTCTAGTATAGTAGTCTTTTAGATTTGTATATCTAGACCTCTTTCACCGAGCATGGCTACTTGTCACTTTTCAAACCTTTTATGCTCTGTGTACAAGAAAGTCGAGATGTGAGATGTTTATCTCTCTTTACTCCCCTGAGCATGATAGGTCAAGTATTTTTTGAGCTATTATGCTTCATCCAGCTAAGAACTCTTGCTTGTATGTAGAATTCCTTTCTTCCGATCAAGTATGGTCGACTATCTCGAGCTCCCATACTTGTAACTTTGATGATATTTTTCTCTCCATGAACTCAAAAACTTTGAAAATACTATATATATATATAAGGTTTTTGTTGTTGAAGCTAAATATTCGATAATGCATCAAATGTAAAAAGAATTTCTGCAAATTGAAGATCAAAAAAAGAAATAATGATAAGAAATCTTTGATATAGAGTCATCTTCTCTGAAGAAGATGATAACATCTCTTGAAGGGTCTTTGCTGTTAGAATGAGGACTCCACTTTAAAAATATTTTATATAGTGAATAATCCCGATCATGCACCATTAGAAGAATAGTAACGATCATATAGATAAATAGATCTTCAGGGAAATCCATAGAGAAAAATAGCTGCCATATTTTATTGGGGAGTGGGGAGGCCCCACAGCTGTTGTTGTCACTTTAATATATCATCACAGTGTTCTAGGTGTGAGTTTGTGAGTCAAGGAAGCCCAAAAAGACATAAGTTGATGATTTGAGCAATAGAATAATCTTCGCGAGCGATATCGATACACAACAAAAGTGAATAAAGCCTCTTCAAATTTTGAATAATTTCTTCTTGAAGCAAAGCCCCATAGCTAAAGCGTTTGAATGGATTTGCTCTCTGCTAAGCTTTGAAGAGCGATGAATTAGGTGTGCTACAATGAGATTAATAATAGCCCTATACCAATTTGGTGAAGTTTGATAGAACTGGACTGCCATTTTTGTTATTCAACATCGCTGCAGATTTTGTAGGTAATATATATAGAGGAGCCGATCTTTGCATTAGATAATCTTCAGATGTTGTTCTTCAACATCCGTACTTGTGCAAAAAGATATGCTGTTGAACAGAGGGACTTTTAGAGAGAATTGCTGCCGATCTGTTGCGAATAAGAGGTTGCTCCTCTAAGGGTATAGGGGTGCAGGGTCACACCTATGGTGACAGCTCCTTGATATCAATCAAGTTGGCATGTATGTTGAGTAGAATCAATGGTTCAGGTAGCTGCTGAGCATCCTGAAAGATAGCTTTGTAACAAAAAGAATCAACTCCGGCTTCACCCAAAGTAGGCTGGAACCTTCGACCAAGTAAAAACTCCTTCAAATCATTTTTAACCCTGGCTGCATGTCTTCAAGGCTATATAAGATATCAGCACCTGGTTATTGGCCGCATCTCCTGATTAAGATAGCGTAGTTCTGTCGCCTTGATCATTAGCGATGATATTAACGCGATCGACACGAGTAGGTTGTTCTGATTCCGATAGCCGAACCTTCACCTTTGCCAGCCATTTCTTTCATATAGGAATCCATAAACACAACATTGAAGTAAACTACTTCAAGTATTGATAGGCAATTTTGTCTCTTTCTTAGTGAAGAATTCACTACTGACAAATCTCCATGAAAAATACATCTGTAATTTCTCAACAAAGTGTCTCTTCCATGGAACGCAATATCGCCCAATTTCGGTGGTTTCGGTTCATGGCAAACCGAAACTGCTAGCGAACTACGAACTATCAACATATCGGCGGATCTTCCGCCGACAAATGGTGAAACATAAGTTAAAAAAAGTGAAATTTCGCTGAAAGTCCATTCGCCGGGATTGCTTTTCTTCCCTGCTACTCCATTCTTTCTCTATGTAGGCAAAGAACTTGAATTTTTTGCTATTAAAGTGAGAGAGGTTAGGATTTGTACTCTGCTTCTAAGAAATCAGAGGTAAAAAATTCAAAAAAGAAAGAGACATCTTCAGAACCCAGTCTTTATTTTTGGCTTTCTTTGTCGGAACCACCATAAAAAACTAGAAACCATAAACTTCATCTCTCGTTCGCCGGAGTCACAAACACTGAACTTCATCCCAACTTCATCCCTGCAACAAAATGAAGAACAGGCCAAAAATCTCAAACATGCGTTTTTCTAAACCGTTTAAGTGAACTTCACACGCAATGTGTCTTTTCAATTTTCATTATCTCTCACCTATTAAATGCAATCTCATCCCTTTGTTTTGTTTTCCAGTTTACGTGTTACTTTTTCAAATTTATTATTTAAAAGAAAAAACCCCTGGGGAGTCGAACATTTCATATTTCAAATGTTTAATGGATAGAAATTACCTTGGAAGCCGAACCTGCTGCAGTTACATAATTACATCTGAACCTTGTCTATTGTGTTTCTTAACCCTTAAGAGTTAAGATTCTTTTCTATTGGTTGCCAGCTTCATTCCAGCTTCATTCATGCAATACAATACTTTTATAGTGGCCAAATATTTGTTTGACTAGAGACAGAATCAAGAAGGAAGGCTTTGAACCAGATATCAAGCCTTGTTTACCACGCAAAATGAAAATTTAAAACCGTAGAGCAAATGAGCAATTAATGCATGTCTTTTCAATTACTTTTAATATTTTAGTACGAAATTTGGACGATATTTATCATATGGATTAGCAGGTTTCGGCAACCAGCGAAATGGGATATTTCGGCGAAACTTAGTTCCACGGTCTCTTCCCTTAATCTCCATAAAACCCAATAAATAATCACCGGAGCCATGTGATTTGATTTTTGGGACAGAATTGATGGAGCATAAATAATAGCAATTTCATTATTTAAATGATGAACAATACCAGCAGTGTAACAATGCATGTAGCATTGAAAAAACATAATGAAAGCATGCATGTACCATGACATTTGTCAACAAAATTGGATTCTTAGCATACTTAAGGTCTTTTTAGAGTCATGCCAAAAGCTCGGTGGCCATTTTTGTAAATCTATTGAGGAATAAAAAAGCTGCAAACCAGAATTGTGGAAGAACTTATAGCAAGAAGAGGAACTTACAGCACGGTGGCCTTTTGATTTTATGAGTTTATTTCAGAACTTGTTGAGTTCTCCATTAATGAGAAACTAGATCAGGCACATCATGATCATGCTGGAAAACCAGCTTCCTCTGCTTTTTCTGGATCGCTTTCTGGGTCTGCAAAACAGAGAGCTCCGATCGGAGAGGACTAGTAGCCGACATTGATCTCGGCGAGAATATCGGACAAACAAAGGCAATAGCCGATCCACTGCGTCACTAGGCTTTTGATTCACAATGGGATCAATTCGCTGTTCCTGAATCTCATAACGTTCGAACAATGCTTCACCATCACGATATCATCGAGCATGGGCTTGGGAGCGACACAGAGGTGGCGGAGCATGATCACAGGTGGAATGCGTGAAAGGCTAGCTTGAAGCATAATTACTTCAATAATCGCTGGGCCATCATCTCCATCCTTGCTGCTGTGCTATTGTTGCTTATCCTCCTTGGTTGATGCTTGATTGTTGATCAATCATACTCTTCTGAAGACAGGAATTTTTGTTTAATTGATTATTCGTATCGTACAAAAGTCGCGAAATCCTTGACCAGCAAAACGATATGCATGAGATCGACGGTAATCCATCTCTAAGTCTTCAGTTCTTCAAGTAGTCACCGATTTCAATAGAGCAGTAGTAGATTGACACCAGGCTCTAGCGTTATAAGTGCATATCTATCTTGCCAATAGCAACAAAATCTCTGCCCAGATGATTCCGAAGCAACAGCGATGTGAAATCAAGAAGACCATACTCCGTTAGGATTAAATCAGAGGAAAAACGCTACCGCATCCTGGATTGCAGCAATCGCTGAAGTATTTACTTCCGGTGAGGCTTCTCTTTCCTTACATCTAAAGGGTATTTTGTATTTTCACAAATCAAAGCATGTGGTTCTCTTCTCTGCAATGTGATTTTACGAACACCAAAGCACCCAATGGTTCTGAATATACGAGTTAGTTTACCAATTTAAAAAAAGGTAAAAGTGTGAATCATACTTCAAAAAAGGAAAAAATCCGATCGCATCCGTTTTTCAGAAAACTGAGGGAGTTCCCGTCTAATTGATTTTGCAATCTTACGGTTGGGAGCAACGGAAACACTTATGGTTGGATTACTCAAAAGTAATTTGAAGACAACCTTACAAGGGAATTTGATCACCTCATTATTATTCAAGAGGCTTGATTTAGCATTCGTGATATGATCTGCATGATGGCTTTTTGATCAAGATTCTCACAGACGGCGCCAATTGTTGATACGAAATCCCGAAATCCCGCTCGTCCTTCCCTGTCATGAACCTGCAAAATATGAGCTCGACATTGTGTGGTCGAGGTACGTATCCGACGAGCAAGTCAGTACCAATGATATGATTTCAACTACTCAATAGAGAATTCAAGTAATTGATCACACAGAGTATGAATACCTACTATTTAAAGCATGCCTGAGGTGTTTATATAGCTTTAGATATCAGAGTTAGACTCCGAATATAACTCTAAGAAGAGTTGTGTTAGGAAAGTAACTCTAGAAAGAGTCTTTTACCAGACTTATCCTTTCTAGGAAGTTGGCAGATGATAGAAGTTTATCCTGATCGAGTACTCTTGACACGATGGTCGGACCGTCCATTAACACAATGGTCGAGACACTTGTATTGAACCCGTTGGTCGGACCGGTCAGAGTAGAATGACTATTTTAGTCATTAATAGAATGTAATGAATGTAATTACATTTGTTTAAAAAAAAAAGTTGAAAAGATCAAGCTGGAACGTGGAACGATGGAAGGACCGTGAGGAAGGAAAAGAAAAAGAAAAAAAAAAAGGTTCGGTTGGTTGGAAAAAAAAAGAAATACAAGATATTTTTGTTTTTTTATTACCAAATCGATATCGTACAGGTTGTTTCCACAAGATTTTGTGTTAATATTTTTTGTACGGAGTTAAGTATTCCTAAAGTTTTTCGGCGTTTTGGACTCAATGGAAGTGACGGATCAAAGAGATTTTGCTCCGTTGGTATTGATTTTGTGAGTTCGTATGGAAATCAATGGTGAGGTTCTTTCAGTTGATTGATGGGTACGAAAGCCACAGATCAAGTAAATTGTACACGCTTGTAGGTAGTGTTGAAACAAATGGAGCTCCAATTAACACTTTAGAAAGGGGTACAGGTAGATAGAATTTGGAGGTTGTTTAGGGGCAAAAAAGGGCAAATCTGAAAAGAAGCGAGTTACTTTCACTTTGGATTTGGTGAATGGCACTGATCTCTCGGAGCCGGCTGTGACAAAAGGAGAGATGGAGTCACGTCACGTCATATAGCGGTGATGAGCTGTACGGGACACTCCATGTGGGGGTGTGCACCATGCTGGTTTAGTGATGGTGGTAACACAACATTCCTAGAGGGGATGTGGGTCATGCGTGTATAGCGGCAATGAGTTGTACGGGACTCCCTAGGTGGGGGGGGGGTGTGCGCCATGCTGGTTTAGTGATGGCGGTAACAAAAGCATCCCTAGAGAGGATGTGGGTCATGCGGTAAGGTGTGGTAGATACACAAAGACGAGTAATTGCAGAGAGACATCATCAACGGTTTTCTTCAAGGTGGTTTGCAGAATTCAAGCCAAGTTGGAGATTGTTGGGTTTGGATGTCTTGTATCATGTGGGTCCATGTAATTATGGTTTTGGTTGTATTCGTAATTCAAACAGGGTTTGGGTTAATTACTAATACTAGGGTAAAATTGTAATAACATTGGGATTAGGGTTTTAGGTTTCCCTATAAATAGTCTCTGTAGGATAACGTATATGTATCAATCTCTGTAGGAGATTGGGGAATCAATCCCTGTAGGGGATTGGGGAACCCATCCTGTGGATAAGGATTGGGGGGCAAGCAAAGGGTAGCACTTTGTAGGTGTGAGAGTGGTGTGAGGTTTCCTGGAAATAGTGGAACTCCTTTTCTCTCTGGTGGATGTAAGCATTGTTTTGCCGAACCACGTTAAATTCCCCTGGAGTGCTTTGCTTGTGTTCTTCTCTGTTTGTGGTTGTGCATTTCATTATCCCAAACAAAAAACTAAATTAGAGAAACAATAGTCATTGGAAAGAGTTGCTATGAAATAGGAGTACATGCACTTATATAATAGTATGATATATAAATTTGTAGCAGTGATTTTTTTTTTATTTTTTGGTAAAAATTTGTAGTCGTGACTGAAGGTTAGGAAAATTAAACAGTGGATGAAGGTCGGGTGCGGTAAAGGTTGAGCCTTAATGGGCTTTTTTCCTTTTAGTAAGCCCATAATTCAGTCCTTTACTCTAATATTTGTTGCGAACTTGTGACTTATAAACATAACAATCTTGTCAATGGAGGGTTGGTAGAGTGGTAAAATCCATACTTCTCATGGAGAGGTCATGGGTTTGACCTTTGCGGACACCAAAGCTCCCTCTGAGGATGTAACCAAGTGGTGCACAAGCTGACTTGGATGAACCTCAAACACCCGGGAAGAAAAAAAAAAATAACAATCTTGGACTTCGGCACATTTTTGAAGAGCTTACATAAGTCATGTGATCGAACATTGGTTTTCACAGTAGAACTTCCATAACGCAAGCAAACCCGTCATATTAGTTTGACCAGTCATATTCATATTATTTGATTGACTCATATGGTCAACAAGTAAGATTTGCATTCTTGGGTCACAGGATGCTATTCTTATGTGGCATGAAAAATAACAACCCGAATGCTGTTCCAAGGTTGTTCTAAGGTCGGTGCTATCCTTGTAGTTCAGGTAAATGTTTTTGGAACAAGGCGAAAACATTCTATTATATTATATACACGTAATTTACATCAATAATTACATGAAAGAAGCGCTTTCCTTGTGCCTCTTCATCAATAATTACATGAAAGAAGCCATGAAGGTTTGCAATCGCAGCTTTCTTTGGAACCAAAACTAGTCTCACAACTTTTTCCACACATCTTTTAACAAATCTTCACATTTTCTTAACAAATTGCAGTTTCTTGGTGGGTTTTATCTAAATCTGAAAATGCAATGGGATTTTTGTTTGAAAACTATTCTTATACAATAACTTTACTTTCAAACATAATCCCCAATGCTTCTTGAACCAAATCTTGCAAATTCCTCAAAAATCACTACTTTTCCTCTTTGATCATATAATGCTTCTTGCTGAATTTTCCTTCTTGACTGATCTATGCGTGGTAGAGCACTAGGTCTTGGACAGGGTATTAAGCGTTCAAATCTCTTTAATTCCCCAATTGAGAATGGAAGCTAGGACTACTCAAGATTTTGTGCCCTTTCAAGTAAAGTAGAGATTCCAAGCTTTTTACATTGGAAGGGTATGTTCTACCTAGATGAGCCAATCTATCCAGAGTTGGTTAAGTATTTCTTCAGTAACCTGACATAATAAGAGGACAATGGCCAAGGCGGTTGGCGATTTGTGGTCTCGACTTGCTTATGTGAGACTCGCATTCACTTTAACATCGGGGTTTTGGCACGCATCTTACGTGTGCTTTATATTCCAGATTAGTGCTAGTGGGTTCCTTTTTTCCGCAGAGGATGGTGACTATCTATGTCCTTTTGAGCACACAACCATCTGCTCCACTCTATGTGATGTATCAGCAATGGTACAAACATGCTTCCATCTACTTGTGTTCTAGACCACATCGTAGGCAAGAACATAGTGCCTAAGGGAGGGCTCCAGGACAGGTTTTCTTCCAGGCAAGACTCTGTGACATTCGCTCTTTACATAGACTATAGCATCGACTTAGCCTACATTATCCAGGAGCTTTCCAGAGAGCTATGATATTCCGTGTATAGGAGCCAGGGCTCACGAACCTTGCTTCAAACGATTACTCACTCACATCTTCCGGCACTTAGATGTAAGCTTAGAGGACACTGAGCTGCTTACCAGAACGTTGGTTGATGTCATTGGGAGATGACTAATCTCTTTGACGGGTCTCCAAGGAGAGGCAAGGTCTCCAGAGTTCATGGAAGAGGAGCAAGATGAGGGTCAAGCAAACGAGTAGGTTGAGGTCCAGGAAGAGGAGCAGGAGAAGATACAGGGTGGGGATTACGCGGAGGAGGTTCTGCCTTGCCAAATGGAGGTAGGGGGTCCATCACATCAAGCATTTTTAGACTAGCCTACAGATGCAACACCTATAGATTCTCCTTAGTAGTATAGGCTTTTATCCACTTTAGGGAGGATTGATTCCTAGTAGGATGAGATGGGGGGCCACTTGACTCAAATGGATGCTTGTCCAACTTGGGTAGAGGATGAAGTCCGCCTTACACGTGCCTAGGCAAATCAATGGAGCACATGGTTTCAAGGACATCCACCACAATAGGCTACTCACTGTAGGATTCTGATCTATGTTGACTTCAATTATAGCTAGTTTTATTTTAACTTAGTTGGTTATTCCTTTTTGTTATAGCATGTGACCACGCGATTATGTAAATGTTCACTGGTTAATTAATGAAGTTCAGGTTATGCTTGTCTCACTTTAATTTTGGTATATTATGCCTTTCTTCCCTTTATATAAAATGTGTAGATTTATTTCAGCATGATTATTGTATATTATGAAGACTTGGTGTTGTATGCTACTTTATATTTTGATATCTAGTTCTCATTGTACCTATCATCCACTCTAGCATTTTTGGGTCTCTTTTGAATCTACGACCCAAGGATGCTTAGTTATCATGTTTTAAGGTTAAGATTTTCTATGAACCTAATTCATATACCACTCTATAACATCCACCCAGGTGGTATCTGATCCATCTAAATACCCGAGATAGTGATTCACAGTCACAAGATCAAGTTCACATACAATCACCAAACCAATCCATACGATAACATAATCATGAGTAAAAACAATAAAATCCAATAATTAATTATTACTAAGTATCAAGAATAATCAAAAGGATCTAAAATAAGCAAAAACATAATCAAAACTGATAGATATGTCTATCTGAAAATGGAAAGTCAACTAGGAAGGAACAGGGGAATTAAATTATCCCAAGGGTTACATAATTTTTCTAAACGTTTAAAAGTTTTCATCATTCGATCTATCTCTAACTCATAATCCCAACAACGAAGTAAACAGACCCTTCATTGTTGATTGGGGAAGTACTCCAAATTAGCACACGGATCGTACCACAAGGCATAATCAACTCACACCATTGTCTAAACTGAATCCTCAAGTGAAAATACCTCTAAACTTGGGATCTCTTCTTTACCTGTATAACCATCTAAACAATATTTTCAAAAGGGATGAGTTCCAAAAAACTCAACAAGTAATTCAACAATATGCATATCAACATAATCAAATACTAGAAAGTAAAGTATGATGATATGGTATGAAAATACAATGCGATGAAGTAATGCTCCTATTCTCTAAGCAATGCAAGTCTTTGTCTAGGTGGACACGCATTAAGGTATGCCACCAGCCTCCTTGGGGTAGTCTTACACAAACCCCAATAGCTCCAACCAAACTAGGAGTCACAACCAAGGTATAGGGATAACAATACTCTCATCAACTATGGCTAGGGATTAGGGCCACACTCTCTTATCAAGACCATTGACATGAGAACTAGTGAGTGTCAAGGTAATACCTAGCCCAATACCAGTCATCCTTAATCACATCGTTCTAGGTTCAGATACCTCCCCTATGACATCAACCAACTTGGTTTAGTATCCTTCCCTATCTAAAGTTAACGTATCCTATGGCACCGACCAACTCGGTCTACGGCTCCTCTTAACCCTATCTACATATGATGGGAGGGGGGGGGGGAGCTCACATATCCTCTCACGGGTTGATCACCGGTCTTGAGTGCCCATGAGCCCAACCCTACCAATGAATGGCCCCAACAGTGCAGCTATGTCCCCTCACAAGTTAGTGACCGGTCTTGGGCACCCACCAACTGAACACTATTGCTACAGTCACTCCGCATCAATATCCTCGCAATTGGGTAACGACATGATGGGTGCAACCTAACCATGTATAGCTAGACATCCTAGGTGTGCAACCTAAGCTACATGTCCATTCTAAAGCTCCTAGGGCAATGGTCATGCCACAACCCCGGTCAAGTCTATACATAATCTTGTTATACTCAAACTCAGCCATGTCACTTCATAATTTAGTAAGCAATAATAGAAAATGATTCTAAATAATTTAAAAATATAAAGTGAATGAAATTACCATATAGCAGCAACATATCAGTTATTATGCATGTTCAATATCAAATTACATTTCAATGTCAATAATACATAATTGAATTTCCTCACCTGTCAAGTATTTTTGTAACCTTTCAAAGTCAACCAAAAGATGGCTAAACACATCACAAATTATCCTAATTAATTGCTCAATCAAGTTAGAATCAACCTAGGAAGTCACATGTTGAAAATAGAATAGAACCCAAAACAACAGGGGGGCAAGGCAACCTAGGTAAGGTAGCCCTAGGAGACCCCTACCAACGACCCTAGGGGGTAGGTTGCCAGGACATGCCTAGGTGTGGTAGCTTGGGGCAACCCATGTTGGTGCGCACAAGCAGCAAATTGACATGTTTTTGATAGCTTCACTTTTGGGTTTCAAACAACTTCTAGAACAATTAGGGCTTTTGAAAATATCCCAAAAACAAGGTCTAACTATAGTAGTAGATCTAAAACTCAAAATCAAATTATAAACAAGCAAAGCATGAAAGGGGTCTCCAAAATCTATCCATGAGGAAAATCAACATAATAGAGTGATTGTAAAATAACTCGTATTGGTCTAAATAGGGTTTAGGTTTCCCAAATATTTACTCTGACAAAAGATGAAAAGAGATGAATTAGAAAAAAAGGAGCAATTAATTAACTTTTAATTTTGTGGTTAAAACTTTGATCGCTCTCCAGATGAACCCCACAACTTTCTCCCTCTCCAAAATCGCCTCTTTGATATGGATTGACATTTTTAACAGTTGGGAGTAAAATAATTTGTTTTGGGACGAAAATAGCATTAAATAGGGATCCGTAACACAAAATCCCAAATATACCCCTTTTCATCCGCGGGCGCTAGGTAGGGTTGCCCTACCAATCGACCCTACCCCTGAAATTTGTTCCAAGAGTGAGTTTCATGGGAAGTTGCCCCATGGCATTACATCTACACTTAGCAACCACATCCGAAGGGTCTTACCTTATCTTGGAGACCTTCCAATTATGCCGACTATGAAATCTTAATCCACATTCCCAATCTGTCAATGCTTGTGTCAATTCTTCTTTTGAAACTTAAGAAACTCCGGATTATTCATCTCCACCATCAAATTCCATTGGTTCAAGTTCTAATCCAATGGTCTCTATTTGGATGGCCCACAATTGTCTTCTACTCATGTTTCTGGTTCTTGGACCTACATGATGGATCTTAAGGTTTGGATCATAGGGGTGGTAAGTAGATCAAAGATTTAATGGGACTGACTTAAGTGTAAACCATCAAGGTTTTGAACAATTGACATCCTAAGGAAGAACTGAAGAGGCCTAATGTCCTTGACATAAAAAGTGAACCCATTGTGCTTCAAAAATGTAGTTAACAAGGCTTCACTACTCCTAGTGAGGATGATGTCATCGACATAGATCATAATGTAATTGATCCCGACTATCTCTGTATGGATAAACAAGTAAAATATCAGTTTTGGACCCTTAAAATCCATATTCCAATAGAAATGTACTTAGTCTATCAAACCATACTCGAAGAGCCTGCTTGAGACTCTACAGAGAACGATGTAATCTACAACCACAATCTAGATGGTGAGCATCAATAATCAGGGGGTTGCTTAATGCACACAGTCTACTGTAATATGCAATGCAAAAATACATTATGAATATTTAGTTATCTAATTGGCCAAGATTTAAAAACAACAATGGATAGAACCAACCAAATAGTTGTCGTATTCATTATAATCAAGACCTTCTTGTTAGTTGAACCCCTTAGCAACCAAGCGGGCCTTATACCTCTCAATGGAACCATATGCTTTTCTATTAATCCAAAAGAAATTCAATGACGTTTTCTGACTAGGGAAGGGGTACAAAAGACCCAGTTCAATTCTTGATTAGAACAATGAACCCCTCATCCATGGCTTTCCTCTAGCGTGGGGACAATGGTGAAATCGGAAGGTTCAATCTAGGTGAGATCAGGAACGGTATAAGTGGCAAGATAAGCTTCAGGGCTCTAAGTACCATCTTTATTGCAAGTGACCATTGGATGAGAATTTGTCGGATGGCTAGCAACGGGTAGATCAACCATGAGACCGATTTGTGGAAGAGATAAATAAGGGTCGGACAAGGTTCGATCAAAGGTGTTAGACGAAGGGGAGGACTCAACCAAAGGTAAAGTGGGTAGAGGGGTGCAGCTAGGGTTTTGTGGGTGAGTGTTCGCCAAACTAGAGTTTGATAAGGAGGGGATTCCAGAGGTCAAGCTAGGGTTGGACTGGGTAGGTGGAGTAACCAAAGGAGGAAGGATAGGAAGTGGGACCAATAGAGAAGGGAGAGAGGAATTCTGTTGGGAAGGGGGGGGTCCTCTCACTAAAACGAATTCTCAGCTCACCAAAGATGACATGGAAAGAAATAATTAATTTCCCAGTTGTTGGATCATAACACTTATACCCATGATGCCGCGAACTGTAACCTAGAAAGGCATGGAGATTGGATCGAAAATCAAGTTTGTGTTTGTTAAAAGGCCTAAAAAGAGGATAACAAACACAATAAAAAACACAAAGAGTTTTACAGTCAAGGGTTTCTCCAAAGAGTTTAAACAAGGGCGAAACATTACCCAGAACTAGAGTGGGCATCATATTAATCAAAATACAATACTTTCGAAGGCATGACTCCTATATTTGCGTGGATTGTGAGAATGGGCCAACAAAGTTAAACCGGTTTCAACTGTGTGGTGATGTTGCGGTTCCACAATCCCACTTTGTTCATAAGTGTGAGGGCAAGGTAAACTACGGTCAATATCAGAGTCTATAAGGAACCTGAGGACTGTACGATACTACCCAACTCAATCGCTATGAAAACGTTTGACATCTTTCACATCTCTACTCTCCTACATCTCCTACATCTCCAAAAGATAATATCAAAAATATGAAACGCCGTCTGTGGAATCGAACCCACGACCACGTGGTTAAAAGCCACGCGCTCTACCAGCTGAGCTAAGACGGCCAATTAAACCTAATTAATCAGGGCCCAACCGGGTTTGAACCGGTGACCTCTTGATCTGCAGTCAAATGCTCTACCACTGAGCTATGGACCCCGAATTATCCCAGTTATCCATGGCTTGGTTACTGATTATAGACTTTGCCACATCCATCCATCTTCAGCCTACTCTAGCATCCTTCGTTGAGCTCTTTGGTTTGCTGATCAGTCACAGGTCATTGTTAAACTCATCCTCTGATTCTCTTCAGCTTACCACAGCTAATATTGTGACTTCTCAATCTGGTCATGGAACATCTAACTCTCTACTGCTCTTCGACTTCTCTCAACACAACTTCCCATATCGTTCCAATGATGGCCGTTTTAATCACAACCGTTGTTCTGTCCGTAATCATTCTAAGTAGCCATCCTCTGATCCACGATACTCTTGTCAAAAATATCCTGATCAGAATCAATCATCGATTTCTCATCATGCACCTAACTTCTCTTCACAGCAGCAATCCTTCAGTCGTTCTCTAATCCAACATCCTGTTCTTCGGATCATCAAGGGTCATCTTGTCAGATTTGTTCTCAAGGTGACTATTATGCTTCTCATCACCCATGACGGTTCAACAACGCATTTCTTGGCACAATTTTTTCTCTCTGGCCTGTCTTTTTGAGTCTTGGTACTTCTTACTGGATCTTAGACACTAGTTCTAATAATCATCTGACTGCAGATGTGAGTAATCTAGTAGCGGGTTTCACCTTATTTTGGTTCTGACCAGATTGTTATCAGTAATGGCCTTCCTCATTCTAATTCTGCTATGGGTTCTGCTACTTATACTTGTAATGGCCGTGATATTACTCTTGTACAATGTTCTCTGCCAATAACAATGTTTTGTTTCAGTTCTACTCATCTTTACTTCTAATTAAGGACTCTCAGACGAACCAGAGGGTGTTTTGCTGCCAGAGTGACAGCAGTTTATATGCTTTGCCACTTCCACAATTACTACTACCACTCCTGCTGATGTTCATACCAGTGCTCTAATCACCGACGGGAATTAAAGGCTTGGACACCCATCATTCAAGACAGTTCGATACATTGCCAAGGCTTTCTATTTGCCTTGACATCTCTTAGACACACTGCTTGTGGTGCTTGTGAACGTGCTAGGAGTCATAAACTCCCTTTTCTGTCTGGGACTGTACTAGTTCTGCATGACCTGCCAAATATCTTTGCAGGTTTCGTCCGAAAGCAATGAGTTTTATAAAAGAAATTGATCGAAACCTGGTTTCAACTAGTTTCGGTCGAAATTTTGGTGTGCTTCAATGGAAATATTGAATAGAAACAAAATCTGTCTAGTTTCGTTTAAATTTAAAAAAAAATGCAAGCATTTCGACTGAAATTTCAAAGGTTTCTATCAAAATTTATTCCATGTTTCAAATTTCTTTCATGTGTAATAACATTCTTTTAACTTTTTACTCATTTTTGGACTTTGCAATGCTTTCACTTTATCGTTTAAACAATGAATTTGATAATTAGTATTTTAGCATCCTAACTTCTCTTTCTCCTTGATGATATTGTATTGTTTTTTTAATATTCTTAAGGAATTGTTCATTATTTTGTCATTAACATATTTTCAACTTTTTTTGTTTTTGGGTTAACATACAAATGAAAAGAAAAATATAAAAATCATTTTTGTTGGTTTAGTTAACATATAAATGGAATAAAAAATAATAAATAAAAAAACATTACAAAATATTCGAAAATAATGTAGAAATATCTAGATAACGAATGAGTGAATTTTGGCTCTGATTCTGACCTTGATTTTGGTCTTAATTTTGGCATTGATTTTGGCCTTGTTTGGCCCTGATCCTGATCCTAATCTAGGCCCATGATTTTGGTCCTGATCCTGGCCCTGATTTGAATTTGGACCCTCCACCCATATGGAGAGGAATTAATTTTAATCTACATAAGTGAATACTTGACACGTGTCAAATTCCTAAAACATAATCATATTTTGTAGAAAATTTTATAAAAATAAATTATATCATCATTCCCAATGTAGTAAGCATCCATCTGATTTTGGCCCTAATCTTGACCCTAATTTTGGCTCTAGTCTTAATGTTAATTTGACCTTGATCATATACTAGATTTTTATCCTAATTTTCATATTAATTTTGAAATTACTATTAATTTCGATTTTGACCTTCAGTCATTTTGACCATATTAGACTATGAGTTCATTTTTTATATTATTTTTAAGATAATTTTTTTGAACAAAGTCATTTTTAGTTCCCAAAAAACATTGATTTTTTTTTTTTTTTTTTGAGACTAAGGAGAGATAATATATTATAAATAGTAAAAACTAGTATATAGAGAATTAATATCTAACAAATCTACACCCCCCAACTTTTCATCCTTAATATTGACATCTTTCTTTTGCCTCAAATGCGATATTTCATAAAAACTTATTAAGGATAAATAGTTGTGTTTATAACTAAAATATCATTTTCTTAAACTACGGAAAAAATATCAATACTAAATTATCGTTGATTTACTTGTTAACAAGGTTTTGAATATAGATTTTTTTTTTGTTGAATAAGGATATCAATGGGAGAGGTTTTCAATTAATATCACCAAAGCAATGGGAGACTTTCAGAGCTTAATAAAGAATTATGGAGTGTGAATTTATTTATGTTTAAAGCAACACTATCAACTTATTAACTATTTTATCATTTTGTAGGAGTTTGAATCATCTTATATTTCTATGTGAAAAACCATAATGGATTATGGTTTGAATTAGATTTTTGAATTCAAGTTTTTAATTTTGAATTCAAATTTGAAAATTATAAACGAATCTTGTACAACAACTATGTTTATTTATAAATACATAAGACTTACCCATCAAGGTAAACAACCTACTTATCAAAATTAGAGTTTTTCTTTGCATTCTTTCATGGTATTAGAGCTAAGGTTTTGAGATTTCTTTTTTCTTCCCCCAAAACACTATATTTTCAATGCCCACTGCTAACACTCCATTTCTCATCACCAATCTCTCCAACCTTGTTTCTGTCAAGCTTGATGGAGCAAATTATCTCATGTGGAGAGAACAATTAGAATCCATTTTTATTACCTGTGATCTTATGCATCATCTTGATGGTACTGGATCAATGCCAAATCAAACTGTCACTACTGGAGAAACTCAAATGCCGAATCCAGCATTTCAAACCTGGAGAAAGAATGATCATTTTGTTTGAGCATGCATCAATGCCACCCTCACACCGTCTCTTTCTTCTTAGATTCTTGGCCTTCAAATAGTGAAAGATATATGGGATTCTCTTGCACAACTTTTCCGACAACAGTCCACTACTTGAAAGACTTATCTTCGCAATGAATTGCAGATGATCAATAAAGGAACGAGCACAATTACGGACTATCTTCACAAAATTAAGTCCATCCATGATTCCTTAGCGACAATCAATGACAAGGTAAATGATTCTGACTTGGTAGCATATACATTAAATGGTCTTGGTTCGGATTATCTCACTTTCATCATCACTGTGGAAAATATTACCCCACCCATTACCTCAACCGACCTAAGAGCCAAACTACTTACTCATGAGCAACGGTTACGCCGTGGCTATGGGAACATCCAATCAATCTTAATTGATTCCCATTCCCCTACTGCATTACTTGTTACAGATCATCCTAAATTTAATCGGCCTAATAATAGTATTAAATCTTATCCACCCAACAACCGAAACCCACCTAGATCCGACTTCCGAAATTCATCAAATGGCCCTCCAAGATCTCAAAATTCCTATAACCGACCAAACCAAAACACCTTTAATACTAATTCCTTCAAATGTCAAATATGTGCTAAGCAAGGCCATTCGGCCAATAGATGTTATTTCCGTTATGCCCAGAGCCGAAATAATCATAATCCACCACCTCACATTCCTTATGCTGGCTTACATGGTACCCAAAATACCCAACACATTACACCACAGAATGATGCATAGTGGATACCGGATTCAGGTGCTACTAGCCATATGTCATTTGATCTAGCCATGCTACATCAATCTGCCACTTACAAAGGAGAAGACCAGGTTTCAGTTGGTGATGGTAAAAACTCCCTATAACTCATATAGGCTCATCAATTTTGAAAAAAATTCAAATCATTTATCTCTTAATGACATACTAATAGTTCCCCAATTGTCAAAGAATTTAATTTTCATTTCTCAACATACGTCTGACAATAATTGTTCGGTTGAATATTTTCCATGGGGTTTCTGTGATAAGGATTTGGAGTCAGGCATCACTCTACTGAAGGGTCCAGTCAAAGATAAATTGTATTCTTTCTTGTTCAATGATGTGCCTCCTTTGGCTCTTTATGGAAATAAAGTTCCTTCTGATGATTGGCATCGCCGGCTTGGTCATCCTTCTTCTGCAATACTTACTCATTTGAGAAATAGTGTCTTATTTAATTCCTTTGAAACACTTGGATCCAATAAAATTTGTGATGCTTGCCAACTAGGCAAACATCACAAATTGCCATTTTCTATTTCAGTTAGTCGAACTACTCAACCATTACAGCTTATTCATTGTTATTTGTGGGGTCCCACTAAAACTTTGTCAATTAGTGGATTCAATTCATATATTATTTTTGTTCATGATTTCAGTCGATTTACTTGGTTTTATCCTCTACGATTTAAATATGATGCAATTCATTGTTTCAAGCATTTTAAAAATATGGCTGAAGACTTGATTTCTACTTCTATTAAATTTTTTCAAAGTGATGGAGCCTTAGACTTAACAAGGGGAGCTTTCAAAAACTATCTTGATGAATGTGGCATTGTATCCAAGATTTCATGTCCTCATACTCCAGAACAAAATGGAGTTTCAGAAAGAAAACACAGACACATTACAGAGATGGGTTTATCCCTTCTATTCCAAGCTCACATGCCCAAAGAATATTGGTTAGAAGCCTTTACTGCTACTGTCTATTTAATAAACCGGTTACCTACACCGGTATTGCAAGGAAAATCTCCTCATGAAGCATTGTTTTGGCTTAAAACCAAATTATTGTTTATCGAGAGTTTTTGGCTGCCTTTGTTACCCCAACTTGACACCCTACAGAGAAGACAAATTATCCCCAAAGTCCAAGGCTTGTGTCTTTCTTGGTTACAGTCTTTATCACAAGGGTTATAGATGCTTAGATAAGGACACTGGCAAGGTATATTTATCTAGACATGTTATTTTTGAAGAAAAGGAATTTCCCTTTTCAAATCCCCCATCACACCAATCATCAAACAAACCGCCAATCGAACTTATTTCTCTACCTATTTTCATCCCACACAACCCACCAAATGTGCCTCCACTCACTTCACATTCTTCTTCACCTATTTCAAACAACCAACCATCACAAACAGCCCCTACAACATCATCACCAGCCATATCAATGGCAAATCCAACCCAAGATGTTAATCAATCCCCACCAACAATAGACCAACCATAGCGCCAACCATCTCATCCTATGATTACTAGGAGTAAAACCAATTCCGCCAAACCAAAAATCCCTCTCTTTACTCACTATTAGACACCCAATACCTCAAACCTTTCTTACCACCATCTCCAACATCCCAACTGAACTTAAAACCTACAAATCAGCTTCAAAAGACCCAAAGTGGATTGATGCAATGCAAAAAGAATACAATGCCTTGATAGACAATCAGACTTGGAACTTGGGGCCTTACTCTAAGGGTATGAATATTGTAGGTTGTAAGTGGGTGTACAGGATCAAGACAAAAAGTGATGATTCCATTGACAGATACAAGGCACAATTAGTTGACAAGGGGTTCAACCAGCAAGCAGGAATGGATTTTCATGAAACATTTAGTCCAGTTGTAAAGCCAGCCACCATTCGGACAGTATTAATCGTTGCACTATCAAAGTCATGGCCAATACATCAACTTGATGTGAAAAATGCCTTCTTGAATGGCAACTTAGCAGAAGATGTTTACATGGAACAACCACATGGGTTTGTTTCCACATCTAAACCAACCTATGTTTGTCATCTACAAAAAGCAATTTATGGTCTCAAGCAAGCTCCACGAGCTTGGTTTCACAGATTCAAAACATACCTACAAGGAGAAGGTTTCAAGCAAAGCATGGCAGATTCTTCCATGTTTACACGCAACACCCAAGGTAGAATGACAGTATTGTTATTATATGTAGATGATATAATATTAATAGGAGCCAATGACGCTGCAATTCAAGAGGTTATTCAAAGCCTGGGCAAAGAATTTGCAATGACAGATTTGGGACACTTGCATTAATTCTTCGGAATTGAGGCTAATCGAAGTTCAGATGGTCTTTTACTCACTCAAAGTAAATACTCCATCGATTTATTAAAGTGCTACAAAGTTATGCCTCTGCAATGACACTGATCCAACACCACTCCTACGATCCAACCCAACACTTAGTAGGAGCCTTACAATATCTGACGATCACTAGACCAGATATCTCCTATGCAGTCAATCAAGTGTGTTAGTTCATGCAATCTCCCACAGAAGATCATCTACAAGCAGCAAAACGTATTTTATGTTATGTCAAGCATACTATTGGTGCTGGTGTTCTCTTGAAACCAACCCAACTTTCTTTCATAGCTGCTTATACTGATGCAGATTGGGCAGGATGTCCAGACACACGCCGATCAACTAGTGGGTTTTGCACTTTTCTTGGGGATAATTTATTATCATGGTCTTCCAAGAAACAACCTACAGTATCTGGATCAAGTACAGAAGTTGAGTACAAATCCCTTGCCATCACAGAATCTGAGTTACTATGGCTTTCTTATGTTGTACGTGATTTGCAAGTGCAACTTCCAAGAGGAATGGACATTTGCTGTGATAATGTGTCTGCAACACAAATGGCTGCAAATCTAGTGCTACATGCTCGCACAAAACATATAGAAGTGGACTATCATTTTGTCCAAGACTTGGTTCAAAACAACACCTTAAAAGTGCACTTTGTTCGGTTGGATGATCAAATTGCAGATGTGTTTATTAAGGACTTAACATCACAAGCTTTCTTCAAGCATAGAGACAAACTCATGCACTTGCCAATGCAGAGTTTGAGGGGGGATGAGAGACCATAACGGATCTGTTATGGCTTGAATTGATTTTGAATTCAATTTTTGAATTCAAGTTTTTTAAGTTTTGAATTCAAATTTGAATATTGTAAACGGATCTTGTACAACAATCATGTTTATTTATAAATACATAAGACTTACCCATCAAGGTAAGCAACCTACTTATCAAAATTAGAGTTTTTCATTGCATTCTTTCACTATGAGTTTTATTTTTAGTTTAATTGTGATACTTTTTTTTTTTTTTTTGAATTCCCCTTAAATTTAATATTTTAGGTCCACAGAATATGACCAATTAAGGCTAGGGACAAGGCACCCAATGTGCCAATCGAGCCAACGTAGGCCAAGATAGGGTCAATTAGGGTGAGGGACAGGGAGGCCAACCCATCCCGACTTCGCCCAATTAGGGCCAATCAAGGTTGGAATGGATCTTGGTTTGGCCCTATAGGGCTTAGGTCTAGGGACAATAATCCTTGGCCCGGAACTAGGGTTAGGGCGGGAATTTGCTCATATTATAATAGGGCTACAACTGGGCCAGGCTGGGCCGGGCTTTTGCAATCCCAAGCCTAGCCCTATATGTTCTAATCTGAGCCCATTCCCGCACTGACCCTAGTTTAGGGCCAAAGATTATTGTCCCTAGCCCTGAGCCTTACAGGGCCAAGCCAAGCCCATTCCCGCCCTAATTGGCCCTAATTGGACCGGGTCGGGATGGGTTCGCCCTGATTGGCCCTAATTGGCCCTAACCCTGATTGTCCCTAATTGGCCCTGGCCTTGACCCTGATTAGCCCTGATTGGCCCTGTCCCTAGCCCTGATTAGCCTTGATTGGCCCTGTCCCTGGCCCTAATCGGCCCTAACCTTGATTAGCATTTGTTTATGACCCTAATTGACCTTATCTTGGCCCTAGCCTTAATTGGTCCTATCCTTGGACCTAAAATATCAAATGTAAATTCATTAAAAAAATATAATAATAATAAAAATAAAAGTATCATTAATAAACTAAAAACAAAATTCATAAAAATATAAGATAATTCAAGCTCATACAAAATGATAAAATAGTCAATAAGTTGATAGTGTTGCTTTAAACATAAATAAATTCATACTCCATAATTTTATATTGATCTCTAAAAGTCTCTCATTGCTTTGATGATGGAAATTGAATACCTCCCCCATTATTTTGGTGATGGAAATTGAAAACCCCTCCCATTGATATCCTTATTCAACAAAAAAAAATCATATTCAAAACTTTGTTAACAAGCAAATCAACGATAATTTAGTATTGATATTTTTTTCGTAGTTAAATAAATTATATTTTAGTTACAAACATGGATATCTATCCTTAATAAGTTTTTTTTTTCTTCTTCTTCTTCTGAAATATCACATTGGAGGCAAAAGAAAATGTCAATATTCATGATGAGAAATTACGGGTGTAGATTTGTTAGATGTTAATTCTCTATATACTAGCTTTTATTATTTATAATATATTATCTCGCCTTAATCAAAAAATAAAAAATCAATAACTTTTTGGAACTAAAAATGACTTAGTTCGAAAAATGAAAATTATCTTAAAAATAATATAAAAAGTGAACTCATAGTCTAATATGATAAAAATGAATGAAGGTAAAAGTCGAGACTTAGAGTTATATCAATGTTATTGTGAAGATTAAGGTAAAAGTCTAATACATGATCAGGGTCAAATTAACATTAAGACTAGAACCAAAATTAGGGTCAGGATCGGGCCAAAATTTAGTGAATGCTTACTACATTGGTAATGAAGATATAATTTATTTTTATTATCTTTTTACAAAACATCCAGACTCAAATCACGGCCAAAATCATGGGCCTAGATCAGGGCCAAGATCATGGCCAGAATCAAGGCCAAGATCAGGGTCAAGATCAGGGCTAGAATCAGGGTCAAAATCAGGGCTAGAATCATGGCCAGAATCAGGGCCAAGATTAGGGCCAAAATTAGGGGCGGGCTGGGATGGGATGGGCTGGGCGGCCCAGAGAGTAATCCCAGGTCCGCCCTTGGCCCTAGTTCAGGGCCAGAATATTTTGGCCCTAACCCGCCGTTAGGGCCAAAATCTTTAGCCCAAGCCCTATTCGAGCTCAGGGCGGGTCAAGGCCGCCAGGGCCAAACTTGCACCCCTATATTATAACATATAGGATTGGGCTTAGGATTGCAAAAGTCCGGCCCTACCCAACCTTGTTGCAGCCCTAATATCTAATTGACTAGTTGAACATGATTCTTTAATATTAGGAAAACAACTTTTTAAGAAGCTTTTGAGTTTAATAAATGAAACTAAAAGTTTGATGCTACCAAGTAAAACAAAAACATATCCATTGCAACATAAATGTGTACTTAATGCTTCATTGAAGAGGCTACTTCATGCGATGGGACTAACAATACGACCGTGCTTAGATCGAACAAAGTCGTTTTTATTGGTACTGCACATCTCCTTTATTACTTCTATTCATCAATAGAGAAGCTAAAGTTCATTGAAAAATCAAAGAAATGATAACCTCAATAAACAATCAATGAATTGAAACTTGAATATGAAATCAAAGAAATAGCTAAGTAGTGAGAAAGAAGACAATTTGAAGGGCATAGATCTAATTACTAAGCCAAGTGATAAAAGGTAATTTGTGAAACCCTCCAATAATAGCGGTCGATAAGAAAATTAAATCACAAAAGCAATAGTCAATGGTCGATCTAATTTTTAATTTTTAATTTTTTAATTTTTTTTGTAGAAATTTATAGACGTGACTGAAGGTTAGGAAAATTAAACAGTGGATGAAGGTCGGGTGTGGTAAAGGTTGAGCCCTTATTTCTTTTAGTAAGCCCATAATTCAGTCCTTTGCTCTAACGTTTGATCAGTAAGATTTGCATTCTTGGGTCACAGGATGCTATTCTTCTGTGGCATGAAAAATAACGACCCAAATACTGTTCCAAGGTTGTTCTAAGGTCGGTGCTATCTTTGTAGTTCAGGTAAATGTTTTTGGAACGAGGCGAGAACATTCTATTATATTATATACAAGTAATTTACATAAATAATTACATGAAAGAAGCACTTTTCCTGCGCCTCTTCATGAATGAAGCCATGAAGGTTTGCAATCGCAGCTTCTTTGGAACCAGAACTAGTCTCGCTAATATATCCACACACCAATTTGTTTCACGAACTTGATGCACCACCCTACGTGAGCTAAGCTTATCTTAGAGCACGAGAATATCCGCCAAAAGTCCAAGGACGTACAAGGTCAGAGACTATTATTAATCTGAACAATGTTGGATGAATCTTGTTTGGTCTAAAATGAGCCTACAAACAAGACTCACGTTTTTGTTTTGTTTTTTTTTTTTTGGTAGAACTCACGTTTTTGTTAAGAACTTTTCAGAGAGAGATTTTCACTTTATTAATCCAATCTTTTGTCTAGCCTCATTTTCTTTGTTGTTTGGCATCAGTCAGATCGAACCTCCACCAAACTGTGGTGCATGTTTATTCTTCTCCGTCATCTATCCTGTTGGTAATACATCAAAAGTAATTCAATTCAATTAATTGATGGGGAAAAAATTCCTTACCTGGATTCGCTTTCCCTTACTTGAAGTATTCGTAGCGGAAGTCTAGATCCACGTTCTCGTTCCACCACCAAAGATTTACCGGCGAGATTCCACAATCACAGGGAAAGGGAATAATATCCACAACCCAAATGCCGTGGATTAATGGAATGAAGATCAAATACTAGGAAAGAAGAATTTCTAAGCCTGCGATTCTAAGAGAGAGGGAGAGAGAGATGGAGCCGCCGTTTCTCAGAGATTCGCTCGTTCGAATGAATCACTCAGTTACTTACTCACTAATGCGGTGGTTACCAAAATATATAACCCTATTTTGTAACCGCCCTAATAGTGAGTTTCCAATATTGCCCTTGGGCATTTAATTTATTAATCAAATTAATAAATTCCAACAGCTCCCACTTGCACAAGGGCAAGTGTTAATCTTTCAATGTGTCCCAGACACACTTGTATATCCCAGATATACACATTCAATCTCTCTGCTATGTATCCCAGATACATAGACCTCTTGTGTCCCAGACACACATGCATATCCCAGATATACATATATATTGATCTCTTCATTATGTATCCCAGATACATAGACCACCTGTGTCCCAGACACTAATATCCACAAGTCATACTGGAAAAATGGGTTGTGCGACCGGTGATATACCTGCACACGTGAGCCCCAAACTAGAAACCTTCCCGAGAGGCCGAATGGCACATCACTCATAGAAACAAATCAAATAAGCATTAGTATAACACGGTGTCCTAGGTTTATTCAAACTCACCGGACTAAAGGTATCTTGATCCCTCCGAGAGATCACCTTCTTGTCCTTAAAATGTTCACTCTTTAACAACACATACGGTTGGCGCCAACAAACACTTTTTAGGGTGCAGTTGAATCAAACCTTTCCTTTCGCCCCAGACCATCACTACACTTAGGATTGACTCCTTTCCCGGTAGTGCCCCTTTAGGTCGAATCAATCATGACCATAGGTAACACCCCAAAGTAGCCACATCAACCCTTCGTTTCATGATGTCGTCGAAAGTCACTAAGAATCCTAATGGACTAATGGACCATAAGGTCCAGGACTCACACAATGAGAGGAGCAGGGATCCATCCTCTTATTTCCAATGATCGCTAAGCACACATAGTATGATATATGTGTTATGGTGGAGCATTCTATATACAATAGAACGTATGTCCATCTCAACACCATACAGGTCTTAGTCTAGTCGCAACCTCTTGCGCCTAACCCGAGTTTCTTTATTGTCGCCACCCTAGCGCCACATAAAGTACTCGCACCTGGCTCCTATAGGCAACATGAATAGTGGGAACATTCATGTCGATTCTCTTCACAATAGAGAAACTCATCTTGATTCCAAATCAAGGCGACATCATGATTATGAATTGACCTACACAAAGTCATTCACAATCCGTCTCATCTCTGCTCGCCTCCAAGGCACCAGAGGCGAATGCTCGTGTGAGTGAGCCATTCTCTTGCCTATTGACATATCTTGTTTTATGCTAGCAAAACACAATCACACAGAAAGTGAATAAAAAAAATGCTGGAATGAACTCATATTACTCATTAATAAGAAAGTCTCAGTACAAAAATAAGTCACAATCTACGCAAGCCCAAGGATTTTACATGAGAAATAAAAACATCCTTGGCTATAGGTTTGGTAAGAGGGTCAGCTACCATCAAACTAGTAGATATGTGCTTAAGTACAACTTTCTTTCTTGATGTAATGTCTCTAACAAAGTGATATCTCAACTGTATATGTTTGGTCTTCCCATGATACTTGGGGTCCTTGACATAGCTAAGAGCTGCCGTACTATCCACAGTGAGACAAGGGCAGCCTCTTTGGATGTCATCACAATCCCAGTATGTCGAAGGAATCTCCTCAACCAAACAGCCTCTTGAACCGCAGCTGAGCATGCCACATACTCTGCTTCCATGGTCGAGAGGGATATACAAGCCTGCTTCTTGCTACACCACGAAATGGCCCCGCCATTCAGCAAGAAAGCATATCCGAGAGGTTGATTTGCGCTCATCGATGTCTCCGGCCCAGTCGGCATCACTATAGCCAACTAACCGCAAATCCGATCCTTGGTAACACAACATGTAGTTACTCGTTCCTCTGAGATATCTCAATCGCAAATCCTCTTGGCTTGCTTTCCAGTGCTCTATGCCTGGTTTGATTGGTACCGACTAACCAAACCCACTGCATAACAAATATCCGGCCTAGTACACATCATAGCGTACATTAGGCTACCCACTTGCACTGGAATATGGAACTCTTTCCATCTTGGTTTTCTCCTCTGGAGTCTTAGGACCCATATCAAGGCTCAAATGCAAACCCTTCTCCACTTGGAGTATCAATTGGTTTGCGGTTGTGCATCTGATATCTCGTCAAGACATTGTCAATATAGGTCTCTTGAGATAAACCCGGTAATCTCTTTTGCCTATTTCGACAATCTTGACACCAAGCACATAGCTTGCTTCACCCATGTCCTTCATATCAAATACGGAGGACAACCATTTCTTAATGGTTTCCAATAGCTCCTTGCTATTGCTAGCCATAAGTATGTCATCTACGTACAGTGTCAGAATGACATAATTATTATCAGATCTCTTGGTGTAAACACAGTGGTCTTCCTCAAGCATGGAAAAACCATTTTCCATCATAGCTTGGTGGAAGCGCACATTCCACTGTCTAGATGCTTGCTTTAAGCCATATTGGACTTCTTAAGCTTGCACACTTTGCGCTCAAGTCCATGTGCTTCAAAGCCTTGAGGTTGATCCATATAGATCTCTTCCTCAAGTTCTCCATTGAGAAAAGCAGTTTTTACATCCATCTGATAAAGCTCCAAGTCCAACTGAGCAACAATGGCTAGTATGAGGCGAATTGAGGCAAACCTAACCACAGGGGAAAAAGTTTCCTCATAATCAACGCCCTCTCGTTGGGTGTAGCCCTTAGCCACTAAACGAGCCTTGAATCTCTCAATAGATCCATCCGCCTTTCTTTTGATCTTGAGAACCCACTTGTTCCCAATTGCCTTTCGGCCTGGCGGCAAGTCAACCAAGTCCCAGACATGATTAACTTTCATCGACTCCAACTCTTCCTTTATTGCTTTTAACCATTCCTTTGAGCTTGACCCCGCAAGAGCTTCCTGCACGCTCTTTGGTTCATGCTCATCGACTGAAATCATCTCACAGTCGATCTCTTCAGGAGTTACCATGTAGGCTTCATCCTCTATGTCGAAACGTCGACGAGGAACTAGCCCGCGCCCACTACGGCGCAAGTGCATGTCAGATTGCTCACCGTCTAAGGTAGCTATCACATCTGCACTCCCACTCCCACTAGGATCTTCTGGATGAACCCCAGGTTCATTATCCAGAATCTGAATCCCTGGAGTGACAAGACCACTATCTTGTATCTCAAAGAATTCCGATGATTCTTTGTTAACTCCTGAAAGAGATGGAAAATCATTCTCCAAGAATGTTGCATCCCTAGACTCAAGTTCCGTTCTCCTCTCACTCTCATCTAGTCCAATGAAGACATGGCCCTTTGAGGGTTCAGAATATCTCACAAAGATACACTTTCTTCCTCTGGGTCCAAGCTTTCCATATTGGTGAGAAGTAGAGTGAACATATGCTGCACATCCCCATGCGCGCAAGTAACTCAAATCTGGCTTCCTTCCGGTCCACAACTCATATGGTGTGGAAGGAACCGATTTGGTTGGAACTCTGTTGAGGATATAGGCCGGTAGATTTGCCTGCGCCATCATGGATCTCACCATGTCTAGCAAGGTTCTATTCCTCCTCTCGGCAACCCCATTTTTTGTGGAGTCCTTGGAATAGTAAGTTGTCTAGATATCCCCTTTTCATCACATAACCCTTTGAACATATCGGAGAGATACTCTCTTCCTCTATCCGTTCTAAGAGTTTTAATCCTTTTATCTAACTGATTCTCAACCAAGCTCATGAATTTCTTAAAACATTCCAGAGCTTCTGACTTATGAGAAATTAGATAAATGTGACCATACCTTGTATAGTCATCTATGAATGTGATGAAATATGACTGTCCTTTTCTAGTATGCACATTCATGGGTCCACACACATCTGAATGGATAAGTTCTAAAGGAAGAGAGGCTCTCAAAGCCCTTTTAAATGGTTTTCTAGTTGCTTTTCTTGCTAGACATGACTCACGAGTTGGCAAATCGGATAGTGAACCTTGGCCTAAGAGACCTTCTCTTGCCAACTTTGTTCATCCTATCTAAACCAATATGTCTTAGTCTAGCATGCCACAAATTAGAAACAATACACACGATATCTTGGCAAACAAAAGCACTACTAGAATTAAATGAATAATCAATTGTATCCAATACAATGAAACCATTCGAAAGAAAACCATAACCATAAAGCTGTATCACCCGAGATACAAAACCAAAGAATTGTTTTCAAATACAACTCTAAAACCATGTCTCATAAACCACTCTTGTTTCTGTTCCCACCTCTATTACTTTGCCTAGACCACTTGAGGTTGAGCTCTCTCCTTCTTGCGCTTGAAGCTTGCACCCTTACGAGTGCTTGCTTCGGCAGCAACTATTTCAATGTGAGGGACATCGGCCAACATCCGATCCTCCTCTAGCTCAAGGTGCTTGGCAGCTTGATCAAATGTCTTGACCTCATCAACATGAGTCAAGAAGATCTTCATATGCTCCCAAGACTTAGGCAATGACCTAATGAATGCGAGACTTGCTCCTCATCGGTCTTTAGGCGCCCACATTCGCTCAACTCACTAATCATGTTGGACATGATGGTTATATGCTGCCTCATGGTGTGACCACGGCGCATCTTATAACCGTCAAAGGTGAGTCCGAGCTGGCAGCCTCTTGTGGTGGAAGTCCCTCCATCTTTGGAACTTCACAGCCTCCCACAAAGACTTTGCAGTCCTATGCTTCTCAAATCGAAGCATCGGGTCATCCTTCATGGAGCTCGGGATTGTAATCCTGGCTACCCGGTCTTTCCTCTTCCGGGCATTGTAAAGCTCAAGGTTCCTGCTATCTTGTGCGGTGGTACCTTCCTCGGGGTGGGGACATGGTCTAGTTTACGGTTTCCAGCATGTTCTATTCTTCTAGGAGATATGCCACCTTTTCGGTGCCAAAGGTCATAATACCTCTCATTCGGTTTATCTCCTTTCGCGAAGTTAGCAACAATGCTCTTGGTAGCAGCCATTTATTCTAGAGACATTACATACTAGGATGAGTTCAACTATTCTAGCATAAAACACAACTCAAGCAACAACAAATCACACTAGCATAGTCAACCTATGGGATAAGCATTTAAACCAAAAGAGATGCTAACAAACATTCAATCAAATTCTCATGCAAACCCACATAGACTTATACACTAGTTTCATTACATTGCAAGAAACATGATTGATAGACCCAAAATAAAATAGTTTTATTAAAATAAAACATGCAATCATGTTAAAGCTATGAGGTGGTTCACACAGAACACTTCTACCTCATTAGCTCCCACTAGGCCCCAATAGGCCCTCAATGCCCAAACATCACACTGATTGTCGGGCCATTGGTGTCCGATAAGTTAGAAACACATTCCGATCTGGACGAGACCAATATCCAAAAAAATCCATCTCCCCAGACGGACTGCCGTCTGCCCAGACGGAATTCCGTCTGCCTTTTATGCCCAGACGGATGGCCGTCGCCCGGCGGAAATTCCGTCGGCGCATTCGTGACCAGGCGGATGGCCGTCCGGCGGACGATCGGCCGTCGGCCCAGGCGGATGACCGTCTCCCAGACGGAATTTCCGTCTGGGTCACTGTGACTACTCTGATAATAGACGGACGACCGTCTAGTCAGACGGTCGTCCGTCTGGTCCACAGTGACCAAAAACGGCGATTTTTCAATTTTTCTTGAACGAAATTTTTTTTCAAAAAAAACGGAAAACACGTTTTTTCACCCAAAAAATCATCCAAAAAATACATGAAAAAATCCAGCATTAATTATTAAACAAAAATAATTATCATCATGGATTATCAATTCATGCAAATCTTTAATAGGGAAATTCACAAGGATCCTCCCACTCGGATCCGAACCCAAAACATAAAGGTTTCCAAAAACCCTATCAATTCTCCCATGGGTTTCGTATTAAACCCTTGATCCTCCCATTGGATCCATACAATAAAATTAAACAATGGGGAGGAACAATAAACGTGGGAACCAATGGCTCTGATGCCAATGTTGGTAATACATCAAAAGTAATTCAATTCAATTAATTGATGGGGAAAAAATTCCTTACCTGGATTCGCTTTCCCTTACTTGAAGTATTCGTAGCGGAAGTCTAGATCCACGTTCTCGTTCCACCACCAAAGATTTACCGGCGAGATTCCACAATCACAGGGAAAGGGAATAATATCCACAACCCAAATGCCGTGGATTAATGGAATGAAGATCAAATACTAGGAAAGAAGAATTTCTAAGCCTGCGATTCTAAGAGAGAGGGAGAGAGAGATGGAGCCGCCGTTTCTCAGAGATTTGCTCGTTCGAATGAATCACTCAGTTACTTACTCACTAATGCGGTGGTTACCAAAATATATAACCCTATTTTGTAACCGCCCTAATAGTGAGTTTCCAATATTGCCCTTGGGCATTTAATTTATTAATCAAATTAATAAATTCCAACATATCCTTCTTAATTTTCATTTTATTTTTCCATCTCCGTCCTATTGTTGAATCTTGAAGCTTAAGCATAGTTGAGATTTTATCACAGAACTTATTTGACCATATTTGCTGACAATTTGTTTTTTTTTTTTTTTTTTCACAATTCTGGAATTCCATCTTTAAAGTAGAAAAGAGAAGAAGAGTATGAGAAAAAAAAACAGCATTGGAATCCATCGCTAAAAGCTATTTTTGAAAAGGTCTAAGAGTAACTCAAGAAATTTTAGAGGCATATGAACCATGTTCAGTATTCTACCTATACTTTCACCCAAATAAGCTGTTTGGAATTTAATTCTATGATCCGTTCATCTCATCTCCAAACGAACCAAGTTCAGTAACTTTTCTTCAGATATAATATTTGGTCTCCTCAGAGTTGGTGAAGTTAAGGGAAGAATTCCTCGAGGTAGACTTGATTCCTAATTTTTCTTTGGGCTTTTGATTTTTTGTGGGGGAAGTGTCCTGCACACTTAACTATTAGAATTTTGAATTAGGGTTAGTGTAGGTGCATTGAGTTGAGAAGAAGAGAAGAGAAGAGAGAGAGAGAGAGACAGTGGAAGCAACACCAAGTTTGTGTGGTTCTATTGATTAATGCAACCTATGACCATGGGAGAGTTTGAGATAATTCTACTAGTTTGAAATGATGTGTTACATGCTGCTTATATAGAATTTAGCCAGCCAAAGTCCTTGTTCTTCAATCGTGTAGGACTCTTGTAGTTGTGATCCTGTGGAGTCCCAGTATTACATGTATTACATATTTTGTAGAGTTTAGGTTTACAATAAGTACTGGTTAACAGTTTGAGATTATATAAAGTATTGGATAATATGCTGGTGTTAGAGGTCATTGCGTGAGTGAGAGAGAGAGAGAGAGAGAGAGAGAGAGAGAGAGAGAGAGAGGAAATGATTAACATCATTCGGTCAATGTGACCTATGTCCACAGGAATGATAGTTGTTCTTCCTGCTGCATACGATTAACCAGCCTTGCGGCGGCAAAAGGAATAGACGTCCCCCCATGCGACGGTTCCCTACAGTCCAAACCCAGTGCCGCATTAGGTTAGGGAGTTGGGCAATAATAGCTCCTCCGCATCCCAAAGCGTGCAACACTAAGTAATCCAAGCCAACCCACATTACTAACTAACGGTGTATAATCATCTTTCTTAGAGGTACAAAATACAACTCCATGAATGAGCAAAATGGAGGTTGCGTTAATGATAAAGATCTCTGGGGAAACCACTAAAAAAAGATTGAACATGTGGGAGGGATCCAAACGAATTCAACTTTCATTTCCTCTGTATGGAGCACTGAGTTACTTACGGTCCTCTTTCATGTGGAATGGCACCAAAACCGCTACCCCCCTTCATCTCTTGGAGGATGATTGAGCACTTCTCTCATTGATTTAGTGAGGAAGTGTGTAGCGGTGGGCCGCCGCCGCCATCACCTAAATGTCATTGTCTGCTTCCCTTTTCTTAAGGAAGCGGAGCTCTTTTTGAAGCATGTCTTGAAATTTTAAAAGTAACTGCAAGCGGTATCGTGTAGCTAACGAGTCGATCTCAAGGAAATATACCACTTATCATTCAACTTCTTAATAGTAATGCGAGAGTGGAATGATTCAATTTTTGTTAACTAATTAACTAAACTAAACGATCCTAATCTATATGTCTAATGCAATTGAATTGAAACGAAAAATAAATTAAACACAATCAATGCATAAATAAAAGACAGGAAAAAAAGAGTAAAACCAATTAGTATGTTAAAGCAGTCAGTAAAATTTAGTTCATAGCTAAAATGCAGATGCAACACCACCCGTCACCAGAAGCAGAGGCACGACTGTAGGCTTGCTCCAGTTATGTGGTCCGAGATGATAAATGAATAGGCAGAATGTAAATAACAGAAAGTAAATAACAAAGCAATAAAAGGAAAAGGAAGCCTTAACCAAAGAGAGGCACGACTGTAGGCATCTCTTATCAAGGATCTAGGGGAAGGGAGAACAATAAATAATGCTGAAAGTAAATCCTAAATCAAGAATATGGAGGGGTAGATAGAAGCGGGAATGGAGGGAGGAGAGAAGATTAATAAAGAAGGTTACTTACTTGCGAATTGAACAAATGATTCGAATCTCAACCAACCCTAACAACCAGATCTAGATCTAGAATGATCTAAATCTGCAATTGCTAGACCCAGAGAAAAACAAATCTATAAAATTGAAACTTGAAGCTTGAACTTGAATTGCATTACATAAAAAGATTAAACCTAAACATTGAATCTAGAAATTTAAATCTCACTAATGCAAGCAAAGAAAACTAGAGAAAACCTAAATAAACTGAAGAGAGAAGAAAGAATGCTTCTACTAAGCTCTAGAACATGTTCTCCTTTGATGGAGTAGGCTCTCCTTTTATAGAGTTTACATGAGATATGAAGGATGGCTGAATTTGAATAAAACTCAGGGTCTCTATCTGACTCAGCCAATTAGGGTTTTGACGTACTAATCGCGCCAACTTAGAGAGATCAGATGCATAATTCCACCGTTAGATTTGAGGTTAAGTAGTCGTGAAGCTCTCCTCTAAAAATCAACACGATCGGACATCGGATGACCGTTCAATGAAGGATTTGATCGAAACTGGACAGAGGCATTCAAAAACGGGATTTTTCCTCTTTTTCTTTCTGAATATAATTCTTTTTCCTCTTTTTCTTTCTTTAATTAAATCCAAGATAGGAAATAAGATATTGAGGTATGCAAGGACTCTTTTCCATTTGGACTCTCTCAATAATATCTTTGTAGATTTGATTTAAAATCTCAGCCGTAGATCAAATTTGCCTTCTTTAGCTCTTCAATATTTCAGAGTTGGCCCATAATCACACATCTCTAGCCCATCATGCTCCAGATCAAGCCTATTTTTGCATTTGAGAATTTGAATGGACTTCTTGACGTGTAAAATAGCATGATTCAAGCCCAAAACTCCAAATATTTGTTTAAATCTTGAAAAGTCCTAAAATCTGCAAAAACAATATAAAACCCAAGGTAACTCCACTCTAAGTGTATAAAATGCATGCTTTATGCCCTAAGATTTCACACATAAATGTGCTCACCAAAGCAGATATAATTTCTTGCATTGTCCAACTCATATTCGAAGTCGTCTCGTGTGATATCATGCGCAACTCTCATTAAGTCGGGCTGGGCTGCCTGCGGTTACCAAATTACCCGCAGAAGCCGCTATCGCGACTAGAGCATTAAACAATAGCACCAGAGGAGTATGCGCAAAGCCCGGTTTACTACCTGCCTAAGAGCATTCTTTTTTTCCTCGTCCTCCAAGTCCGGAAGATCGGGGGCAGCGGCCTGTCCGCGCGGAGCCCCTCGGGCCACGACACCCGGGGCTCGCGCTTCACAAATCCAAGTTTTGCGCCATACAGCGCGAACCAACATTCGTGATAGGGAAACCAAAATCAGAATGTGGAAGAAAGAGATATCGTGATGTAAGTCCATTATTCCTTGCACTGCAAGCCCGATCTCATCCACTTGAAAATTCATGTAAAAGTTGGTAATTCGACGGCACTAATAGAGTCGTGTGTTCCGTAGTTCTGGGAGATAATTCCATAATTCACTGGATATTTTCAAGGGCTTTACTTATTTTAAACAAGTACTAAGAAACCAAAAACCAATCTGTCATCATTTTATCGAGACGGAGTCAACTTAACACAAACTATACCACCTAGCGCGAGGCAAGAATGCTCGACTAGGAGAATAGGAAAGATTTGGTCTATAATCCGTGTCCTCGTTCCGGCTATAGTCCATTCATTAGCAAGCCATCTTCTACGTAACATGATGGTACCACTTGCTTCCATCTGGCTCTTTAATAAGATTCGATTGCCTTTGATTCTATGATTCCTCTCATCCTTCAACAGGAAATGTGGAATGCTCACTACCTAGAATCCTCCCGCCTATCACTATCATTATTGCGCTTCCCAGGAAGAGACTACTCGATGGGGGCTAAAGCCGATACCTCACTGTTTGTTATGTACGTGAAACAACCATCAAATAATAAAGGCCGTCAACCAACACTTTCGGGGCTTTCTTCTCATTCAAAGGAGTGAGATTCTTCTTCGAGATGGGGATTGGAAATGCTTCTATGCGAGATTGCCCTCCACTCATTGAGGGTTTTTATCATAAGGAGGTACATTATTCGGAAATTGGCGATTAGCATGTTGTGGTTGAGGTGGGTTTAGCCCAACCATCGGCTTCAGGTTGAGGAGAATGAATATTAAAATCCGGCCACCATTGCTGAAGACGAAATATATTGCTTACCCACATTCCAACAGAATCCTCTACGCCACACCTCGGTCATATCTGCCTCACTAATGAACTGAAAGATGATAAACCCTTTCTCCAATGAATGCAAGATCACCCCCCTTAGACAATTTCCAAGCGCCCCTAGCAATCTCTGATAGCACCAAGGTCCCCACTATTCCTGCATAAGAAAATTTCCCACCTACTAGAACCAACACCATTCCCCGGAGAGCGATCTCCTCCATGTTTCACATCTCTACTCTCCTACATCTCCAAAAGATAATATCAAAAATATGAAACTGACCACGTGGTTAAAAGCCACGCAATCTACCAGCTGAGCTAAGACGGCCAACTAAACCTACTTAATCAGGGCCCAACCGGGTTCGAACCGGTGACCTCTTGATCTGCAGTCAAATGCTCTACCACTGAGCTATGGACCCCGACTTACATCAGTTTTCCATGGCTTGGTTACTGATTATAGACTTTGCAACATCCATCCATCTTCAGCCTACTCTAGTGTCCTTCGTTGAGCTCTTTGGTTTGCTGATCAGTCACAAGTCATTTTTAAACTCATCCTCTCATTCTCTTCAGCTTACCACAGCTAATATTGTGAGTTCTCAATCTGGTCATGGAACAACTAACTCTCTACTGCTCTCCAACTTCTCTCAACACAACTCCCCATATCATTCCAATGATGGCCATTTTAATCACAACAGCTGCTCTGTTCGTAATCATTCTAAGTAGCCACCCTCTGGTCCACATACTCTTGTCAACAATATCCTGATCAGAATCAATCATGTCAGTCCACTGAGAAATATAATCCTCAATTTCTCGTCATGCACCTAATTTCTCTTCACAGCAGCAATCCTTCAGTCGATCTCTGATCCAACATCCTGTTCTTCAGATCATCATCGGTCATCTAGTCAGATTTGTTCTCAATGTGACTATTATGCTTCTCATCACCCACGACGGTTCAACAATGCATTTCTTGGCACAATTTTTTCTCTCTGGCCTGTCATTTTGAGTCTTGGTACTTCTTACTGGATCTTAGACACTAGTTCTAATAATCATCCGACTGCAGATGTGAGTGATCTAGTAGTGGATTTCACCTTATTTTGGTTCTGACCAGATTTTTATCAGTAATGGCCTTCCTCGTTCTAATTCTGCTATGGGTTCCGCTACTTATACTTGTAATGGCTGTGATATTACTCTTGTACAATGTTCTTTGCCAATAATAATGTTTCGTTTCAGTTCTACTCATCTTTATTTCTGATTAAGGACTCTCAGACGAACCAGAGGGTGTTTCGCTGCCAGACTGACAGTAGTTTATATGCTTTGCCACTTCCACAACTATCCATTACTACAACCACTCCTGCTGATGTTCATACCAGTGCTCTAATCACCGACGGGAATTGCAGGCTTGGACACCCATCATTCAAGGCAGTTCGATACATTGCCAAGGCTTTCTATTTGCCTTGACATCTGTTAGACACACTGCTTGTGGTGCTTGTGAACGTGCTAGGAGTCATAAACTCCCTTTTCTGTATGGGACTATACTAGTTCTGCATAACCTGCCAAATATCTTTGCAAGTTTCATCCGAAAGCAATGAGTTTTATAAAAGAAAACCTGATTTCAACTAGTTTTGGTCAAATTTGGGTGTGCTTCAATGGAAATATTGTACCGAAACAAAATCTGTCTAGTTTCGTTTCAATTTAAAAAAAAAATGCAAGTATTTTGATTGAAATTTCAAAGGTTTCGATCAAATTTATTCCATGTTTCAAATTTCTTTCATGTGTAATAACATTCTTTTTACTTTTTTCCAATTTTTTGACTTTGCAATGCTTTCACTTTATCGTTTAAACAGTGAATTTGATAATTAGCATTTTAGCATCCTAACTTCTCTTTCCCCTTGTAGGCATTGTATTGTTTTCTTAATCTTCTTAAGGAATTGTTCATTACTTTGTCATTAACATATTTTCAACTTCTTTTGTTTTTGGGTTAACATAGAAATGAAAAGAAAAATATAAAAATAATTTTATTTGGTTTAGTTAACGTATAAATGGAATAAAAAAAAAAAAAAAAAAAACATTACAAAATATTTGAAGATAAAGTAGAAGTAGAAATATCTAGATAACGAATGAGTGAACTATGTAAAAGTAATATATTAAACTTTAGATGATCTTTTTTTTTTTTCAGCGCAAAAAAAAAAAAAAAAAACATTAATAGATAGGGGTAGAGTAAACTTTGTTTAGATTTATTCAAACATCAACATAATAAACCAAAAGTTAATCTCCAACACATTTCCCTGTTTACCTTACATGTATGGTCACACGTGCATTTGCACATGAATTTTTATATGTATATACATAGACATTTCTTCGATACATGCAATTTGAAAAAAATGCAAAGTCTAAGGTGAAAAAAATGTTGTTCAATAATCTGCAACCTCTATTCGTATTGAGAATTGACACACTTCCCCACGGTTGGTTCAAAAAAATTACACGAAAGAGACAATTAGAGCAGATGACATAGCGGTCGGGCAGCCGTCTCCGAAGGTTGAGTCAGACAAACAATAACACAATTTCTCGCAGAGAGGAATTACTTCCCGAGCAAATGTAGCTGCTGGGTAGGTATGTGGGAGTTAATGAATCCTACCAGATTATTGAGAAATGATTGATATTTATAGCCTTGCATGGTGGTTTTGGACCGTTGGATGCATGAGGATCAATGGATCCCTTTTATTGAGGTTGAGTCATCCAGCTCATTCTGCCTCCTGTTGTAATTAATGTTGACTGTCAAAGCGTCAACATCTTTCCTGGAGCCCTCGACAACCCAACAAGAGGCAAGCTCCAGGCAGATATACTCGACGTCAAGAGATCTCCTAATACGTGGACTACAATAAATGTATATGTATGGAATATCAATGCATTTCTCTGGGGCATTAAATGCAACATTTAATGTATCGATGTGTGGGTCCTTGAAAAAGACAAGAAATTCGAGTAGTCATAGGAATTGTTTAGAGACAAGTCCTCGGAAGCAATATCCTCAGTATGCAACATCTTTGATGTAGGTGTCACACCCCACCCGCCAATATCGGTCCCGCCCAACAACCCGTGGGTGCGATCCGTCACAAGATCCACGATTTTATCATCAATAATAATAAATGCAAGTAATAATAATCATAAGCAAGAACAAGTTCAAATAATTAATTAAAAAGGATTAAAAGAGTCCAAATACTCCAAGAATTAATCAAAGAAAAGAATTGAAATAATCAAGTTCCAAAATTTATCCAGTTCAACAGAAGCAAATATTAACTAAACAGTTTCTTTCCAGTAGCTTGCTACTGAGCCAAAACCTACTCTTATAATCTAGAAATAAAGGGGGTTCTCCAGTTTTTCTCCAAAGACTTCTTAAAATGCCGGGTGATCTGCCTCCTTTTACCGTCAATGGGTGTTATAAGCGCACTTCAAGCACCCAAAGGAGGCTTTGTGGCAAACATCTCAATCTTCCACTGATGGTACCACATTTGCTTCATAGGAGTTGCTCTTGTCATACGAAACTTCTCCTTATTCGGGAATATCATCTGCACAATATAATTTAACATACAAAGAAAGGAATGAGTTCTGACGAACTCAGTAAGGAAAAAAACATCTCACATTCATATCGACAGAATATCCAATGAAACACATATGTAATGAATCATATGCAAATATATGGCTACTACTAAGATCTAACTATGCAATTCTCTAGATGGTTGACAAGCTTTAAGATATAAAACCAGCCCTCCTTTGGGTAGGTCTAGTCGCTTTGATCCCTCACAAAGTGGTTACCTCTGTTGGGATCCTGGGTAAAGGGGTTCAGTCCTCATCAATCAACCATGGCTGGGGTTTAGGTCAACACTCTCTTACCATGACCATTGGCATGAGTACTGGCGCATGTTAGGGTTTATAATCCAATGCAAGGTCATACAATAGCATACTACATATAGTCCAAATACTTCCCTTATGGCACCAACCAACTCAAATTAGTATCCTTCTCTACCTAGGAATGAGAACCCTCATGGACTGGCTATCGCTGTTAGACTCCATTCCCTAACCCTATGGTCATCCACATATTGTTGGGGCAGATGCTCTCATGACCCCTCACGGCTCTCAGCCGCTCCTTGGATGTATATGAGCCCAAACCCTAGCATATGCAACCCTACCATTGCATGATTAACAGTGGACCACTGAATCTCTACACGGACTGGTTACCGCTGTAGGATGAAACAGAGTCACATCACTATAATCAAAAGTCATTCGGCTTCAATTCCCCTACCAAAAGGGTAGCAACATCTAGGGTAGCCATGCAATCTAGACTCCCTATGTATGTCATCCAACAATCATGATAGTGCTGGGGCTATCAATCAGCATGTGTCCCATACCACAACCTTCTGATATCCCAAGCAGTGGATACCCAAATGGATACCCTTCCATCACAATTACATCACATCATCAACCATTATAACATAACCATTCATTCTATATCACAAAGTAGTAAAGTACATATAAACATCATTTACAACATACATTCAACTACTAATCATTGAATTATACAACTACAGCAAGTTACAAGAGCAATGAATAATATAAGAATTAAATAATTCATCATAGAACATATCATCACATATATATATAAGAATGTGTCCTTACCTGTAATTATGTAAAAAGCTTACTAAAAATGCAAGTAGACTTCACCATAGTTTCAACGAACCTCAAAGATCACCAAAATATAGAATTGCAAAAATATATAAAAGACATGAGTCAAATCAGAGCAAAGACCAACTTCATAGAGCTACTGTGACCAAACACGCGTTCTCTACCTACCTAACCATCCACAACAGCAATCCCGAATAGAATAATGAGTAAAAAGGTTGAGATTTGCTATATATATGGGACTGGGGAAAATTAGGGTAAAAATCCTGCAAGCATACCTGGCGGTCTTTTGGGGCGATTGATTGGCCAATCAATCGCCTTAAACAACTCCCCCTAGTACTTTTCAGTACTTAGGTGCTTTGCTCAAGGGGTTGATCCCCAACTCAAACCTAACCCTATACAACATGTGGGGGAGATCTTACCTTGATTCCAAACATCTTCAAACACCTCATGACTCTGACTGGTGATCCACTTTCCTAGTAAGGCAGGTTCTTCATCAAGAGAATCCAGATCCATAAATTAAGGATATGGATCATGGACTTCAATCCAGATATTCCACATCTTATTTAGGCTGGACCTTAGAGTTATCGGACCTGCAATATGGATCCCAGGTTAGAAATACGGGGGTTGTTACAGCAGGTTCCTTCAACCACTACCCTACCAGACCACGATGTCACTCTGATTGGGCTTGTGCGATGGGATTTCCTTCCCTAGGATGGATGGTCAAGGCAGTTATCAGGAACACAAATATTTGTAGTTATGATATGAACATTATTAGTTGAAGGGGCGTGTGCGCAACTCAAGGAGTCAGATTTGCCACCACATACATAGGTAGTAATGATGGCCTCAAATATCCTAATCGACAGCCTTACACTGGCCCTTCAATTGGATTCATCTCCACCATCCATTTGAAATTTGAAATGTCACCTTTCTTGGTACAAGTAGAGGCGTCTCTTCTACCTTCAAACCACTGCTAGTTATGCAAAGCGCTAACCCTGTGATTTCTATTGCTTCAAAGGAACTCTTGACTTCACATATCGCATGCTTGAGTGTTCTTCTTCATAAAGTAAGTATCAAAATCCTTCACTCTTCCCCCGCTCATTCGTACAACTGAACCTAGGGCTCACTTTCAAAGGCGGGGAGAACTTTGGTGGCAAAATATGTTGATAAGGGTAACCTCATTCACCAACCTGAACCTTATGAATAGGGGTGTCAATTTGTAGCTCGAACCGGCTCGTTATAGCCCGAACCGAACCTTAATGGGTTGTGTTTGGGTCGAGGGTGGCAGAGCCCGCACCAACCTGAACCCAAACCGCAACCCATTATAACTCGTTATATAATTTAACATTAAATATTGTTTGAATCATCATATTACCACTAGGTAGTTGGTATAGACTATTAAAAAAATTGAGCATGAATTCAAAGATCAAATAGTCATTCTACTACTTATAAGAGACAATTAGAAGGATTAAGTATGAATGTCCAATTGAATGTGAGACTGTTGATTAAGTATGATTATATTTATCGAGAGGTATTTCTTTTGCATACCAACTAAATACCAACCCAAAATAGAGATGGACTTCATAGAAAGGGGGGAAAATCAACATTCTCACAAAACAAGAAGCCAATTTGAAGACAATCAATCATAATACAAGTCAGAATTTAAAATGGTTTTTGTTTTTAAGTTTGTTTCACAACTATCCGGTGGAGCCTAAGGAACGAGCTTACAGTTTCTATGTTACTAATTATTTGAGTTCTTGATTTCTATAAGGTGGGTGGGATATTTCTACAACATGGAATGACTTTTCATTTTTTAATATAACAATTTTGTTTTCATAGAATTTTGGCTCTTGTTATAGGATGCTCAACTATTTAGTTTTATTCTTTTTCTTGCATAGCATAAACTATTAGCCCAAACCGTTAGTCAACCCAAGTATAGACCGTTAGCCCAAACAGTTAATTAGCCCGAACCCAAACCGCACCAAACCAAAACTGGCCCAAAACAATTATTATGCTAATGGGCCTTATTTGGCTTGAGTGTTTTTGAGCCCGAAACTATTAAGCCCAACCTGAAACCACCCCAAACCGCACCATTGACATCCCTACCTATGAAGAATTCGGGGTTAGTGGTGATCCCTTTGATCCCTCTCGTCATTTGATCATGGAGGATATAGAACAGGCAGAGGATTCTTAGGCCCCTGCCAGCGGACAAGGCTACCACTCCATGGAGAATTCCAAGGAAGAAATCCTTGAGGAGAGGACTGCAAGTCCTTCTCAAGAAATAGTCTCTATTTGGATGGCCCACAGTTGTCTTCTACTCATGTTTCTGGTTCTTGGACCTACATGATGGCTCTTCAGGTTTGGATCATAGGGGTAGTACGTAGATCAAAGATTCAATGGGACTGACTTAAGTGTAAACCATCAAGGTTTTGAACAATTGACATCCTAAGGAACAACTGAAGAGCCCCTATGTCCTTGACATAAAAAGTGGACCCAATGTGCTTCAAAAATGTAGTTAACAAGGCTTCACTGCTCCTAGTGAGGATGATGTCATCAACATAGATCATAATGTAATTGAACCCGACTATCTTTGTATGGATAAACAAGGAAAATATCAGTTTTGGACCCTTAAAAGCCATATTCCAATAGAAATGTACTTAGTATGTCAAACTCGAAGAGCCTGCTTGAGACTCTACAGAGAACGATGTACTCTACAACCACAATGTAGATGGTGAGCATCAATAATCGGGGGGTTGCTTCATGCACATAGTCTCCTGTAATATGCGATGCAAAAATGCATTCTGAATATTTAGCTATCTAATTGGCCAAGATTTAGAAACAACAATGGATAGAACCAACCAAATGGTTGTCGTATTCATTATAATCAAGATCTTCTTGTTAGTTGAACCCCTTAGCAACCAAGCGGGCCTTATACCTCTCAATGGAACCATATGCTTTTCTATTAATCCTGAAGAAATCCAATGACAATTTCTGACTAGGGAAGGGGTACAAAAGACCCAGTTCAATTCTTGATTAGAACAATGAACCCCCCATCCACGACTTTCCTCTAGCGTGGGGGCAATGGTGAAATCGGAAGGTTCAATCTAGGTGAGATCAGGAACGGTAGAAGTGGCAAGATAAGCTTTCAGGCTCTGAGTACCATCTTTATTGCAAGTGACCATAGGATGAGAATTTTTCGAATGGCAAGCAACGGGTAGATCAACCATGAGACTGATTTGTGGAAGAGATAAATAAGGGTCGGACAAGGTTCGATCAAAGGTGTTAGACGAAGGGGAGGACTCAACCAAAGGTAAAGTGGGTAGAGGGGTGCGGCTAGGGTTGGTCGTTGAGTGTTCGCCAAACTAGAGTTTGATAAGGAGGGGATTCCAGAGGTCAAGCTAGGGTTGGATTGGGTAGGTGGAGTAACCAAGGGAGGAAGGCTAGGAGGTGGGACCAATAGAGAAGGGAGAGAGGAATTCTGTTGGGAAGGGGGGTCCTCTCACTAAAGGGAAATCTCGGCTCACCAAAGATGACATGGAAAGAAATAATTAATTTCCCGTTGTTGGATCAAAACACTTATACCCATGATGCCGCGAACTGTAACCTAGAAAGGCATGGAGATTGGATCGAAAATCAAGTTTGTGTTTGTTAAAAGGCCTGAAAAGAGGATAACCAAAACAATAGAAAACACAAAGAGTTTTATAGTCAAGGGTTTCTCCAAAGAGTTTGAACAAGGGCAAAACATTACCCAGAACTAGAGTGGGAATCATATTAATCAAAATAGAATACTTTCGAAGGCATGACTCCTATATTTGCGTGGATTGTGAGAATGGGCCAACAAAGTTAAACCGGTTTCAACTCTGTGGTGATGTTGCTGTTCCACAATCCCACTTTGTTCTTAAGTGTGAGGGCAAGGTAATCTATGGTCAATATCAGAGTCTATAAGGAACTTGGGGACTGTACGATACTCCCCAACTCAATCGCAATGAAAACGTGGTGGGAATCGAACCCACGGCCACGTGATTTAATATCTACTCCTACATCTCCAAAAGATAATATCAAAAATATGAAACGCCGTCTGTGGGAATCGAACCCACGACCACGTGGTTAAAAGCCACGCGCTCTACCAGCTGAGCTAAGACGGCCAATTAAACCTAATTAATCAGGGCCCAACCGGGTTCGAACCGGTGACCTCTTGATCTGCAGTCAAATGCTCTACCACTGAGCTATGGACCCCGAGGTACATTAGTTTTCCATGGCTTGGTTCCTGATTATAGACTTTGCAACATCCATCCATCTTCAGCCTACTCTAGTGTCCTTCGTTGAGCTCTTTGGTTTGCTGATCAGTCATAAGTCATTGTTAAACTCATCCTCTGATTCTCTTCAGCTTACCACAGCTAATATTGTGACTTCTCAATCTGGTCATCGAACATCTGACTCTCTACTGCTCTCCGACTTCTCTCAACACAACTTCCCATATCGTTCCAATGATGGCCATTTTAATCACAACAGCTGCTCTGTTCGTAATCATTTTAAGTAGCCACCCTCTGGTCCACGATACTCTTGTCAACAATATCCTGATCAGAATAAATCATGTCAGTGTTAGTTGTTAAACAAATTATAAGCATGAAAATCTAAATTCATATGATAAAACAAATGCGGAAGCGAATGTCTTTTATATACCTCCTGCCATTGATCCTACTAAAGTTTTTGCAGATATAATAAAATGATTTAAGGGTCTGTTTGGTTACATGAATCAAGAGATTTCAAATATTTAAAGATTTCAAATCTATAGATTTCAAATTTGTGGAGTCATAATTTATAAAATTAACTGTTTGGTTAATTGAATATGTGGAATGAAATTTGTGGATTCATCTGTAATATTTATAAATATGCAAATATTTAGTGTTTTAATAGTAGAGATGAAATCTCTGGATTTCACCACATACCCATAAATCTATAGATTCACGTTTTTAGTGTAAAAAGATGAATCTGTAGATTTCATGAATCTAGAAATTTTCCCAACCAAACAGGTATAAATCTCACATTCATGAATCCAGAGATTTGAAATCTCTGGATTCATGTAACCAAACAGGCCCTAAAGGATTCTTCTGAACCCTAGCAAACTCAGAATGATGGTGTCTGACTTAATCTATTTGCTAGGTTCAGGGACCCTTTATATAAAAATGGCTCACATACGTTTTCCCATCAAAAACATCAACTGCCAATTCAATTGAGCACTTTAAGTGAAATTGGATTTATGATCATTTGTGAGAAGTAACAATATTTCACATTAACCCATAACTAATAGTCACTTATTTATGACATTTAGTTATGGTTCAGTTTGTAAAGTATAATGTTATCCTAATAAAGGGATCATAACTTGTGAAATACAACATTCTCCCACTTGATCCCAATATTTCACAATGTGGGTTATCATACTATATCCACATTTATACTCAATGGACCAAAAACACATGAATCATGGCGATAAGTCCTCTTAGAATGAGTATTATCTTCCATGTATTACAATGCATTTTCCTTCCAATCTGCTTATATTACTTAATGAATAAACCCTATGTTATTCAAGGTCCAACAATATATGTTTACTCTCAAATAATGAATGTGTACACCGAAATTGAGAATAACAACATAATGAATAAGAGCTTCATCAAAGATCATTCATACAATGAAATCACATAATGGAACCAAGTCCCATGTTAACTACATGATCCTTAAAATTCTTTGGTGGCATGCCTTTAGTTAATGGATCAGCTATCATCAATTCGGTTTGATGTGTTCAATGACCACTTTGTTTTCCTTAACACGTTCCCTTACAGCTAAATACTTAATGTCGATGTGCTTGCTTCGACTACTACTCTTACTATTCTTAGCCAAGAAAACAGCAGCTGAATTGTCACAAAATATCTTTAGTGGCCTAGAGATAGAATCTACAATTCTAAGCCCAGAAATGAAACTCTTCAACGATACACCATGCGAGGTAGACTCAAAACAAGAAACGAACTCGGCCTCCATAGTGGAAGTAGCTGTCAAAGTCTGCTTGGCACTTCTCCATGATACGGCTCCACCAGCGAGCATAAAAATATATCCTGATGTCGATTTACGAGAATCAACACAACCGGTGAAATCTGAATTATAGTAACCGACTACCTCCAGATTGTCAGTTCGTCTATACATAAGCATGTAATTCTTAGTACCTTGAAGGTACCTCATCACCTTCTTAGCAGCTTTCCAGTTGTCTATACCAGGGTTACTCTGATATCTTCCCAACATTCCCACAACGAAAGCAATGTCAGGTCTAGTGCAAACCTGAGCATACATCAAGCTTCCAATTGCAGAGGCATATGGAATGTTGTTCATTTGTTCCCTTTCTAAATTATTCTTCGGGCTTTGGTTCAAAGTGAACTTGTCACCCTTTATAATGGGTGCTACACTTGGTGAACAATTCCTCATCCGAAATCTTTCTAAGATTTTATCGATATAGGTTTCTTGAGATAGACCTAAAATCCCTTGAGGTCTATCTCTATGGATCTTAATGCCAATGACATAAGAAGCCTCACCCATATCCTTCATGTCAAAACTCTTAGAGAGGAATTGTTTCACCTCATGTAGAAACCCTTTATCATTGGTTGCAAGTAAAATATCATCCACATATAGCACAAGGAAACAAATTTTACTCCCACTAACCTTCTGGTATATACATTGATCAATGATGTTCTCTATAAAACCAAATGAAGAGATAACATCATGAAATTTTAAATACCATTGTCTAGAGGCTTGTTTCAATCCGTATATGGATTTCTTAAGCTTGCAGACCAAATGCTCACCATTACTAGAAATGAATCCTTCAGGTTGTTTCATGTAAATCTCCTCCTCTAGATCTCCATTGAGGAACGCAGTTTTCACATCCATTTGGTGCAACTCCATATCAAAGTGGGCAACTAGTGCCAAAATCATACGAAGAGAATCTTTCTTAGATACAGGGGAAAATGTGTCTGTATAATCAATTCCCTCCTTTTGAGTAAATCCTTTGGCTACGAGTCTGGCTTTATATCTCTCAATGTTGCCCAATGAGTCTCTTTTAGTCTTGAAGACCCATTTACAACTAATAGCCTTCATCCCGTTGGGCAACTCTACCAAATCCCAGACTCCATTAGATGCCATAGAATCCATCTCTTCCTTCATGGCGTTGTACCATAGATTAGATTCGTTGCAATTCATGGCTTGTAAAAACATTTCAGGATCATTCTCAGCTCCGATATTGTAGTCAAATTCTTGTAAATACACTACGTAATCACTAGGAATTGCTAATTTCTTTATTCTCGTAGATCTTCTTAATGTTGCATTAACACCCTCCTGAGGAGGGTGTTGTTCAACTGATTGTTCAACAAGTTCTGGTAATTGTTGAACAATTGGATCTACTAGATCAACATCAACAAGTTGTGGATCTTCAATGACCGGTTGCTCAACATTCGATTGTTCCGAAGGGGTGTTGTGAACAACAACCAATCTTAAACTTGAGGCTGAAGGGTGAATATCTGAATGATCTTTCTTAGAAACTAAGTCTCTAGATTGATCGCTCCCACTAATCAAGTCATTCTCAAGAAATTTTGCATTTCTTGATTCCACAATCCTAGTTGTATGAGATGGACAATAAAATCTATATCCCTTAGACCTTTCTGCATATCCTACGAAATACCCACTAATGGTCCTTGGGTCTAGCTTCTTCTCATGTGGATTGTAGATTCTTACCTCAGACGGGTAATATACAAAAACCGCCTGTGGGCTAGATTTTCTAAAATAGATCCATATTAATTTAATGATGAAACCAATAAATCATGTTCATTTTCTCAATTCCTGTGGGTAAATTAAGAAATATAATTTGTTGTATCATCCTAATTAATCAAATTAATATAACAGGAGTTCCCGTGGGATAAATTCCATTATATTAATATATTAATTACAATGAATGTCATATACCTTTTGCGATTTAGAGACTCTTAATATATAATTTAAATAATTAAAGATGCCTGTGCTAATCTTTAATTAGTCAAATTATATTGATCACATGACATTGGATTTTATGTATGATTACATATATAAAAATTCCATGCATCAATAGAATCATACTTTGAAATTGCATACAATTAGATAATTACACATAAATAATAAAAGTCATAATTTCATCATGCATAAACTGATAAATATTGGTTCCAATATGCAAATATTAGAAATATTAGATTCAAAATGAACTGCAATGACAACAATAAATCATGTAATCATGCTCAAGAAATATTCATTAAGTGACAAATCATTAATAATATTAAACATATTCTAGAGAGTTTAAAAATAAATAAATGAACATAAGTATCTTCATTTATTATTCATTTCTCTCCTTAATTTAGGAATAAAAGAAAATGAATATAATTTATTATTATTAATTATTTTCTGTCAAATATATATAATTGCAGTTAACCAGGATTTCAATAAATAACAAATTAAATAATGAATGTATTCAAACGTAATACCTTTTCTTACCCCCTTTTTTTTTTTTTTATAATTTCCCTTCAATAATTTTCAAATTGGAAACTTTTAATGATACAAAAATTACAGCATTTGAAAGGATTTTAAATAAATTAATTCTTAAACAAGGAGGGAACTCTAATAGCTTAATATCAATCAATCCCTATTGGGTAAGGATAATTAGAAGAAGAAAAACATGATGTAGAAGTACAAATATACATATAAATTCATTAGAGTTTACTTAATAAACTCTCTTTTTTGTGAAAATTTGAAATACCATCATAGATATGTCAAAAACCATGACATCCTTGGATCAAGGTAGATATTAGAAAAAGGCTCTGATGTCAAATGTTAGTTGTTAAACAAATTATAAGCATGAAAATCTAAATTAATATGATAAAACAAATGCGGAAGCGAATATCTTTTATATACCTCCTGCCATTGATCCTACTAAAGTTTTTGCAGATATAATAAAATGATTTAAAGGATTCTTCTGAACCCTAACTCAGAATGATGGTGTCTGACTTAATCTATTTGCTAGGTTCAGGGACCCTTTATATAACAATGGCTCACATATGTTTTCCCATCAAAAACATCAACTGCCAATTCAATTGAGCACTTTAAGTGAAATTGGATTTATGATCATTTGTGAGAAGTAACAATATTTCACATTAACCCATAACTAATAGTCACTTATTTATGACATTTAGTTATGGTTCAGTTTGTAAAGTATAATGTTATCCCAATAAAGGGATCATAACTTGTGAAATACAACAGTCAGTCCACTGAGAAATCTAATCCTCGATTTCTCGTCATGCACCTAACTTCTCTTCACAGCAGCAATCCTTCAGTCGATCTCTGATCCAACATCCTATTCTTCGGATCATCAACGGTCATCTAGTCAGATTTGTTTTCAAGGTGACTATTATGCTTCTCATCACCCACGACGGTTCAACAACGCATTTCTTGGCACAATGTTTTCTCTCTGGCCTGTCTTTTTGAGTCTTGCACTTTTTAATGGATCTTAGACACTAGTTCTAATAATCATCTGACTGCAGATGTGAGTAATCTAGTAGTGGGTTTCACCTTATTTTGGTTCTGACCAGATTTTTATCAGTAATGGCCTTCCTCGTTCTAATTCTGCTATGGGTTCCGCTACTTATACTTGTAATGGCTGTGATATTACTCTTGTACAATGTTCTCTGCCAATAATAATGTTTCGTTTCAGTTCTACTCATCTTTATTTCTGATTAAGGACTCTCAGACGAACAAGAGGGTGTTTTGCTGCCAGACTGACAGTAGTTTATATGCTTTGCCACTTCCACAACTATCCATTACTACAACCACTCCTGCTGATGTTCATACCAGTGCTCTAATCACCGATGGGAATTGCAGGCTTGGACACCCATCATTCAAGGCAGTTCGATACATTGCCAAGGCTTTCTATTTGCCTTGACATCTGTTAGACACACTGCTTGTGGTGCTTGTGAACGTGCTAGGAGTCATAAACTCCCTTTTCTGTAAGGGACTATACTAGTTCTGCATAACCTGCCAAATATCTTTGCAAGTTTCGTCCGAAAGCAATGAGTTTTATAAAAGAAAACCTGATTTCAACTAGTTTCGGTCAAATTTGGGTGTGCTTCAATGGAAATATTGTACCGAAACAAAATCTGCCTAGTTTCGTTTCAATTTAAAAAAAAAAATGCAAGCATTTTGATTGAAATTTCAAAGGTTTCGATCAAAATTTATTCCATGTTTCAAATTTCTTTCACGTGTAATAACATTCTTTTTACTTTTTTCCAATTTTTGGACTTTGCAATGCTTTCACTTTATCGTTTAAACAGTGAATTTGATAATTAGTAATTTAGCATCCTAACTTCTCTTTCCCCTAGTTGACATTGTATTGTTTTCTTAATCTTCTTAAGGAATTGTTCATTACTTTGTCATTAACATATTTTCAACTTCTTTTGTTTTCGGGTTAACATAGAAATGAAAAGAAAAATAGAAAAATAATTTTATTTTGTTTAGTTAACATATAAATGGAATAAAAAAAAGAAAAACATTACAAAATATTTGAAGATAACATAGAAGTAGAAAAAAGGTTCAACATGTCGGCCCATGTCGCCGTGTCAGACCCTGGCGACAGGGCGAGTCGGGCGACATGTCGCCAAAAGTCAGGCGATTAATTTAAGACTCATCTCCAAGTCTCTGTTCCCTCATTCAACTCATTCCGTTTCTGGGTTTCTACTTCTCTTTCTCTCTTCCCTTCTCTGCAATGACAGAGGCAAAGAGGATGAAGTGGTTAGAGGAGAGGCCGGACCGCCGGAGTCGGAGGCTGGGTTTTCTGTGGCGAAGACGCTGATGAAGGTGATGAAGCTGTTGGAGGAGGAAATTAACCCTAGATCTCATGGTATCAATATCCAGCGATTCCAGCCTCCATCTGATTCTCTCATATCAATGCATTGCACTGATATACAAATCAACTCGCATTAGGGAACAACCAAGGAGTCGCTGGAAAAAAAAAATGTCATCGTCTCTAGAATCGGTACTTCTCTAATTTTTTTTACTGTTTTTTAAATTGGTGGATTCCTCCTAACAGAGTGTTTTTTCTCCGTCGGGTCAGGCGTGTTCTTCCCTTCCTCTTCCTCTGTCTAGCCGCTTGAGATTCATTGTCGCCCTAAAAGTCTCACCGTTCTGACCTCCTCCTGCTAGAGATGCTGCTGCTACTACTGCTTCTAACTGTGGATGTTGTAAAACCGACGGCCTAACGAAATCTACCCTAAAAGACTTGCTTCTCCCTTTCTTCCTCTGTTATCCATGGATGCGCCTTCAAGAATTGAAAAACCAGTCATGGATGTCGCGACTTTTCGACCGTCGGCGATATATCGCCAATTTTCCGGCGATATATCGTTGACTTAATGTAAATTTGCTGTCGCTGGGGGGTTTCGTGTTGCCCCCCAGTGACACAACGAAAAATCGCCTCGTGTCGACCATAAATCGCCGACACAAGGTACCGTGAAAAACCATAACGGATCTGTTATGGTTTGAATTTGATTTTTGAATTCAAGTTTTTGAATTCAATTTTTGAATTTAAGTTTTGAATTCAAGTTTTTAAATTTGAATTCAAATGTAAATATTGTAAAAACGAATCTTGTACAACCGCCATGTTTATTTATAAATACATAAGACTTACCCATCAAGGTAAGAAACTTACTTATCAAAATTAGAGTTTTTCTTTGCATTCTTTCATGGTATTAGAGCTAAGGTTTTGAGATTTTTTTTTCTTTTTCTTCTTCCCTTTCAAACTTTTCAATGATAGTAGTTTTCTCATGGAAACCATAATGGCGTCGGTCGTATGAACAAAGCTAGACAATCTACTTCAGATGCCAATTATGGTTTCCACAGGGATCCACAACTTCAGCAGCCTCAACAGTAAGCATGCCTCCCCACAGCAACAGATCCAACCAGCTGCAATGCAGCCTCAGATCATTATAAATCAAGGTTATCCATGTCAGCCGCTGTATGAGCCACCTGGTTTAATTCTTCTTCTTGTTTATGCAATTTTAATTCTTCTTTTCGTTTAAGCTTTACAATACTGTGACAACCACAACAGAGCACAACTGGTTTATGCAATAGACTCTGCAGCAACCATAACCACAACAAACAATGCAGTAACAACCACTACACACTCTGCAGCAACAACCACTACATACTCTGCAACAACAACCACTACATACTTTGCAGCCACAACCACAACCACAACCGATTCTGCAGCCAAAACCATAGCACCACTAGCTACAACAACAACAACCACAATCTTCTCTGCAGCAACAACACTACCAACAACAACTGTCTACAACAACAATAACCGCAATCTTCTTTGCAGCAACAACACTACTACCAACAACAACCGCTACAACAACAACAACCACAATCTTCTTTGCAGCAACAACACTACCAACAACAACGTGGACTATCATTGTGTCCGAGACTTGGTTCAGAACAACACCATAAAGTGCACTTTGTTCGGTCAAATGATCAAATTGCAGATGTGTTTACTAAGGGCTTACCATCACAAGCTTTCTTCAAGCATAGAGACAAACTCTTGCACCTGCCAATGCATAGTTTGAGGGGGGATGAAAGACCATAACGGATCTGTTATGGTTTGAATTTGATTTTTGAATTGAAGTTTTTGAATTCAAGTTTTGAATTAGTTTGAATTCAAGTTTTTAAATTTGAATTCAAATTTGAATATTGTAAACGAATCTTGTACAACAGCCATGTTTATTTATAAATACATAAGACTTACCCATCAAGGTAAGAAACTTACTTCACAAATTAGAGTTTTTCTTTGCATTCTTTCATACCGTGAGTAGAAATATCTAGATAATGAATGAGTGAACTATGTAAAAGTAATATATTAAACTTTAGATGATCTTTTTTTTTCAATGCAAAAAAAAAAAAAAAAAAAAAAAAAAAAAAAAAAAAAAAAAAAAAAAAAAAAAAAAAAAAAAAGAACTTAGTAGATAGGGGTAGAATAAACATTGTTTAAGATTTATTCAAACATCAACAGAATATAACCAAAAGTTAATCTCCAACACATTTCCCTGTTTACCTTACATGTATGGTCACACGTGCATTTGCACATGCATTTTTATATGTATATACATAGACATTTCTTCGATACATGCAATTTGAAGAAAATGCAAAGTCTAAGGAGAAAAAAATGTTGTTCCATAATCTGCAACCTCTATTCGAATTGAGAATTGACGCACTTCCCCACAGTTGGTTCAAAAAATTTACGCGAAAGAGACAATTAGAGCAGAATGACTTAGCGGTCGGGCAGCCGTCTCCGAAGGTTGAGTCAGACAAGCAATAACACAATTTCTTGCGGAGAGGAATTAATTCCCAAGCAAATGGAGCTGTTGGGTAGGTATGTGGGAGTTAATGAATCCTACCAGATTATTGAGAAATGATTGATATTTATAGCCTTGCATGGTGGTTTTGGACCGTTGGATGCATGAGGATCAATGGATCCCTTTTATTGAGGTTGAGTCATCTAGCTCATTCTGCCTCCTGTTGTAATTAATGTTGACTGTCAAAGCGTCAACATATTTTCTGGAGCCCTCGACAACCCAACAAGAGGCAAGCTCCAGGCAGATATACTCGACGTCAAGAGATCTCCTAATACGTGGACTACAATAAATGTATATGTATGGAATATCAATGCATTTCTCTGGGGCATTAAATGCAACATTTAATGTATCGATGTGTGGGTCCTTGAAAAATACAAGAAATTCGAGTAGTCATAGGAATTGTTCAGAGACAAGTCCTCGGAAGCAGTATCCTCAGTATGCAACATCTTCGGTGCAGGTGTCACCCACCCGCCGGTATCGGTCCCGCCCAACAATCCATGGGTGCGATCAGTCACAGGATCCACGATTTTATCATCAATAATAATAAATGCAAGTGTCTAGACGGTTGACATGCTTTAAGATATAACACCACCCCTCCTTTGGGTAGGTCTAGTCGCTTTGATCCCTCACAGACTGGTTACCTCTGTTGGGATCCTGGGTAAATGGGTTCAGTCCTCATCAATCAACCATGGCTGGGGTTTAGGTCAACACTCTCTTACCACAACCATTGGCATGAGTACTGGCGCATGTTAGGGTGTATAATCCAATGCAAGGTCATACAGTAGTATACTACATGTAGTCCAGATACTTCCCTTATGGCACCAACCAACTCGGTTCAGTATCCTTCTCTACCTAGGAATGAGAACCCTCATGGACTGACTATCGCTATTGGACTCCATTCCCTAACCCTATGGTCATCCACAAATTGTTGGGGCAAATGCTCTCATGACCCCTCACAACTCTCGGCCGCTCCTTGGATGTCCATGAGCCCAAACCCTAACATATGCAACCCTACCATTGCATGATTAACAGTGGACCACTGAATCTCTGCACGGACTGGTTACTTCTTGTTGTAGGATGAAACAGAGTCACATCACTATAATCACAGGTCATTCGGCTTCAATTCCCCTACCGAAAGGGTAGTAGCATCTAGGTTACCTAGCCATGCAATCTAGACTCCCTATGTATGTCATCCAACAATCATGATAGTGCTGGGAGTATCAATCAGCATGTGTCCCATACCACAACCTTCTGATATCCCAAGCAGTGGATACCCAAATGGATACCCTTCCATCACAATTACATCACATCATCAACCATTATAACATAACCATTCATTCTATATCACAAAGTAATAAAATACATATAAACATCATTTATAGCATACATTCAACTACTAATCATTGAATTATACAACTACAACAAGTTACAAGAGCAATGAATAATATAAGAAATACAGGGGTTGTTACAAAGAAGTTCCTTCAACCACTCCCCCCCCCCTCAGACAACGGTGTCACTCTCATTGGGCTGGTGCGATGGGATTGCCTTTCCTAGGATGGATGATCGAAGCAAGTATCAGGAACACGAACATTTGTAGTTATGATATGATCATTATTAGTTGAAGGGGCGTGTGCGCAACTCAAGGAGTCAAATTTGCCGCCACATACATAGGTAGTAATGATGGCCTCAAATATCCTAATCGACAGCCTTACACTGGCCCTTCGATTGGATTCATCTCCACCGTCCATTTGAAATTTGAAACATCACCTTTCTTGGTACAAGTAGAGGCGTCTCTTCTACCTTCAAACCACTGCTAGTTATGCAAAGCGCTAACACTATGATTTCTATTGCTTCAAAGGAACTCTTGACTTCACTTATCGCATGCTTGAGTGTTCTTCTTCATAAAGTAAGTATCAAAATCCTTTACTCTTCCCCCGCTCATTTTCAAAGGTGGGGAGAACTTTGGTGACAAAATATTTTGATAAGGGTACCTCATTCACTAACCTGAACCCTATGAATAGGGGTGTCAATTTGTAGCCTGAACCGTTAAAACCGAACCGAACCGGCTAGTTATAGCCCGAACCGAACCTCAATGGATTGTGTTTGGGTCGAGGGTGGCAGAGCCTGCACCCACTCAAACCCAAACCACAACCATTATAACCCATTATATAATTTAACATTAAATATTGTTTGAATCATCATATTACCACTAGGTAGTTGGTATAGACTATTAGAAAAATTGAGCATCAATTCAAAGATCAAATAGCCATTCTACTACTTATAAGAGACAATTAGAAGGATTAAGTATGAATGTCCAATTGAATGTGAGACTGTTGATTAAGTATGATTATATTTATCGAGAGGTATTTCTTTTGCATATCAACTAAATACCAACCCAAAATAGAGATGGACTTCATAGGAGGGGGGGAAAAATCAACATTCTCACAAAACAAGAAGCCAATTTGAAGACAATCAATCATAATACAAGTTAGATTTTGAAATGGTTTTTGTTTTGAAGTTTGTTTCACGACTATCCGGTGGAGCCTAAGGAATGAGCTTGCAGTTTCTATGTTACTAATTATTTGAGTTCTTGATTTCTATAAGGTGGGTGGGATATTTCTACAACATGGAATGACTTTTCATTTTTTAATATAACAATTTTGTTTTCCATACAATTTTTGCTCTTGTTATAGGATGCTCGACTATTTATTTTAATTCTTTTTCTTGCATAGCATAAATTATTATCCCAAGCCGTTAGTCAACCCAAGTATAGACCGTTAGCCCAAACCGTTAATTAACCCGAACCCAAACCGCACCAAACCGAAACCGGCCCAAAACTGTTATTTTGCTAATGGGCCTTGCTTGGGTTGAGTGTTTTTGAGCCCGAAACTGTTAAGCCCTACCCGAAACCACCCCAAACCGCACCGTTGACATCCCTACCTATGAAGAATTCGGGGTTAGTGGTGATCCCTTTGATCATGGAGGATATAGAAGAGGCGGAGGATTCTTAGGCCCTTGCTAGAGTACAAGGCCACCACTCCATGGAGAATTCCAAGGAAGAAATCCCTGAGGAGAGGACTGCAAGTCCTTCTCCAGAAATAGAACCCCCCACTACCTGGACATCTAGGGTCAAACCCCTCAGCTCCTAGATCGTAGAATTTGCAGGTGTCATGAAAAAGCAGGGCCTTAGTTCTTCCCGAGTCTTTGTGTCATAGACACCTTGAACATATGAGAAGAGATTTTAGATCCCTAATGACCATGAGATTCATCTTTCTAAGTACAATGAGAGAGCAAACCATCTTCTTCCTAGGGAATTCCCCTTATAGTATGTATGATCCATGCTCAGTGGGCTCTCAGCCTCGAGTCCCCCGCCACCTATTCATAATGCAAGTGTTGTACAAATTCCCCCATTCAATTGTGTACTTTGATATCAAATTTATTTAGACTTTAATATTAGGAAAACAATTTTTCAAGAAGCTTTTGAGTTCAATAAATGAAACTAAAAGTTTGATGCTACCGAGTAAAACAAAAACATATCCATTCCAACATAAGAGAAGGTAAAGTTCATTGAAAAATCAAAGAATTGATAACCTCAATGAACAATCAATGAATTGAAACTTGAATATTAAAAATCGAAGAAACATTTAGGTAGTGAAAAAGAAAACAATTTTAAGGGCATAGATCTAATTACTAACCCAAGTGATAATAGGTAATTTGTGAATCCCTCCAATAATAGCAGTCAATATGAAAACTAAATTACAGAAACAATAGTCAATGGAAAGAGTTGCTACGAAATAGGAGTACATGCACTTATATAATAGTATGATATATAATTTGTAGCAATGATTTTTTTTTTTTTTGGTAAAAATTTGTAGTCGTGACCGAAGGTAAGGAAAATTAAACAGTGGATGAAGGTCGGGTGTGGTAAAGGTTGAGCCTTAATGGGCTTTTTTCCTTTTAGTAAGCCCATAATTCAGTCCTTTACTCTAATATTTGTTGCGAACTTGTGACTTATAAACATAACAATCTTGTCAATGCAGAGTTGGTAGAGTGGTAAAATCCATACTTCTCATTGGAGAGGTCATGGGTTCGACCTTTGCGGACGCCAAAGCTCCCTTTGAGGATGTAACCAAGTTGTGCACAAGCTGGCTTGGATGAACCTCAAACACCCGAAAAGGAAAAAAAAATTATAATAATAAATAAATAACATAACATAACAATCTTGGACTTGGGCCCATTTTTGAAGAGCTTACACAAGTCATGCAATCGAAGATTGGTTTTCACAGTAGAACTTCCATAACGCAACCAATCCCGTCATATTAGTTTGACCAATCACATTTATATTATTTTATTATTAATTTGATTGACTCATATGGTCAACAAGTAAGATTTGCATTCTTGGGTCACAGGATGCTATTCTTCTGTGGCATGAAAAATAACGACCCGAATACTGTTCCAAGGTTGTTCTAAGGTCAGTGCTATCTTTGTAGTTCAGGTAAATGTTTTTGGAACGAGGCGAGAACATTCTATTATATTATATACAAGTAATTTACATCAATAATTACATGAAAGAAGCGCTTTCCATGTGCCTCTTCATGAATGAAGCCATGAAGGTTTGCAATCGCAGCTTCTTTGGAACCAGAACTAGTCTCGCAACTTTTTCCTCACATCTTTTAACAAATCTTCACATTTTCTTAACAAATTGCAGTTTCTTGGTGGTTTTTATCTCAAACTGAAAATGCAATGGGATTTTTGTTTGAAAACTATTATTATACAATAACTTTACTTTCAAACATAATCCCCAATGCTTCTTGAACCAAATCTTGCAAATTCCTCAAAAATCACTACTTTTCCTCTTTGATCATATAATGCTTCTTGCTGAATTTTCCTTCTTGACTGATCTTTCCTTCATCTTTTCTTACTAGAGCTACTCCTATGGCATACCGAGGAGGATGCCATGGACCTATGCGTGGTAGAGCACTAGGTCTTGGACAGGGTATTAAGCGTTCAAATCTCTTTGAATCCCCAATTGAGTATGGAAGCTAGGACTACTCAGGATTTGGTGCCCTTTCAAGTAAAGGAGAGATTCCAAGCTTTTAACATTGGAAGGGTATTTTGTACCTAGATGAGCCAATCTATCCAGAGTTGGTTAAGTATTTCTTCAGTAACCTGACATAATAAGAGGAGGACAATGGCCAAGGCGGTTGGCGATTTGTGGTCTCCACTAGCGTATGTGAGACTCGCATTCACTTTTCCATCAAGGTTTTGGCACGCATCTTACGTGTGCTTTATATTCCAAATTAGTGCTAGTGGGTTCCTTTTGCCGCAGAGGATGGTGACTATCTATGTCCTTATGAACACACAACCATCTGCTCCACTCTATGTGATGTATCAACAATGGTACAAACATGCTTCCATCTACTTGTGTTCTAGACCACATCGTAGGCAAGAACATAGTGCCTAAGGAAGGGCTCCATGACAGGTTTTCTTCTAGGCAAGACTTTGTGACATTCGCTCTTTACATAGACTATCACATCGACTTAGCCTACATTATCCAAGAGCTATCCAGAGAGCTATGATCTTCCGTGTATAGGAGCCAGGGCTCATGAACCTTGCTTTCGGACGATTACTCACTCACATCTTCCAGCACTTAGATGTAAGCTTAGAGGACATTGAGCTGCTTACCAGCAGGTTGGTTGATGTCATTGGGAGATGACTGATCTCTTTGACGGGTCTCCAAGGAGAGGCAAGGTCACAAGAGTTCATGGAAGAGGAGCAAGATGAGGGTCAAGCAAACGAGTAGGTTGAGGTCCAAGAGGAGGAGCAGGAAAGATACAGGGTCGGGGATTACGTGGAGGAGGTTCTGCCTTGCCAAATGGAGGTAGGGGGTCCATCACATCAGGCCTTTTTAGACTAGCCTATAGATGCAACACCTATAGATTCTCCTTAGTAGTATAGGCATTTATCCACTTTAGGGAGGATTGAGTCCTAGTAGGATGAGATGGGGGGCCACATGACTCAAATGGATGCTTGTCCAACTTGGGTAGAGGATGAAGTCCGCCATACACGTGCCTAGGCAAATCAGTGGAGCAAATGGTTTCAAGGACATCCACCACAATAGGCTACTCACTGTAGGATTCTGATCTATGTTGACTTCATTTATAGCTAGTTTTATTTTAACTTAGTTAGTTATTCCTTTTTGTTATAGCATGTGACCACGTGATTATGTAAATGTTCACTAGTTAATTAATGAAGTTCAGGTTATGGTTGTCTCACTTTAATTTTGGTATATTATGCCTTTCTTCCCTTTATATAAAATGTGTACATTTATTTCAGCATGATTATTGTATATTATGCAGACTTGGTGTTGTATGCTTCTTTTAATTTTGATATCTAGTTCTCATTGTACCTATTATCCACTCTAGCATTTTTGGGTCACTTTTGAATCTACGACCCAAGGATGCTTAGTAATCATGTTTCAAGGTTAAGATTTTCAATGAACCTAATTCTGATACCACTCTATAACATCCGCCCAGGTGGTATCTGATCCACCCAAATACCCGAGATAGTGATACACAGTCACAAGATCAAGTTCACATGCAATCACCAACCAATCCATACGATAACATAATCATGAGTAAAAACAATAAAATCCAATAATTAATTAATACTAAGTATCAAGAATAATCAAAAGGATCTAAAATAAGCGAAAACGTAATCAAAACTGATAGATATGTCTATCTGAAAATGGAAAGTTAACTAGGAAGGAACGGGGGAATTAAATTATCCCAAGGTTTACATAATTTTTCTAAACGTTTAAAAGTTTTTCATCATTGGATCTATCTCTAACTCATAATCCCAATAACGAAGTAAACGGACCCTTCATTGTTGATCGGGGAGTACTCCAAATTGGCACACGGATCGTACCACAAGGCATAATCAACTCACACCATTGTCTAAACTGAATCCTCAAGTAAAAATACCTCTAAACTTGGGATCTCTTCTTTACCTGTATAACCATCTAAACAATATTTCCATAAGGGTTGAGTTCCAAAAAACTCAACGAGTAATTCAACAATATGCATATCAACATAATCAAATCCTAGAAAGTAAAGTATGATGATATGGTATGTAAGTACAATGCGATAAAGTAATGCTCCTATTCTCTAACCAATGCAAGTCTTTGTCTAGGTGGACACGCATTAAGGTATGCCACCAGCCTCCTCAGGGTAGTCTTACACAAACCCCAATAGCTCCAACCAAACTAGGAGTCATGACCAAGGTATAGGGATAACAATCCTCTCATCAACTATGGCTAGGGATTAGGGCCACACTCTCTTATCAAGACCATTGACATGAGAACTAGTGAGTGTCAAGGTAATACCTAGCCCAATACCAATCATCCTTAATCACATCGTTCTAGGTTCAGATACCTCCCTTATGACATCAACCAACTTGGTTCAGCATAAGTTAACGTATCCTATGTCACCAACCAACTCGGACTACGGCTCCTCTTAACCCTATTAGTCATCTACATATGATGAGAGGGGGGGGGAGCTCACATATCCTCTCACGGGTTGATCACCGGTCTTGAGTGCCCATGAGCCCAACCCTACCATATGCAACCCTACCAATGAATGGCCCCAACAGTGCAGCTATGTCCCCTCACAAGTTGGTCACCGGACTTGGGCACCCACCAACTGAACACTGTTGCTACAGTCACTCCGCATCAATATCCTCGGATTGGGTAAAGACATGATGGGTGCAACCTAACCATGTATAGCTAGAAATCCTAGGTGTGCAACCTAAGCTACATGCCCATTCTGAAGTTCCTAGGGCAATGGTCATGCCACAACCCCGGTCAAGTATATGCATAATCTTGTTATTCTCAAACTCAGCCATGTCACTTCATAATTCAGTAAGCAATAATAGAAAATGATTCTAAGTAATTTCAAAATATAAAGTGAATGAAATTACCATATAGCAGCAACATATCAGTTATTATGCATGTTCAATATCAAATTATATTTCAATGTGAAACATACACAATTGAATTTCCTCACCTGTCAAGTAGATTTGTAACCTTTCAAAGTCAACCAAAAGATGGCTTAACACATCCCAATTATCCTAATAATGGATCAATCAAGTTAGAAACCTAGGAAGTCACACGTTGAAAATCGAATAGAACCCAAAACAGCAGGGGGGCAAGGCAACCTAGGTAAGGTAGCCCTAGGAGACCCCTACCAACGACCCTAGGGGGTAGGTTGCCAGGACATGCCTAGGTATGGTAGCTTGGGGCAACCCCTGTTGCTGCGCACAAGCAGCAAATTGACATGTTTTTGATAGTTTCATTTTGGGTTTCAAACAACTTCTAGAACAATTAGGGCTTCTAAAAATATCCCAAAAACAAGGTCTAACTATAGTAGTAGATCTAAAACTCAAAATCAGATTATAAACAAGCAAAGCATGAAAGGGGTTTCCAAAATCTATCCATGAGGAAAATCAACATAACAGAGTGATTGTAAAATCACTCATATTGGTCTAAATAGGGTTTAGGTTTCCCAAATATTTACTCTGACAAAAGATGAAAAGAGATGAATTAGAAGAAAAGGAGCAATTATTTAACTTTCAATTTTGTGGTTAAAACTTTGATCGCTCTCTAGATGACCCCCGCAACTTTCTCCCTCTCCAAAATTGCCTCTTTGATATGGATTGACATTTTTAACAATTGGGATTAAAATAATTTTTTCTGGGACGAAAATAGCATTAAATAGGGAGCCGTAACACAAAATCCCAAATATACCCCTTTTCATCCGCGAGCACTAGGTAGGGTTGCCCTACCAATCGACCCTACCCCTAGAATTTGTTCCAGGAGTGAGTTTCATGGGAAGTTGCCCCATGGCACTACCTCTACACTTAGCAACCACATCCGAAGGGTCTTACCTTATCTTGGAGACCTTCCAATTATGCTGACTATGAAATCTTAATCCACATTCCCAATCTGTCAATTCTTGTGTCAATTCTTCTTAAGAAACTACGGATTATTCATCTCCACCATCAAATTCCATTGGTTCAAGTTCTAATCCAATGGTCTCTATTTGGATGGCCCACAATTGTCTTTTACTCATGTTTCTGGTTCTTGGACCTACATGATGGATCTTCAGGTTTGGATCATAGGGGTGGTAAGTACATCAAAGATTTAATGGGACTGACTTAAGTGTAAACCATCAAGGTTTTGAACAATTGACATCCTAAGGAACAACTGAAGAGGCCCTATGTCCTTGACATAAAAAGTGGACCCAATGTGCTTCAAAAATGTAGTTAACAAGGCTTCACTACTCCTAGTGAGGATGATGTCATCAACATAGATCATAATGTAATTGATCCCGACTATCTCTGTATGGATAAACAAGGAAAATATCAGTTTTGGACCCTTAAAAGCCATATTCCAATAGAAATGTACTTAGCCTGTCAAACCATACTTGAAGAACCTGCTTGAGACTCTACAGAGAACGATGTAATCTACAACTACAATCTAGATGGTGAGCATCAATAATCGGGGGGTTGCTTCATGAACACAGTTCTCTGTAATATGCGATGCAAAAATGCATTCTGAAATTTAGCTATCTAATTGGCCAAGATTTAGAAACAACAATGGATAGAACCAACCAAATGGTTGTCGTATTCATTATAATCAAGACCTTCTTGTTAGTTGAACCCCTTAGCAACCAAGCGGGCCTTATACCTCTCAATGGAACCATATGCTTTTCTGTTAATCCAAAAGAAATCCATCGACGTTTTCTACTAGGGAAGGGGTACAAAAGACCCAGTTCAATTCTTGATTAGGACAATGAACCCCTCATCCATGGCTTTCCTCTAGTGTGGGGGCAATGGTGAAATCGGAAGGTTCAATCTAGGTGAGATCAGGAATGGTAGAAATTGTGTGAAATCCAGCCCAAACCTAGCTAAGACACCCTATCTATTTTGGGTGATGAAAGGTTAGTTTAATGCTTGACCTTGAAGTTGGACCTCGATAACAGTGTTGCTACCCTTTGAAAGCCTTAGGAAGTCATGTCAAACCTTTCCTTAGGGTAAATCCAAGGTCCCGAAGTGAAGGAAGAAGTCTTTGTGGGCCCTCTCTATAGAAGACACGGTGTGTGACCCGAAACCCATGGATATTGTTGATGGTGCTCCCTACTTGGAAGCATTATCAATGTTTAGTGAGAAACTATGCATCGAAGAGGGGTAAATTATTTGAAGTACCTAATGAACTCCCGTGCTCAATCCGAAGGTATTTCTAGAAACTAGACTTCTCAATTGACTTGTAGGACAAAACCCCATTCAATTTGACCCCGTATAGCCTCCGAATCCCTGTCCGAAGTTGTTGAACTATGCATTGGTCGACTGGTTGGTCGATTGGGGCCAGTAGACCAATCAATCGACCAATGGTGTGTTAAATCCGAGAAAACCTTCGATTTAGGGTTTTTCACTCTCTATTTAACCTGACTTCGAGTTTCTTAGTTACGGCTGCCTCCTAAACACCCAGAGAACGTGGAAGACCTTTCCAAAACTCTTTTCGGTGATTTCGAAGATTCCTCTGCAGATCTGAAGCCTCTCATCTCTAATCTGCTAATTTAAGGTTTGTATTTCTTCTGTATTATAGATTATTCTTTCTTCGATCTTGTTCTTGATTGAGATCAGGAAGAAGATGCTGCATTCTTGCAACCATCTATTCCATGATCTCATTCTATTCTTTGAGATCTATGATCATCATTGTGATCTTAACCCTAGCTGAATATTTTCTTGAAACCCTGACCCTTGTTTGATTTTTGGAAACCTTTGGTAACCTCCCATGCGAGGGAAACCTCATGGGTAATGTTTAGATTAATCTAAACTTGATTATTCAATGATTTTCTTGTTATATTTGGCCAAGCAATTTATTCCCTTTCATCCTATGATCATAGCCTTTTCATGAGAGCCATAAGGTTGAAACCCTAGTTTCTTGGTTCAAGTCAAGAACCCATCTTTTGACCTTGACTTGATGATTTTACCTTCCTATATAGTTCTAATACATTCTAGGAAGTTCCCCTTCGAATTTCGGATCAATTCGACTTCAAACGAAGAAGTTATGACCAATCTAGTTTCTACATACTGACTCGGTTGGTCGATTGCTTGGTCGACTGGATCAGTAGACCAAGCACTCAACCAATGAAGGCAATAGCTTCATTTTTCCTTCAGTTTGATTCGTTTGCTCTGATCTTTTAGGTATCTTTCCTAATGTTATATCTATGATTGTTAGGGGTTTATTTGCTAAGTTTGCAGTCTCTCTCTTTGATCTTTGGATTATCTTCGGCGATAATCAAGGTAAGGACAGTTATTTCATAATAACATAGATTGTGTATTCTCTAGTTTCTACTTTAAGAAACTCTGAGTTTATTTATTGTTCTTGTATTTTATACTTCTAATGTACTACTGTAAGTACAGTAGCACTTCACTTATGTTTTCTTTTTCATTATTCAAGCTTATATGAATTGCTTATTACTATATTGTTTAATGATTTGATTATGCTTTTGTATTCTCTTTTATATGATGAAGTGTTGATTGGATATGACATGACTGATCTGAGAATGTGTTTGATTAGGTATGGTTTGGGATTGAGAGGTGTCCTTTTGACACTTCTGTCCTTGGACATTATCGGAAATAGTATGGGATGTTTCCGGGGTTGCCCATTGACGCTTTCCCGAATCATTTATTTTCATACCTAGGACTGTCTAGCAGTGTTTGGCTAGGATGTCCCCGTTATATCAGACCCAAATCGGAAGGATATTGAGACCGAATGACCCATGGCAGCAATGGGGATTCACGGGCGCTCAAGACCGGTAACCAACCCGTGAGAGGACGGGAATCACATTGTGGGGGCCATTTATTGGAGGATTGCATATGGATAGACTTAGGCTCATGGGCGCTCAAGACCGGTAACCAACCCGTGAGGGGACATGAGAGCTTCCCGTTTACCATATGTGGATAACCAATAGGGTTGATGAGTCCGTAGTCAGGGACTATTAGGACTCTAGTGGAAAGGATATCGGAAAGGATCGCCAGGGTCGAGGAATGGATGTATCTAGACCTGAGTTGATGTAACTAAGTAGATGACTTGCATTGGCTAGGCTTAACCCTGACATGCGCCAGTACGTAGACCAATGGTGATGTGAGAGAGCGGTGACTTAACCCCCAGCCATGGAATGTCCCGAGGGATGCCGGACCCACTACCAAAAGGCGTTGTGTGATTGACCTACCCAAAGAAGTACGGTGCTATGACTTAAAGCATGTCTGCCAATAGAGACCAGCATACATAGAGTTTAGATGCATACATACATTATCTGTTTCATATTGCATTGCATCTTGTTATGTTCTGCCGCATGTTATTTATGTTGTTATGAGTTAACTTGCCTTACTGGGTTTCTTTCGAAACTCACTCCTTTTGTACCATATCTTTTGTTAGACTTCTCTACAGGTTCGGATTACTATGACGGTATGTATGAGGAAGCGCAAGGTGAAGAAGATGAAGAAGAGCCGACTGAAGATGTGGATTAGATTTCTCTTGTTTCTTCTAGACATATCTATTACTTTACTTGTATTAGCTTAGAGCTTTACTTAGATTTCAATCTACCTTTCGCATATGTTGTGGAGTATATTTCCGCTATACTCTACAGTTGTCTTTTGATTTGGTATCTTGTTAATTCGCACTCTGATATTTTTAGTGATCCTTCTGAGATCTTTTCTTGAATTTTATTATTAACTTATTAGAATACAATGATGGTTCTTGCTTTTGATTACGTTAATGTGCTAAATGGATATGATCGTTCCTAAACTTGATCTTTTGGGTTGTGGATCACTCCCCTGGGTAACCCAGATAGGGTATAGGTTGGGTGTATTTGGGCGGGATGTGACAAGTGGCAAGATAAGCTTTAGGGCTCTAAGTACCATCTTTATTGCAAGTGACCATAGGATGAGAATTTGTCGAATGGCTAACAACGGGTAGATCAACTATGAGACCGATTTGTGGAAGAGATAAATAAGGGTCGGACAAGGTTCGATCAAAGGTGTTAGACGAAGGGGAGGACTCAACCAAAGGTAAAGTGGGTAGAGGGGTGCGGCTAGGGTTGGTGGTTGAGTGTTCGCCAAACTAGAGTTTGATAAGGAGGGGATTCCAGAGGTCAAGCTAGGGTTGGATTGGGTAGGTGGAGTAACCAAAGGAGGAAGGATAGGAGGTGGGACCAATAGAGAAGGGAGAGAGGAATTCTGTTGGGAAGGGGGGTCCTCTCACTAAAGGGAAATCTCGGCTCACGAAAGATGACATGGAAAGAAATAATTAATTTCCCAGTTGTTGGATCAAAACACTTATACCCATGATGCCGCGAATTGTAACCTAGAAAGGCATGGAGATTGGATCGAAAATCAAGTTTGTGTTTGTTAAAAGGCCTGAAAAGAGGATAACCAAAACAATAGAAAACACAAAGAGTTTTATAGTCAAGGGTTTCTCCAAAGAGTTTGAACAAGGGCAAAACATTACCCAGAACTAGAGTGGGAATCATATTAATCAAAATAGAATACTTTCGAAGGCATGACTCCTATATTTGCGTGGATTGTGAGAATGGGCCAACAAAGTTAAACCAGTTTCAACTATGTGGTGATGTTGCTGTTCCACAATCCCACTTTGTTCTTAAGTGTGAGGGCAAGGTAATCTATGTCTACTCCTACATCTCCAAAAGATAATATCAAAAATATGAAACGCCGTCTGTGGGAATCGAACCCACGACCACGTGGTTAAAAGCCACGCGCTCTACCAGCTGAGCTAAGACGGCCAATTAAACCTAATTAATCAGGGCCCAACCGGGTTCGAACCGGTGACCTCTTGATCTGCAGTCAAATGCTCTACCACTGAGCTATGGACCCCGAGTTACATCAGTTTTCCATGGCTTGGTTCCTGATTATAGACTTTGCAACATCCATCCATCTTCAGCCTACTCTAGTGTCCTTCGTTGAGCTCTTTGGTTTGCTAATCAGTCATAGGTCATTGTTAAACTCATCCTCTGATTCTCTTCAGCTTACCACAGCTAATATTGTGACTTCTCAATCTGGTCATCGAACATCTGACTCTCTACTGCTCTCCGGCTTCTCTCAACACAACTTCCCATATCGTTCCAATGATGGCCATTTTAATCACAACAGCTGCTCTGTTCGTAATCATTTTAAGTAGCCACCCTCTGGTCCACGATACTCTTGTCAACAATATCCTTATCAGAATAAATCATGTCAGTCCACTGAGAAATCTAATCCTCGATTTCTCGTCATGCACCTGACTTCTCTTCACAGCAGCAATCCTTCAGTCGATCTCTGATCCAACATCCTGTTCTTCGGATCATCAACAGTCATCTAGTCAGATTTGTTTTCAAGGTGACTATTATGCTTCTCATCACCCACGACGGTTCAACAACGCATTTCTTGGCACAATTTTTTCTCTCTGGCCTGTCTTTTTGAGTCTTGCACTTTTTACTGGATCTTAGACACTAGTTCTAATAATCATCTGACTGCAGATGTGAGTAATCTAGTAGTGGGTTTCACCTTATTTTGGTTCTGACCAGATTTTTATCAGTAATGGCCTTCCTCGTTCTAATTCTGCTATGGGTTCCGCTACTTATACTTGTAATGGCTGTGATATTACTCTTGTACAATGTTCTCTGCCAATAATAATGTTTCGTTTCAGTTCTACTCATCTTTATTTCTGATTAAGGACTCTCAGACGAACCAGAGGGTGTTTCGCTGCCAGACTGACAGGAGTTTATATGCTTTGCCACTTCCACAACTATCCATTACTACAACCACTCCTGCTGATGTTCATACCAGTGCTCTAATCACCGACGGGAACTGCAGGCTTGGACACCCATCATTCAAGGCAGTTCGATACATTGCCAAGGCTTTCTATTTGCCTTGACATCTGTTAGACACACTGCTTGTGGTGCTTGTGAACGTGCTAGGAGTCATAAACTCCCTTTTCTGTATGGGACTATACTAGTTCTGCATAACCTGCCAAATATCTTTGCAAGTTTCGTCCGAAAGCAATGAGTTTTATAAAAGAAAACCTGATTTCAACTAGTTTCGGTCAAATTTGGGTGTGCTTCAATGGAAATATTGTACCGAAACAAAATCTGCCTAGTTTCGTTTCAATTTAAAAAAAAAATGCAAGCATTTTGATTGAAATTTCAAAGGTTTCGATCAAAATTTATTCCATGTTTCAAATTTCTTTCATGTGTAATAACATTCTTTTTACTTTTTTCCAATTTTTGGACTTTGCAATGCTTTCACTTTGTCGTTTAAACAGTGAATCTGATAATTAGTATTTTAGCATCCTAACTTCTCTTTCCCCTTGTAGACATTGTATTGTTTTCTTAATCTTCTTAAGGAATTGTTCATTACTTTGTCATTAACATATTTTCAACTTCTTTTGTTTTCCGGTAACATAGAAATGAAAAGAAAAATATAAAAATCATTTTATTTGGTTTAGTTAACATATAAATGGAATAAAAAATAATAAATAAATAAAGAACATTACAAAATATTTGAAAATAATTTAGAAATATCTAGATAACGAATGAGTGAATTTTGGCTCTGATTCTGACCTTGATTTTGGTCCTAATTTTGGCATTGATTTTGGCCCTGATTCTGACCCTGATTTAACCCTAATCCTGGTCCTAATTTAGGCCTATGATTTTGGTCCTAATCCTGGCCCTGATTTGAATTTGGACCCTCCACCCATATGGAGAGGAATTAATTCTAATCTACATGAGTGAATACTTGACACATGTCAAATTCCTAAAGCATGATCATGTTTTGTAGAAAATTAATAAAAATAAATTATATCATCATTCCCAATGTAGTAAGCATCCATCTAATTTTGGCCCTAATCCTGACCCTAATTTTGGCTCTAGTCTTAATGTTAATTTGAGCTTGATCATATACTAGATTTTTATCCTAATTTTCATATTAATTTTGACAAAACTATTAATCTCGATTTTGACCTTCAGTCATTTTGACCATACTAGACTATGAGTTCATTTTTTATATTATTTTTAAAGTAGTTTTTATTTTTCGAACTAAGTCATTTTTAGTTACCAAAAAACATTGATTTTTTTTTTTTTTTGAGAGTAAGGCGAGATAATATATTATAAATAATAAAAATTAGTATATAGAGAATTAATGTCTAACAAATCTACACCCCCCCCCCCAACTTTTCATCATGAATATTGACATCTTTCTTTTGCCTCAAATGTGATATTTCATAAAAAAATTATTAAGGATAGATAGTTGTGTTTGTAACTAAAATATCATTTTCTTAAACTACGAAAAAAATATCAATACTAAATTATCGTTGATTTACTTGTTAACAAAGTTTTGAATATGAATTTTTTTTTTTTTTTGTTGAATAAGGATATCAACGGGAGAGGTTTTCAATTTATATCACCAAAGCAATGGGAGACTTTCAGAGCTTAATATAGAATTATGGAGTTTGAATTTATCTATGTTTAAGGGCCTATTTGGTTACATGAATCCAAAGATTTCAAATCTTTAGATTCATGAATATGAGAATTATACCCGTTTGGTTGTAAAATTCTCTAGATTCATGAAATCTAGAGATTCACCTTTTTACACTAAAAACGTGAATATGTAGATTTATGGGTAAGGGGTGAAATCTAGAGATTTCAAAAAAGCTATACATTTGTATATTCACAAAAATCACGTCAATCAAATAGTTTTTAGGATGAATCCACAAATTTCATTCCACAACCAAACATTTAATTTTATAAATTATGACTCCATAGATTTGAAATCTATAGATTTGAAATCTCTAGATATTTGAAATCTCCAGACTCATGTAACCAAACAGGCCCTAAAGCAACACTATCAACTTATTAACTATTTTATCATTTTGTAGAAGTTTGACCATAACGGATCTATTATGGTTTGATTTAGATTTTGAATTCAAGTTTTTAATTTTGAATTCAAATTTGAAAATTTTAACGAATCTTGTACAACAGCTATGTTTATTTATAAATACATAAGACTTACCCATCAAGGTAAACAACCAACTTATCAAAAATAGAGTTTTTCTTTGCATTCTTTCATGGTATTAGAGCTAAGGTTTTGAGTTTTTTTTTTCTTCCCCCAAAACACTATATTTTCAATGCCCACTGCTAACACTCCATTTCCCATTACAATCTCTCCAACCTTGTTTCTGTCAAGCTTGATGGAGCAAATTATCTCATGTGGAGAGAACAATTAGAATCCATTTTTATTATCTGTGATTTTATGCATCATCTTGATGGTACTGGATCAATGCCAAATCAAACTGTCACTATTGGAGAAACTCAAATGCCGAATCCAACATTTCAAACCTGGAGAAAAAATGACCATTTTGTTTGAGCATGCATCAATGCCACCCTCACACCTTCTCTTTCTTCTCAGATTCTTGGCCTTCAAATAGCGAAAGATATATGGGATTCTCTTGCACAACTTTTCCAACAACAATCCACTACTTGAAGGACTTATCTTCGCAATGAATTGCAGATGATCAATAAAGGAACGAGCACAATTACGGACTATCTTCACAAAATTAAGTCCATCGCTGATTCCTTAGCGGCAATCAATGACAAGGTAAATGATTCTGACTTGATATCATATACATTAAATGGTCTTGGTTCGGATTATCTCACTTTCATCATCACTGTGAAAAATATTACCCCACCCGTTACCTCAATCGATTTAAGAGCCAAACTACTTACTCATGAGCAATGGTTACGCCGTGGCTATGGGAACATCCAATCAATCTTAATTGATTCCCATTCCCCTACTGCATTACTTGTTACAAATCATCCTAAATTTAATCGGCCTAATAATAGTATTAAATCTTATCCACCCAACAACCGAAACCCACCTAGATCTGACTTTCGAAATTCATCAAATGGCCCTCCAAGATCTCAAAATTCCTATAATCGACCAAACCAAATCACCTTTAATATTAATTCCTTCAAATGTCAAATATGTGCTAAGCAAGGCCATTCGGCCAATAGATGCTATTTCCGTTATGCCCAGAGCCGAAATAATCATAATCCACCACCTCCCATTCCTTATGCTGGCTTACATGGTACCCAAAATACCCAACACATTACACCACAAGAATGATGCACAGTGGATACCGGATTCAAGTGCTATCAACCATATGTCATTTGATCTAGCCATGCTACATCAATCTGCCACTTACAAAGGAGAAGACCAGGTTTCAGTTGGTGATGGTAAGAAACTCCCTATAACTCATATAGGCTCCTCAATTTTGAAAACAAATTCAAATCATGTATCTCTTAATGACATACTAATAATTCCCCAATTGTCAAATAATTTAATTTCCATTTCTCAACATACGTCTGACAATAATTGTTCTGTTGAATTTTTTCCATGGGGTTTCTGTGTTAAGGATTTGGAGTCAGGCATCACTCTACTGAAGGGTCCAGTCAAAGACAAATTGTACTCTTTCTCGGCCAATGCTGTGCCTCCTTTGGCTCTTTATGGAAATAAAGCTCCTTCTGATATTTGGCATCGCCGGCTTGGTCATCCTTCTTCTGCAGTCTCATTTGAGAAATAGTGTCTTATTTAATTCCTTTGAAACACTTGGATCCAATAAAATTTGTGACGCTTGCCAAGTAGGCAAACATCACAAATTACCATCTTCTATTTCAATTAGTCGAACTACTCAGCCATTACAGCCTATTCATTGTGATTTGTGGGTCCCACTAAAACTTTGTCAATTAGTGGATTCAATTCATATATTATTTTTGTTGATGATTTCAGTCGATTTACTTGGTTTTATCCTCTGCGATTTAAATCTGATGCAATTTATTGTTTCAAGCAATTTAAAAATATGGCTGAAAACCTGCTTTCTACTTCTATTAAATTTTTTCAAAGTGATGGAGCCTTAGAGTTAACAAGCGGAGCTTTCAAAAACTATCTTGATGAACGTGGCATTGTATCCAAGATTTCATGTCCTCATACTCCAGAACAAAATGGAGTTTCAGAAAGAAAACACAGACACATTACAGAGATGGGTTTATCCCTTCTATTCCAAGCTCACATGCCCAAAGAATATTGCTTAGAAGCCTTTACTGCTGCTGTCTATTTAATAAACCGGTTACCTACACCGATATTGCAAGGAAAATCTCCTCATGAAGCATTGTTTGGCTTAAAACCAGATTATTGTTTATTCAGAGTTTTTGGCTGCCTTTGTTACCCCAACTTGACACCCTACAGAGAAGACAAATTATCCCCAAAGTCCAAGGCTTGTGTCTTTCTTGGTTACAGTCTTTATCACAAGGGTTATAGATGCTTAGATAAGGACACTGGTAATGTATATTTATCTAGACATGTTATTTTTTAAGAGAAGGAATTTCCCTTTTCAAATCCCCCATCACACCAATCATCAAACAAACCACCAGTCGAACTTATTTCTCTACCTGTTTTCATCCCACACAACCCACCAAATGTACCTCCACTCACTTCACATTCTTCTTCACCTATTTCAAACAACCAACCATCACAAACAGCCCCTACAACATCATCACCAGCCATATCAATGGCAAATCCAACCCAAGATGTTAATCAATCCCCACCAACAATAGACCAACCACAGCCCCAACCATCTCATCCTATGATTACTAGGAGTAAAACCAATTCCGCCAAACCAAAAACCCCTCTCTCTTTACTCACTATTAGACACCCAATACCTCAAACCTTTCTTACCACCATCTCCAACATCCCAACTGAACTTAAAACCTACAAATCAGCCTCAAAAGACCCAAAGTGGATTGATGCAATGCAAAAAGAATACAAAGCCTTGATAGACAATCAGACTTGGAACTTGGGGCCTTACTCTAAGGGTATGAATATTGTAGGTTGTAAGTGAGGTGCACAGGATCAAGACAAAAAGTGATGATTCCATTGAGAGATACAAGGCACAATTAGTTGCCAAGGGGTTCAACCAGCAAGCAGGAGTGGATTTTTATGAAACATTAAGTCCAGTTGTAAAGCCAGCCACCATTCGAACAGTATTAATTATCGCACTATCAAAGTCACGGCCAATACATCAACTTGATGTGAAAAATGCCTTCTTGAATGGCAACTTAGCAGAAGATGTTTACATGGAACAACCACAGGGGTTTGTTTCCACATCTAAACCAACCTATGTTTGTCATCTACAAAAAACAATTTATGGTCTCAAGTAAGCTCCACGAGCTTGGTTTCACATATTCAAAACATACCTACAAGGAGAAGGTTTCAAGCAAAGCGTGGCAGATTCTTCCATGTTTACACGCAACACCCAAGGTACAATGACAGTATTGTTGTTATATGTAGATGATATAATATTGATAGGAGCCAATGACACTACAATTCAAGAGGTTATTCAAAGCCTGAGCAAAGAATTTGCAATGACAAATTTGGGACACTTGCATTACTTCTTGGGGATTGAGGCTAATCGAAGTTCAGATGGTCTTTTACTCACTCAAAGTAAATACACCATCGATTTATTAAAGTCTATAGAAATGGAGACTTCAAAGCCATGCACAACCCCAATTGTAGTTGGAACAAAGTTATCATCAACAACAGGTTATCTTCTACCTGATCCAACACCAGACAGACAATTAGTAGGAACGTTACAATATCTGACGATCACTAGACCAGATATCTCCTATGCAGTCAATCAAGTGTGTCAGTTCATGCAATCTCCCACAGAAGATCATCTACAAGCAGCAAAATGTATTTTACGTTATGTCAGGCATACTATTGGTGCTGGTGTTCTCTTGAAACCAGCCCAACTTTCTTTCATAGCTGCTTATACTGATGCAGATTGGGCAGGATGTCTAGACACACGCCGATCAACTAGTGGGTTTTGCACTTTTCTTGGGGATAATTTATTATCATGGTCTTCCAAGAAACAACCTACAGTATCTAGATCAAATACGGAAGCTGAGTACAAATCCCTTGCCATCACAACATCTGAGTTACTATGGCTTTCTTATGTTCTGCGTGATTTGCAAGTGCAACTTCCAAGAGGAATGGACATTTACTGTGATAATGTGTCTGCAACACAAATGGCTGCAAATCCAGTGCTTCATGCTCGCATAAAACACATAGAAGTGGACTATCATTTTGTCTAAAACTTGGTTCAGAACAACACCATAAAAGTGCACTTTGTTCGGTCAGATGATCAAATTGGAGATGTGTTTACTAAGGGCTTAACATCCCAAGCTTTCTTCAAGCATAGAGATAAACTCTTGCACTTGCCAATGCAGAGTTTGAGGGGGGATGAAAGACCATAACGGATCTATTATGGTTTGAATTTGATTTTTGAATTCAAGTTTTTTATTTTAAATTCAAATTTGAATATTGTAAACGGATCTTGTACAACAGCTATGTTTATTTATAAATACATAAGACTTACCCATCAAGGTAAGCAACCTACTTGTCAAAATTAGAGTTTTTCTTTGCATTCTTTCACTATGAATTTTATTTTTAGTTTAATTGTGATACTTTTTTTTTTATGAATTTAAATTTAATATTTTAGGTCCAAGAATATGACCAATTAAGGCTAGGGACAAGGCCAATCAGGGCCAGGGCCAAGATAGGGTCAATCAGGGTGAGGGACAGGTCCAATCAGGGTTAGGGCTAGGGACAGGGCCAACCCATCCCGACCTGGCCCAATTAGGGCCAATCAAGGCGGGAATGGACTTGGTTTGGCCCTATAGGGCTTAGGTCTAAGGACAATAATCCTTGGCCCTGAACTAGGGTCAGGGCGGGAATTTGCTCATATTAGAACATATAGGATTGGGCTTAGGATTGCAAAAGTCCGGCCCTGCCCAGCCTTGTTGCAGCCCTAATATCTAATTGACTAGTTGAACATGATTCTTTAATAGTAGGAAAACAATTTTTTAAGAAGCTTTTGAGTTTAATAAATAAAACTAAAAGTTTGATGCTGCCAAGTAAAACAAAAACATATCCATTGCAACATAAATGTGTACTTAATGCTTCATTAAAGAGGCTACTTCATGTGATGGGACTAACAATACGACCGTGCTTAGATCCAACAAAGTCGTTTTTATTGGTATTGCACATCTCCTTTATTCATCAATAGAGAAGGTAAAGTTCATTGAAAAATCAAAGAAATGATAACCTCAATAAACAATCAATTAATTGAAACTTGAATATTAAATCAAAGAAATATCTAAGTAGTGAGAAAGAAAACAATTTGAAGGGCATAGATCTAATTACTAGGCCAAGTGATAAAAGGTAATTTGTGAAACCCTCCAATGATAGCGGTCGATATGAAAATTAAATCACAAAAGCAATAGTCAATGGAAAGAGTTGCTACAAAATGGAGTACATGCACTTATATGTGATTTTTTTTTTTTTTTTTTTTTTGTAGAAATTTATAGACGTGACTGAAGGTTAGGAAAATTAAACAGTGGATGAAGGTCGGGTGTGGTAAAGGTTGAGCCTTAATGGGCTTTAGTTCTTTTAATAAGCCCATATTTAGTCCTTTGCTCTAACATTTGACCTGTCATATTTGTTTGACCAGTCATATTTATATTATTTATTATTTGATTGATTCATATGGTCAACAAGATTTGCATTCTTGGGTCACAGGATACTATTCTTCTGTGGCATGAAAAATAATGACCCAAATACTGTTCCAAGGTTGTTCTAAGGTCGGTGCTATCTTTGTAATTCAGGTAATGTTTTTGGAACGAGGCAAGAACATTATATTATATTATATACAAGTAATTTACATCAATAATTACATCAAAGAAGTGTTTTCCCTGCGCCTCTTCATGAATGAAGCCATGAAGATTTGCAATCGCAGCTTCTTTGGAACCAGAACTAGTCTCGCCAATATATCCACACACCAATTTGTTTCACGAACTTGATGCACCACCCTACGTGGTTGGTGGGTTAAGCTTATCTCGGAGCATGAGAATAACCTCCAAAAGTCCAAGAACATACCAAGGACGAGGTCAAAGACTATTAATAATCTAAACAGTGTTGGATGAGTTTGTGATGCACATGGGGTACCTTAGCATCCCTGTTGTGGAGGGTATGCAACCCGAGACCCCCCCCGGGAAGAACTACACACACACCCCTCGGGGAATTGAAGAACCCCTCAAGGAGAACCACATACGTCCACTTGGGGAGTTCAACAACCTCTCATAGAGAACCACCACCCCCCTCGGGGAGTTGGATAACCCCTTGGGAGGAATCCTTTACACCCCCTCGGGGAGTTGGATAACCCCTTGAGAGGAATCCTCCCCCCCCCCCCGGGGGGGGGGGGGGGGGTGGGGGGAACCCCCCCCCCCCCCCCCGGGGGGGGGCCCCCCCCCCCCCCCGGGGCCCCCCCCCCCCCCCCACCAGCGCGGGGGGGGGGGGGGGGGGCCGCCCAAAGCAAAGGGCGGGGGGGGGGGGACACCCACGCGAGGGGGGGGGGGGGGGGGGGAAATCTGGGACTTTTTTGGGGTTTTCCTCAAAACCCTAATCAATAATAAAACCATGCAAGAAATAGAATACGATATTAAATTTAGAAAGTATTGGGCATACCTTACACCAGACGTATATTGAAGAAGATTGATGCAAACCTTGAATGCCAAATTTGCAGAGTGACGAAGCCTTCTCCAATCACGCGTACCTCTTTCTTGTGGAGAGAGAAGAGAACAAAAGAACTTGAGAGATTGGAGGGACCCCATCATAGCTATTTATAATAGCAATCCCAAAACCCTAGTCCACTTCCACAATGGACCGGTTTGGCCCATCTCAAACCTAATGGCAGTGCATCGGCCCGATGTGTTGACACCCCCATCAATTATTAACCCCAGTAATTAATCCAAGCCCATATATTGCCTAGGATAAACCTAACAATCTCCCACTTGAGCTAGATTAATTACTCTATTACAATTGATGTGGTCATGGAATCTCAATCACAAAAATCTGCCATTAATCCTTGATCCAGTTAACAAGTTCACTAATGTCGGACAATAGTAGAATATATGTCTCATCATACGACATATTTCTTTTTATCAGTCACAACAGAAGTTTACTTACTAACTAAATCGAAATGAGATGAACAAGGAATATTCAACAATTGTGATCACATAAACGACATTATTCCTTGTTGATCCTTCGTCATACCCTTGAATATCGTCATATTCATGGGTTGCCTTGAACACCGTCACATTCAAGGTCAACACACATTTAGGCACAAGGCCATTGTCAATAGTCAATCCGTCAATTATGACTAAAGCCACACTTGAACAATGGTAAAATTATCATTTCCAAAACATCACAACAACAAAGCACAAATAAATTCATGCATGCATCAAAACATCCATAAGAAAATAATTCCTTCATCATATATATCATCAATATCAAGTCATTAACTCCCACTGAGTTCTCCCACTAAACAAGCATAAATTTAATCAAGAATAGGTCATAAGATCAATCAAACTACCAAATAACAATGATGTGAGTGCAAAGTTCAATCATCAAAAATTAAGAATTGCTAAGGGAAAAAGGTTTCATCCCCTGTATTACTCTTTCTTCCCATCCTTAGAGTCTTTCTTCTCAAGCAAAGATTTACGTGCATTACAATCTCTCTTAAAATGTCCCTTTTGATCACACCAGTAACACGTAATATCATCATGGTTCTTCTTTTTCTTGTTATATGGATGATACTTGTTTTTCTTGGAAGAAAATTGTTTGTTCTTATGAGACCCACTAGAAAATGTCTTGTTGTGTTCAATCAGATTCATAGTCTCGATTCTTGTCATTTTCTTGTCGCTTTCTTCTTGAGCACATATGGAAATAAGGTCTTTCATGGTCTTTTCCTTTGTCTGTGCATTGAGTGAAGTTCTAAGGGTAGCATATAACTCTGGAAGAGATTTGATAGCAAGATGAACTGGAAATTCATCATCAATCGTTGTCCCAAGATATTTTAATTTATTTGCAATAGAAGACATCTCCAGAAGATATTCTCTAACACTTCCCACACCATAAAATGTAGATGAAGTCAGCTTGGACATCAATTCTCCTTTCTCCCCTTTTTGTGATAACTCAAACACTGTTTTTATCTCTGCATGATATTCTACGGCAGTGTCTTTCATCTCTACACTATCACGCATGGACTTTTTCATTATAATTAAACTTTTCTTGTTGGTTGTCACCCATTCTTTATGCTTTAGCTTCTCCTCATGTGTACTTGCAGCGGAAAGATCAGCGGGCTTTGGCTCTTTAAGAGCCACATCAAAATCAAGCAATCCAAATGTAGCATTTATTTCATCTACCCATCTTTTATAGTTTTTCCCATAAATAACAGGGATGTAAGCCAAAGCATTAGCTTGAGTAGACATCTTAAGAGGAGAACAAAAGTTCAAAAAATCAACATAAGTGAGAGCAGACATTCAAACAATTATATCATGATCATATTATGAGAATCACACGTCACTCTCAAATATACATGTATGAGAATCATACCATACCAAACGTGCTAAAAACAAAAATTTTAGCCAACATGAGCCGACCAAGTAATATTTCAACCTTTGGGTTAAAATATAGAAGGCCTCACATGTAATCTTACAAATACTGCGAGATAGTAATGATTTTCTAAAATTCCTTCACCTTTGGGTGATAAGAAACTTATGAAAATCACACTATACCAAACATGCTAAAAGCGTAAACCTTAGCCAACATGAGCCGACCAAGTAATATTTCAACATTTGAGTTAGAATATACAAGGTCTCACATATAACTTGCAAATACCGCGAGACAACAATAACTTTCAAAAATTCCTTTCACCTTTGGGTGATAAAGAACTTCTAAATTATTCTTCCCAAAACATCATAATGTATTAACCCACATTTAAAAAAATTTGAATGCAACAATAATCCTCGAAAATCTCATTACCTTTGGGTTAATGAAATTTCTTAAATTATTATACATTCCCAATTGAGTGCAAATATCAATATTACTTAGATAACATCACCTTTGGGCAAATGTCACCAAACTTTGACTATTGTGGCAGACAATAAGAAGATGGGGGAGATGCCACTTTGGTGGATTACATTCCTCCTCTTATTATCTCCATCCATAATTTGTAGTCGAGAAGCAAAATATGCACAATATATTAATATAAAACACAATCAGCAAGGGGTTAATACAAAATTAAATATTTCTTTTCTTTTCTTTTCTTTCCTTTCTTCCTTTTCTTCTTTTCTTTTTTTTTTTTTTTTTTTTTTTTTGTGAAGAAACCTTTCTGCCCGCGCGCAGTGCGCCCACACAGCTTCAAAAAATGCTTTTTTTTTTCTCTCACTTCTCTTGCCCTCTCTCAACAAAAACTATATCATTATGATTCTTTTATTTTTAGATCCCAAAAATAAAATTGAATTAACAAATGATCTAACTTTCAATTAAACCCTGGATCCTCCCATTAGATTCAATCCAAAATTAAATAACATAATCGGATATCTCCTTTCTAAAAAAAATCTCTTTAAACCATATAATATGATCTATGAAAAATTATGATTAAAACAAATAATCGATTCTAGTTTCTAGTTTTGCAGGAAAGGCTCTAATGCCAATTATTAACCTTCTAGGGTTTTCCTCAAAACCCTAATCAATAATAAAACCATGCAAGAACTAGAATACAATATTAAATTTAGAAAGTATTGGACATACCGTACACCAGACGTATATTGAAGAAGATTGATGCAAACCTTGAATGCCAAATCTGCAAAGTGACGAAGCCTTCTCCAATCTCCTCGTCTTTCTACCGTACCCCTTTCTTGTGGAGAGAGAAGAGAACAAAAGAACTTGAGAGACTGGAGGGACCCCATCATAGCTATTTATAATTGCAATCCCAAAACCCCAGTCCACTTCCACAATGGACCGGTTTGGCCCATCTCAAACCTAATGGCAGTGCATTGACCTGATGTGTTGAGACCCCCATCAATTATTAACCCCAGTAATTAATCCAAGCCCATATATTGCCTAGGATAAACCTAACAATAACTACCCATCATACCCACTCCGAAATGTGGGGAAGTGGATAATGGAGTACCGGCTCCCTTAAACCCACTAAGGAAAGGAACGTGTTTCCTAAGGCAACTCGCCCACTCTTCAACTAAATAGGCAAAATCAACAGAGGGACCGCCTCTAGGTAACCATTATATAACCTCCATCCTAATATGGGCAAGGTACAAGATTCAACTTCCTATCATTCTCTACGCTTCGAGAACCCTCTCAAGGCCTTCTATTGTTACCTAGACTAACTTGGGCGTCGGAGGTGGTCCCCCAACCAACACAAGGTCGGGCCACTCTAATTTCCTTTGTGAGTGCTGCAGGCATCACACCTACTCGTATTCAGTTGGAGAAGCCTTCAAGAGGTCGTCCAACTACCCGACTGACGCGAAGAAGGTCTAGACGCAACAAATTGGCGCCGTCTGTGGGAAACGTCACGAAAAGTCATGGTGAGATGCACCACCAACCATGTTGTTTTGAATTCCAATCAAGTTACTACTTGAGGAAGAGAAAGGGAGATGGAGAACAGGCGCGATGAAGGTGTTCAAGAGCAAGTTCCCCTTTCTCCCAATCAACAAAATCCAATTCAAGTGCAAGGTTAAGAGGGAATCCCAGAGGTTCCTTCAAGAACCATACCAACTCCATTTGGAGAAGGAGGTTCGAACCAACCACCAATTCCAGCAATAGTAGCCAATCTACAAAATATGCAAAGGGAAGTGCAACAAAAAATGTTGGAACTCCAAGGAGTTGTTCGAGGCTTAGTTCATCAAGTCGGGGTGCCACCAGGACCCTCTCGAAATACTCAAGAAAGAAGAATAAGTGAATCCACTCGGGGTACTTGAGCTACACAACGTCCAGTGAATGAGGTTCGAGAAGGGCAAACTCGAAGGACGCCCAGGCAATTGAAAGAGCGTGTTGAGAAAGAACTCAAGGAGTTCATATTGAAGAACCACCTCCCCAAGGAAATCAAACTTGGGGAAGTGTATTCAATCGTTTGGCCAGGGTCAAGCAGACCCAAGACTTACCAAGGAGACATCCAGATGAAAGAGTCTATGAACAAGAGGGCGAAAGCCAAGGAAGGAGGGACGTAAGGTCAGGTAACTCGAGAAATGCAATGAAATATGTAGATGTAATGTAAAATGTGAGTATGCTCCTATGTATCTAACCATGCTAGTCTATATAGGTAGACACACATTAAGACATAGCACCAGCCTCCACTAGGAAGTCGCACATAGACCCCAATGGCTCCAACTGAATTGGGCGTCATGACTGAGATATGGGGATAATTGTCCAATCATCGACCATGGCTAGGGAATAGGGCCACACTCTCTCACCATGACCATTATCATGAGATATGATGCATGTCAAGAAACTTCCTAGCCCAATGCAAGAGGTCATTCTATGTCATCATGTTGCCCTAGGTTTGGATATCCTTCATATGGTTCCACTTTGCATCTTCAAGATGTTGACATACATCTTTGGCAATTGTACTTCCAATGATATAAGCATGAACTAATTCAACGAGATATGAAATGAGCCAACACATAAGAAACTGATCTTTATGAATCCACTTAGGATTTAGTTGACAGAGTGTGATGGGAGCACTGGAAGAAGAGGAAGGGACTGATATGGTGGTAGGTGGGCATACAGAAGAGCCCTCTACAAATTCATAAAGCTCATAAGTCTTCAATGGGGTATCAAGTTGAGAGCTCCATAGCAAGTAATTGGTTTCCGTAAGCTTGAAGGAAATAAATTTATTCACATAGGAAATTAATTTAGGGTTGGGAGACAACCTAGTTCTCTAATGCTATATTAGAATTTTGAATTAGGATTAGTGTAGGTTGCGTTGAGTTGAGAAGAAGACGGGAGAGAGAGAGAGAGAGAGAGAGAGAGAGAGAGAGAGAGAGAGAGAGAGAGAGAGAGAGGACACTAAGTTTACAAGGTTCAGTTGATTAATGCAGCCTACGTCAATGGGGGAGAGTTTGAGATAATTCTACTAGTTTGAAATGATATGTTACATGTTATTTATAGAGAATCGAGCCAGCAAGAAGTCCTTATTCTCCAGTCGTCTTGGACTTTGGTAGTTGTGATCTTGTTCTTCAGAGTATTACATGCCTTGTAGAGTTTAGGTTTACATGAGGTACTAGATAAGAGTTTGAGATTACATCAAATACTAGATAATATGTTGGCTAGGGTTTACAAGAATCATGACTAGGTTCAAACACTTTGAGTGCTGTGAATTAGGTAGAATCCTTGTCATCTTCATGTGCTTCAAAGGTGGTGGCAACTAGGGTTTTACGAACTGCATGCCTCTAAGAGGAAGCCCTAGCAGCCTATGTTTGAGGAGTGGCAACTAGGATTTTGTCTAAATTTCCAGAAATATTCTTTGACTTTCTCAGTTTTAGTAATTGAGGAGGGGTTCTTGGGTTTTTATTTTATTTTTTTTTTTATTTTGAAGGTAAATAGGATGGAAATAATAGCAACTATTGCCACAGAACTCCACAATTTTTACTTGTGGACCTCAATTTGCTGATATGTGATTCTCAGGTGAATTTCTACATATGAAAGTGTGCACGATTGGTTAGAAGGCATCCAGATAGAATCCACGATATCCACCATTGATGGATTCTGTCTAGATACCTATGATGAATGTATGTACATTAAAAGTCTTTTAATTTGCCAATGCAGGGTTGGTAGAATGGTAGAGATCAATGCTTCTTAGTAGAGCTTCTCAATGAAGAGGTCATTGGAGAGGTCATGGCCCAGATGAACATCAGCTTCCAAAAAAAATGTCTTTTACTCTTATATTTGGATCATTGAGTGTTTTTTCATTCGTGTGGCTTAGTTGTCTTTGTAAAATATATATGGTAATTTTAAGCTCGATGGCTATATAGTTTTTGTTTTCCATGCTATTCTAATGGCTTGTGATATTAGTTGCGAAAAGGCTCCTTTTCTGTTGTTATTATTACCTGTGGATGAAGACTTAATTTTGTCAATAGTCTGTATTTAATGCTCTGATTTATGAGGTCTTTAATACTATGATTTAATAAATTATTAATTTTGGCAACAGATTTTTTATTTTTAATTATTAGGGGGTGAATGAAAGAGTTGTTGAACAAATATTCAATATTCTTTGGGAGAATATTAATGAGAGAGACTGATTGCATTTATTATTTATATATGATTGGACAAAAAACCGCATTTTTGATAAATTAGAAAATAATTTACAAAGTATTTTAGAAAATTGATATTATATATTAATGTGATTTTATTAAATACTCAACTGTTCTCTTGCTTAACCATTGAACTCACCATCTTTTTACTATTATTATGAGAATGAATTCTTACACCCTTTGCAAAGCACAAAATATAGAAAGCCAAAGCAACTAGGGTGCATGTTTTGAATCCAAAAAAAAATAGTAAGGTGCATGCATATATAAAGTGGTATGCTTATATATCAATGCTCTAAATTTTATATATATATATAATGTACATATACATCTATATAGATATATATATATATATATATATATATATATATATATATATATATATATATATATATATATATATAATGTACATAACATCTTATTGCTTAGTGCGACGCACGACTATTGGGTGATTGTGTGCATATATTTCTATGACATATGATAGACACTCGTTTTATTAATTATAAATATGAAAGTACCATGAGAAAAAATGGGCACCTTGCCAAACTGGTCAGCCTATTACCCTGCTTCATTTATCAATAGACCTCTATACCCCTCCAGCAAAAGACTGTTATGCCTTTCTTTCTTTTTTTTTTTTTTTTTTTTCTTTTCTTTTTCTTTTCTTTTTCTTTTGGTATGAACCGTTATACCTATTTCTATATATTTAAAACTCATGGTATGAAAAGTCCATATGTTGCTTCCAACTTGGTAAGAGGCTTTCAAAACCAATTAAAATGTTATATTTAGTTTGCTGAGTGCAGCAAAAGATCTGTGAAGCTATTTGAAGAAGTCCAAGTTCTTGTTGGTCTAAATGATTGCATATGGTTTAATCATGAGTGCCAAAAACCCAATAAAGCTATATATTAATTGGATGGTGAAGGTGACCTTAACTGTGGTGAATTTTTTGATGTTCTTTCTGAATTCTGTCAAGAATTGAAAGAGATCCTCCAGGCAAATATAATGCTTTTATTAGATTGATTTTATGTACCGAAAATAATTTACACTTCTAATTTCAATAATTTTGTAGAGATCCTTCGCATCATATTTAATTATTATTTTTTGGTCAGTTTTGATCCAATGAAATATGTGAAGAGGCATTTGTATCATAGACTTGCCAACTGGCAAATTTTGCGAATCTGGCTGTCAAATTTAACTAACTAGCATGAACATCATCAAGACCCAAATCTAATAAATATTTTTAAAAAAAGAAAATCTAATATTTTGTTGCAAGAAAAATCTAATTAGTTAACAGCTTGTGGTGTTGTTTTAGAAAATCCCTATTAACTAGACTTTGTCAACTTTCTTAGAATGTCAACACACGGTTAGAATCAATTGTTTTCTTTTATAGTTGAAGTTTGAAGTTAACTCAAGGATTAGAAAACTTATGACGATATGTTTGATAAAGTCACTAATCTTGTCTGAAGTTAATAATTACATCGATTACATTTCAATCCTTGGTATGTATCATGGGGGAGCATATGGAAGAACCATATAAATAAAATTTTAGATTTTTATGGGAGATGATGGAGTTGGAAATCCTCTACTCATTAAGATAAAGGTTTGTGCTCTCATACTTTTTCACTACATATTAGAATGGGGTTTACGTTTGAGTTTGAATTCTGACAAAATGAATTAAAGGTGGGATCCCTGTAGAACCCTGTCAAAAGTGCAGTGAAAAAGGGGGAGGTACAGACCTTTATCCTAACAAGTAGAATATCAAAACGGGATGAGGTAGTCAAATTGCCCCTCTTCGGTCTTTGTGTAATGCAAATGTTTTCATATAATATTCCTTTCCAAAGTGAATAGTTGCATTATGACTCCTTGGCATGCTAGTCGAGGGTCAATGGTAGGGTATGCATGAGAATCATGTGAACAAGTAATGTTAAATTCCCAATTTTCACGGAAGATTAAGCAATTGTTTTGATATTCTCTTGCTGTGTCTTGCTTTGAGATTCGCCACGTAACAAGAAACCAACCATATAGGTTGGAGAATCTTCTCTCTATATGAGTAGAGGCTCCGTCATTTAGATCTACACTTAGGGCTTTAGGGTAGGGTTCCCACCTCTGAGGTAAAGCTGGTTTTGAAATTATGTAGTGTAAAGCTATGATCCTCCCCTAGGGTTAGGTAATCAAACTCTAAAAGCTATTCGTATGTAGAAGCACCACGAAATAAAAACCAGTTTAGAGTTTTTTTTTTTTTTTTTTTTTTTCCCCCCCCCACCGTCGGTGGGGAAAAAAAAAAAAAAAAAAAAAGAATTGCCGGCCTTAAATCGTGGAGTACACAAGAGTCATGCCTCCCATCTTCTTCAACCATGTTATACCACACCTGCTATGACAAAGTCAGAAACATTCTGGCTTTCATTCATTTGTTTTTTTCCTTTTAAATTTTCCATCTTGTAAGTTATTTGAATATAGAAAACAGGTTTGATATTTTCTTTATAGACCATTCTCTCTTGTTCTCTACAAATAGCCTATTCTCGGCTGCAACTCTTCTTGTTTTCACCAGCTATGATCCAACAGAAGTAGAGCTGATTTGATCATCTCAGCCGACCTGGACATTAGCTTCAAGTGTCATCAATGGCGTCCAGAGTTTGCTCCAGAGAACAAATTGAAGGATACTGGGTATGGTTCCTTCCCTGTAACCTTTTTTTTTAAAGCTTCTTATGAATTTTTGAGGTTTCACTATATACAATCTTTGGATTAATATAGATAACCATGCAAGAGAGGAAGTCTTTCTCAATCTTACTGGGTTTTACTCCATTTGGTGTTTAGTGGAAGTGAATACAATTCCGAGAAGAACACATAGATGCTTTTCATTCTTGAATCTTATCTAAGGAAACTATCTGATTTGTATCACTGGTTCTTTATATTGAAAGATTTTGGAAAACTTTCATCTTTGATTGATGTTTAAGAATCATCATGAAAATTTGTTGTTGCAGGAAACCAAAAGCGTAGATGGACCAAAGGTTCATCCCGAAGTGCCAGTTTCAAAGATGGACTATTCATATGGATGGGCAGGAAACTTGATGTTCTTGGTTGAGCTCAGGAGGAAGGTTACCAAGTTTAGGGACATCATGGACCTTCCCCCTTGCAATGGCTCACAACCAATCAAAGAGGTACTCTTCCTTAAATTTTATTTTCTGACTTAAATTTCTTCATCATCTTGCATGATACACAAGTTTTCCTTTTTTTTGTATATGTTTGCAGTTGTTGATTATTACTGTTGAGGAACTCCATAGGTTTTATCCTGAAGTTGTACCCAGTCTTCCAGTCCCAGAAAGGAATGGAATGTCTGTGCATCAGGTTTGGCTTTTATTCATTTAGAATCTGTGATTGTTATTCTATTTGATGTTTCCATTTGAAGACAATAATTGTGTCCTCATATAGGCATTGGTACACTTCTACAACGCTTTGCAATCTATTGGAAATTCATGGCTTAAGAATCACCAGTGGTTGGCCAAATTCAAGTGCAAGGAAGGTGGTGAAATTGAGAACATTTATTCTGAGGAGTTTGGTATGTTTTCTTTCTTTCCATACGACTTAACATCCTTGGCAGAAGTATAATCCAAATAACAACTGATCTTACTGAAGCTGGCCATTTGTTATTGAAGGTGAAAGAGTTCTGGAGAAGCTTGGTTACATGATAAAGATGACAATGGAACTATTTGATGTGATGGATCAAGATGATCAAGAAAAGAACAGTGATAAGAGTCCAGGAACTTCCCGCAGATTCGGAGAAGTCTTAACTAGATCCTTCTCAAACATTGATGCCTCAATTTGTGAATCTCCGATCACCCCCAATTCTGTACTTCCAGAGTTGAGCTACAGTTGTGCAAAAAATGGGGAATTTGCAGATGTTCCTTATTCCCCAACCCGGTCTCTGAGGACTTCTGTGGGGAAATTGAAACCCATTGATTTAAAGAGACTTTCCTTCCACTTGTTCCCCCATGTTTCACCATCTCATGGTTCAACAGATATGAATAAGAAGAGCAAGACATCTGAGAAATCTGAGGAAGATAAGAGCGAAGAAGTGAACAGCAATTCCATGATCAAGCCATCAGACCCAGCAAGTGAGTCCTCAGTACAGTCACCTTTGCTACCAAATGTATCACAACCTCCAACTCCACCACAACCACCTGCAACCGAGTCCAAGAAAAATGTACTGCCACCAGCAGCATCAGCACGACCATCAACATTGCTGAAAGATGTAATGCAAAAACCACTACTCTCACCAGCATTTCCCCAAAATTTAGCTGCACCGGCACAATCACAAGGATTGATAGTGGCCCAAAATGCACCACCACCACCACCACCGCCACCGCAACCACCAACATTGCTGAAAGATATAGCAATGCAACCAGCACCAGAACCGGCATCATTGCCACAATATGTAGCCTTACAACAACCACTACCGTTGACATTGGCTCAAAATGCACCACTGCCACCGCCGCCTCCACCACTTACATTTCCAAAAGATGTACTAGTGAAACCTCCACCAGAATCACCAGTGTTGCCACAAAATGTGGTAGTATCACTGACATTGGCTAGAAATGCACCACCACAGCCACCACCGCCACCACAACAAACATTGCCACAAAATGTGTCCTTACCACCACAATCACAACCAGTGACATCGGCTCAAAATGCACCCCTACTACCACCACCACCACCACAAGCACGGACAACAAAACATAATTTGTCAGTCCCACCACCACCGCCGCCACCACCACAAGAACCGGTAATACGACAAAATTTATCAGTCCCACAACCACCACCACCACCACCAGTGCCCACATTGCCACCAAATGCAGCTAAAACATCAGCCCCCACTCCACCTCCACCTCCTCCCACCAATCCATCAAAAGGAATGGTACCACCACCACCCCCTCCCACCAATCCATCAAAAGGAATGGTACCACCGCCACCCCCTCCATTGTCGCTAAAGAACGGAGCAGCTCCTCCCCCGCCTCCAGTAGGTGGAACAAAAGCACTAGGTCTTAAGAAAGCAAACCAGAAGTTGAAGAGATCAAGCTTCATGGGTAGCCTTTACCGAACACTAAAAGGAAAAGTAGAAGGATCTAATACGGATGGGAGATCATCTCATGGGAAGAAGGCTCAGATTGGAGGAGGCTCTGCAGGGGGGAAAAAGAGCATGGCTGATGCACTGGCAGAGATGACAAAGAGGTCTACTTTCATACCGAAAACCTTCTATCTCACTCCTCTTCTCTTCTCGTCCCTCATTCTCTTTTCATTTGATGTTTCAGATCAGCATACTTCCAACAAATTGAAGAAGATGTTAAGAAGCATGCAGCAACAATATTAGAATTGAAAAAATCCATCAATTCCTTCGAAACAAAGGATATGGCTGAGCTTCTCAAGTTCCACAAATACGTGGAACACCACCTCGAAGACCTGACCGATGAGAGCCAGGTAAGGGAACAGGGAACAAGCATGATCATCAGTAATCATTGTTCTAGTTCTCTCCACTGATTTATTTTCTGGGGATTCAGGTGCTGGCAAGGTTTGAAGATTTTCCAACAAGGAAGCTTGAAACATTGAGGATGTCAGCAACATTGTATTCAAGGTTGCAAGTAATAGTCACAACATTAGAGAGCTGGGAAATAGTTTGTCCTCTTAACCAGCTTCTTGACAGGGTTGAGTGCTACTTTAACAAGGTAAAACTTTTCTCTATATATTTCCATTTAGTTTCCATCTTAAAGTAAGAATATTTACTAGATCTTTTGTTATTCATCCAACAAATATTCATATAGATCAAGGTAGAAGTGGATGAACTGGAAAGGAAAAAAGATGATGAATCAAAGAAATTCAAAAGTTGCAACATCCATTTCGACTTCGACATCCTGCAGAGAATAAAGGAACTGATTGTAGATGTTTCATCAGGTTGCATGGAGTTAGCAATAAAGGTATTCCAAATCATTAAGAATACGTCTCTATGATACCCATTATTTTCACAACCCATTCATAATATATGGAACTTCGGTGTTTCCTCCAGGAGAGAAGAGAGGCAAAAGCATTCAGCACTGGAGGAAATGGATCAAAGACTGATGCTCGTTTGAAGGCTTGTGTAAAGACACTGTGGAGAGCATTTCAGCTAGCATTTCGAGTGTATTCCTTTGCAGGTGGACAGGATGATCGTGCAGATAGATTGTCCAGAGAATTGGCCCAAGAAATAGAGATTGATCCTTCTAACTAGTGATATCTTTTGTAAATCATCCATCAAATATACTAGTATAACTTAGACACAGGAACTATATGAACTTCGAGATTAGAATCATATATTTAGAAATAGCAGAAATTTTTGTTCGTGGATTTCAGTATATCTTTAATTGAATTGTGAAAAGGCGTGTAAAAATATTAATCGTCTGAAAAGCGCATGTTATATCTTATTATTTTCTTTATTTCATAATTTATTTATTTTTTCATTAAAAGAATTTAGAATGGGATGTGTTTGGCTGTCTTAGTCTCTTAGATATCGGTTCTAAGGAAGGCTTGAAAGGGTTTGTGCTTCTGTTAAGTAGGTATGGAGGTGACCCCTTAATCTTATACCTGAGTATATATACTCATGATGTAATTTATCTTTTCGCTATTTTGCTTAATAAAGATGACCTTTTAACAGAAAAAATAAAAATAATAATAATGTAGGCATGCACCTATGTTGATCTTGTTAGAGAAATGAGTCACTGAAAATGATAAACAACCTCCAAAAATCAATAGAACTGAGCAAAACGTATTGAAACAAAAAACGTTGTTGTTGCACTCTTTTTCTGCTTTGTTTCTTCAATGGAAAATACTGAACACAACATACAATAATATAGGCCACACTTGAACGACTCTTTTCCAAAAACTCTCCTAAACGTAAGGAATACACGTATCCCTCAATTGACTAACAAACCCACCTAAAAACAAGGAGCACACCTGCTGTAACTAATAGATTAATAAGCATATCTACTGTAACTAACTAACAAACTAATGTGAAATACCTAACCCCACTCCTAAAGATCGTGCCCAATTTTGCAATCACTTTCAATACTCCCCCTTGATTCATAATTGGATACGCCAAGCCTACTCCTAAGATGATAGTGCCTCATTGCTGACAAGGACTTGGTGAATATGTCTGCTAGCTGCTCAGCAGTGCTACAATACTCCAACTGAATCTCTCATGTGCTAACCAATTCACGAACATAATGATGTTTAATCTCAATATGCTTACTCCTACTATGCTGAACAGGATTTTTTGCTAGAGCCATTGCTGACATGCTTGTCACAAAGAAATTACGCTTGCTTCCTTTTGTGATTTTCCCAAATCATTCAACAACTTCTTGATCCACATTGCCCGGCATGCTTGCTGAAGCCGAGTGCCACATATTCTCGCCTCGCAAGAAGACAATGCAACACACTTCTATTTCTTAGAGCTCCAAGTCACCACCCCCGATCCAAGCTCAAAACAATTGCCTCGATGTACTCTTCCTATCATCCAACGACCACCGCCTGATCACCGTCTCGAGAAACCCATCATTCTAAGATCTTCCTTCTGTGCATACCAAATGCCATAATCTGTTGACCCAGCTAAATATCTTAGAATTCTTTTGACTGCTCCAAAATGTTGTTTGCTAGGCCTATGCATGTATCTTGACACCATTCCCACTGAATGAGCAAGATCAGGCCTACTGTGAGTGAGATACATCAGTGCACCTACAAGACTTCTGAACTGTTTGCCATCTGCGTAGCCATTTCCATCATTATCTTTCAGCTTTTCATTCATGTTCATTGGAGTGGCAGCCACCCTACACTTGGTCATTCCAGTTCTTTTGAGTAATTCCTCTGCATATTTCTTTTGTGAAAGAAATATTCCATCTTTTGTTTGCCTTACTTCCAATTCCAAAAAGTAACTAAGCTTCCCAAGATCTGACATCTCAAACTCCATCATCATTTTCTGCTTAAAATCTAATATAAGAGAATAATTAGATCCCATGTAAATCATATCATCTACATATAAACAAACCACAATGCATTTCTTTGCTGCAGTGTACTTTATATACAATGTAGGCTCATTTTCACTTTTGACAAACCCACATTGTATAAAGTATGCATCTATCTTCATATACCAGGCTCTTGGGGCCTGCTTTAGCCCATACAAGGCCTTCCTTAGCTTGTAGACTTTGCCTTCTTCTCTAGGAACGCCAAATCCTTTTGGCTGTTCAACAAATACTTCTTCCATTAAGTCCCCATTCAAGAAAGCAGATTTTACATCAAACTGAAAGACTTCCCATCTCATTTGAGCAGCAACTGAGAGAACAATTCTAATAGTCTCAAACCTTGCCACTGGAGAGAATGTTTCATCCACATCAATGCCAACTACTTGACTGTAACCTTTTGCTACAAGTCTTGCTTTGTGTCTCTGTATACTCCCATCTGCATGAAACTTGGTTTTATAAATCCATTTCAACCCTATTACATGCTTTCCTTCTAGTAGCCCAACTAACTCCCAAGTCTTGTTCTTCTCAATTGCCTTAATTTCATCAGCCATAGCCTTCCTCCACTCCTCCTTTTGAATCGCTTCTACAAATTTGGTGGGATCTAGAGCAAATAAAGCAAATGTACACCTTGCATATACATCTGCAAGGGACCTCATCTTCCTTGGTGGAGTGCTTTCTGGACTGCTGCCTTGAGACTCACATGGTTGTCCTTCCGATATTTCACTTGAGCTTGCTGGTGTGGAAGGAGTTGAAGGGGATGATTCTGAACTTGAACCACTTTCTGTTCCTGCTATTCTTTCTTCTCCCACATCCAAATTATTTAAGACTTCGTTGTTCTCTCCTTTCCAATTCCATTTTTCTTCTTCATTGAAGATCACATCTCTACTAAATGATTATCTTCTTACTCACAGGGTTATACAGTCTATAGGCTTTTGATTGAGATAAATAAACAACAAATATGCATTTAATAGACTTGTCATCAAGCTTATGTCTATTTTGTGAATGTAGAAAAGAGTATGCAATGCATCCAAATATTTTTAAGTGAGAAATTGAGGGTTTAATGCCATACCATGCCTGATAAGGAGTTTGATTTTGAACTGCAATTGTTGGTGATATGTTGAGTAAGTACATTGAGGTTGTGACAGCCTCAGCCCAAAATACATCTGGCAGTTGTTTAGCCTTCATCATACTCTTTGCCATTTCTACAACTGTCCTGTTCTTCCTCTCTGCAACACCATTCTGCTCTAGTGTATAAGGTGCAGTGAGTTCTCTTTTCACTCCTTGAGACTCACAGAAGCTATTGAAAGCAGTTGAGGTAAATTCTCCCCCTCTGTCTGTACGTAGGACTTTCAACTTCTTACCACTCTCCACTTCAGTCATGGTTTTAAATTTTTTGAAGTGTTCAAAGACCTCAGACTTTCGATTCAAACAATAAACCCAATTCATCCTACTATAATCATCTACAAATAGTAGGAAATACTTACTTCCACCTGGGCTTTCTGTCTTCATGGGACCACATACATCAGCATGTACAAGTTCAAGTGGTGCTTGAGCTCTCCATGCATGTCCTCTTGGAAATGATCTTCTAATTTGCTTTCCATACACACACCCTTCACATATCGATCTGTTGGTGTCAATCTGTGGAAGTCCTTCCACCATTTCCTTATCCTTCAACAATTTGAGGCCTTGAAGATTTAAGTGACCATACCTCAAGTGCCAAACCCTTGACGCTTGATCTTGCTTGGTAATGAATGCATGTTCTTCTATGTTGTTCATCTCCATAGAGAACATGTAGTTCTCTGTCATTAACACCTTAGTGGTAAGCACTCCAGTCTTCTTCTCCTTAATCTGGCACATGTTATCTTCAAATAAGACTGAGTATCCTCCAGAAACAAGTTGCCCCACACTCAGCAGATTATGTGCAAGCTCAGGTGCATATAACACATTGATAATGTGTTTGAGTTTGCCTTCATTTGTTTTGAATGCAATGGTACCTCTTCCTTCTACTTTGATCTTCCTGTCATTTCCCAGTTTAATATGAGTTTTATGAGACTCATCTATTTCATAAAACATGTCTTTGTTGCCGGACATGTGACTAGAACATCCACTATCTATGAACCAAAGACTAGTTCTCATCCTTGTTATTGACCTCAACAGCCATAAACAAATAGGCCTCCTCCTCTTCTAGTTCACTTTCTTCTGCAAAATCAACCTGATTTTGCTTTTCCTTGCAGTCCCTAGCAAAGTGACCGATTTTGTCACAATTGAAGCATCTTCTATTGTTTGGTTGCCAACCCCTTCCTCTGCCTCGATTGTTGTATCTTCCTCTTCCTCTTGCAAAGGAACTTCTGTTGCTTTGTGAAGCTATGGTGGTCCTAGCTTGAAAAGCCTTCTCCTCTCCTTTCTCCATAGATCTATTAATCCTGTCCTCATGAGCCAACAGTGACCCCATAAGTGCTTCAAAAGACAACTTTGTCAAATCTTTAGACTCTTCTATTGCTGCTACAACATGATCAAATCTCTGTGTCAAGCTCCTCAAAATTTTTGCCACCACCATTGCATCTGGCATCTGCTCTCCAAATGACTTCATGTGATTCACAATAACTTTGGATCTTGAAAGATAATCCTGCACTGACTCACCATTCTGCATCTGCAGCGTTTCAAAATCCCTTCTAAGTGACTGCAACCTTACTATCTTTACTTGTGTTGAGCCTTGATACTCCTCCAGTAAAGTATTCCATGCATCCCTTGCTGTCATAGCATCAGAAATTCTAGAGAAGATTGATTCATGTAGACCTTGTTGAATGAAAAACAAAGCTTTGGCATCTTTTTTCTTGTTTTCCCTCAGTTTGGCTTCATCTCCTTCATTTTCAAAATACCCATTCTCAACTATTTCCCACAATTCCTATGATTTGAAGAGGGTTCTCATTTTAATCCTCCAAAAATCATAGTTTTCTCCCTTGAAGACTGGTATCATGGACTGCTGCCCCATTACTCCATTGGAAGCCATGAAATCAAAAATAAAAAAAAAAAATACTAACTGGCTCTGATACCACAAATGTTAGAGAAATGAGTCACTGAAAATGATAAACAACCTCCAAAAATCAATAGAACTGAGCAAAACGTATTGAAACAAAAAACATTGTTGTTGCACTCTTTTTCTGCTTTGTTTCTTCAATGGAAAATACTGAACGCAACATACAATAATATAGGCCACACTTGAACGACTCTTTTCAAAAGAACTCTCCTAAACGTAAGGAATACACGTATCCCCTCAATTGACTAACAAACCCACCTAAAAACAAGGAGCACACCTGCACTAACTAACTAACAAACTAATGTGAAATACCTGACCCCACTCCTAAAGATCGTGCCCAATTTTGCAATCACTTTCAATAGATCTGTCATCTGTGCCCATCAAAGTTAATTTGGTTTATATCAGTTTTGTTTGTGAATGTATGCCTTTTTTTAGTGAATGTTCAAATCATGGTCTGTTGATCCCAATTGTGCACACATTCATTTTATTTGTACAATATTGCTTAAGTGCAACCAAACCACATTAAGTGCCATGGTAAAAAAAAAATTCAACGAAATTGCTAGAGTCCAAAATCAAATAAGGGGCCGAAACAAATATGACAAAATATCGCTGAGAAATCGGCTATTTATCAATATATCATTGATAATTCAATAAATTGCAATAATTTTGGCAAAAATTCGCCAAATATATACAAAATTTCTCCAATTTTTTTAGGTAAAGTTCTATTTGAATTTTTAGGTTTTCCATAGCTTCTCTCTTATTTCTTGCATTTTTTCCTTAGTTTGCTTCGACCTTCAACGTCTATCAGTAGGAAGAGAATATTCTTAGGGAGCATTAGCATTGACTTGGGGGTTAATATGGATATCACCTTCCATTTGTATCTTGAATCCACAACATCAGCTCTTCTTTGCATTCTAACCCTCCTCCAATCTACATGATAGTTTCCTTCTAAAGGTCACATGCTAGAATCTTGGTGATTTCCTTCAATACATATTTGATTAGAATCATGCATGATTCCATGTACATGAATATTGTCTGAATTATGCATGTTACCCCATAAATCTTGCAATCTATACTTTCCATATATGCTTCCACTAGGGTGGAGAATCTGGATCCTCCATTACTTACATCATAATTCCTTGCATCGAAGAATAGAATGTCGCTAATTGGTCTCGTCCACTTGGTAAAATTTAACCAAAGCACCCTCCAAATGTTGGCAAAATTTCACCGACATTTCGGGTTTTTGTTAGTTTCTCTCGCCAATGAAACCCCAAAATAGAGTGAAATTTTGGACCTTGAGTACAACCAAACAATGTAATTAGGGGACTCACACACACGCTCTCTTCAATATTAGATCTGTTGGTGCAACCTACAAGGGGGTGAATAGGTTGCAACTAGTAGAATTGCCCAATTTTCCAATTTGATTGCAAATTCAAAGTAAATTAAAAATCAAATGAAATTAATCAATAATTGTCACATCCACCTTAAAATCCACCTAGGGTATACCCTATCTTGATTACTCAGGGGAGTGATCCACATCCCGACGATCTAGTTTAGGAAAGATCATAACCACTTAGCACAATAATATAATCAAAAAGCAAGAACAAATCTTTGTATTCAAGTAATTTAATAATAAAAGTCAAGAAAGGATCTTAGAAGGATCGGAAAAGAACATCAGAGTGCGGAAAATGATACCAATAGAATAAATAGTCAACATGCGGAAATGAGGCGGAAATTCCCTCTACAACAATAGCGGAAGGTAGATCGAATAAAAATAAGGGTCACAACCGGTTCCCAAATAAAAAGGGGAACAACTAAATTACAGTCTCAACGAATCAAATAAAAGGTCAAAAGAGAATAGGACGATATCCCATCGCTGTCACACAAGTGTAAAAGCCGGACTACTCCAGATAAGTACCAATCTCGTAATGATAGTCTTCATCAACTTAGTCGCCATAACCAGTATTGTGTGAGTCACCAACTTGGTCTTCAGAGTGTTGACCATCATAGTCAACAGTAGTACCTGCAGGAAGACCTAACAAAATGTGTTGCAAAAAGGAGTGAGTTCAAATGAACTCAGTAAGGCAGGTTATTCCATAATAACATAAATCACATGATGCACAGCATAGCATGATTGTAAAATCCAGCTTTTACCTAACCTTGACCCGACCCGGTCATTGTTGTGTTTGTAGGTCCGAAGACCCGAAGTGGAGGTAGGAGGGACTTATGGGCCCTACTGGTTGATGACGTAATGTCGGAACTCCAGCTTATGGACATTGATGATGGCTCCTTCCTTGAGTACATTACCGGTGTTAAGTTAGAATCTGCGCCGATGAGGTGAAACAGTTGAGATATCAAACGGACTCTGGTGCAAAATCCGAAGGTACTCCTTAAAACTAGACCTCTTGAGTGAACTGTAGGAGAAAATCCCATGCAATTTGACCTTGTATAGCCCTCCAAGTCCGCACCTAAAGTTGTTGAACTATTCTGTAAAATTCTGCAGAAATATGTTTTGGTCGATACTATTGGTCGATACTATCGACCAAATGTATCGACCAACAAGTTTGCTGAACCCAGATTTAAAGATTCTTGGAATATTCTTTTCTAATTATTTATTCCTTGAGGCTGGAGCCATATTCTCGCGTTTTTAACATCTGGGGCGTGGGGGCCTCCCGACTCCTCCTTGGTAGTGGTGAAGCATCTTCTTCATCAATCATTGCCAACCACTCCTTCCTACTTTCTTGTTCCACTTTAAAGGTATGACTCTCTCTCTCCTAATCACTTTCTCACTCATCTTTCCTCTATTTTACTGTTGGGACCATGGCCAAGGTGTTGCAACCTTGCATACACCTTGCCATGAACCTTCTAAACCCCATACAATGATGTTTTCATCGATATGACTACGATTGATTCACCTCATGATCATTAACTACACATTTCCATGATTTATTGCTTACCAACTTGCCTTACTTACCAAAACTTAGATGAAGCTCATGATTAACCTAATCTATACCTTGCATATGTGTTCCATATTACTCTAAACGATTCCCTACCTAATCCCCCATGTTTTCCCCTAATTTGCATTGAGATGTAGCCAATGCCACGACCTACAACTCTTAACCTTAATATGTCGATTTGGGGATTTCCAAATGGACCATTGGATTATGAAAGTTTCTTGATAATTAGTGTCCCCATGTTGTGCTTAGACTATCCTCCAAGTTTCGTGTCAATCCGAGACCCGAAGACCAAATCCGGGCAAGAATCCAAAAGCCCTTGCTGTCCCGGAATTGATTTGGTCGATACTATTGGTCGATACTATCAACCAAATGTATCGACCAATAGAGTTGCTGTCAGCAACTTTTGCCTAGTTCTGATTCGTTTGATCTCAAATTGTTCTGATTTCTTCTCTAACCTTTCATATATGCTTGTTTAGGACTTTAAGGCTATTTGGGCCACTTGCTTGTGATCTTGGACCATTCTCATCTCCAATTCAAGGTAAGGATAGTTATCGATATAATTACCTAAGATATGGAATTTTGACTTGGTATCCCTAACTTAGTAAATATAGTTTCTATTTCATTTTCTTATCATGTTAGACTTGCTACATATGTCTTTCAACAGTAGCTTTGTGTTTACATTATGTTATTTCAATGTCTTATCATGTTTATCAATTTCAATACATGATGACTTATGTCAATGTCATGAATTGAATGTTTATTATGATGTTGTATCTTGTGAACTGATATGATGAACTTGGGCATGTGATTGCTTAAGTATAACTTGGGATTGAGGGGTACCCTACTAGTGCTTCTGTCCTTGGACATCGGAGGGAATAGTATGGATGTTTTCCGAAGGTGTCCATCGACGCTTCCCGGGTTATTGAATGACATACATAGGACTTGTCTAGATGTATGGCTAGAATGTCCCTATCATATCAGACCCGATTCGGAAGGGCATTGAGACCGAACAACCCGTGGTAGTAGTGTGGATTTGTGGGCGCTCAAGACCGGTATCCACTCCATGAGAGGACATAAATTGCATTACGGTTACCCGAAAGGGGCCATGTATTGGTAGGGTTGCAAATGGCTAGACTTGGGCTCACGGGCATTCAAGACCGGTGAAATGATCCGTGAGAGGGACGTGAGAGCTTCCCGTTTACCATTTGTGGATGACCAATAGGGTTGATGAGTCCGGTGAGTAATATCCGTGACTCTAGTGTGAAGGATACCAGAAAGGATCCCAAGAGGGGAGGAATGGACGTATCTCGACTGACATGATATGATTAAGTAGATGACTTGCATTGGGCTAGGCTATGCCTTGACATGCACCAATACTTAGACCAAACGGTGATGTGAGAGAGTGGTGACCGAAACCCCCAACCATGGATTTGTCCGAGAGGGATGCAGGACCCAATTTCCCTCGGTGATGAGTGACTGAGACTACCCAAAGAAGTATGGTGCTATGACTTAAAGCATGTCTACCATAGATGACCAGCATACTTAGAATAAAATCATATTGCATTATATGCTTCATATCATCTGCATCATGTTATGATTATCTTGTGGTTTATGTGTGATGGAATAACTTCATTGCTGAGTTCTTTTGAACTCATTCCTTTTCTGTTGCAATATTTTGTTAGGCTATTCTACAGGTGATTACTCTGATGGCACCCTCCTAGGCGGACCCGGATCCTCATGCTCTATCCGGAGGCTAGCTACCTGAAGACTTCGGTGACCATACCGAAGAAGATCACCCGGCGTACCAGGGTTAGCCCTGGAGTTGTATGGGAGCAGTCATGTTGGATCTCCATGGTCCTCACCTTTGAGGAGGACATATCCATTGTGGAGGAGACTTATGAGTAGTTACCCCTTCTTTTGTGACAGTTAAACTTAGAAGAATTGTAATAACTTTAACTTACCTTCATAACTTGAGACTTGTACTTAACTAAATTTTGACCTCACTTCCGCTTGGTGAAGGGTGGATTCCGCCCACTTGTCTTCTTATTTATCTGATTTGATATTTATTTTCGCACTCTGATTATCCTTGATATCTTATTCCTGAATTCTATTTTATTGATTGTAGCTTAATATTGATTGTTCATGATTGTGTTATTGTCGATGTGGCTGATGTGGTCTCTGAACTATGGATCTTCGGGGCTGTGGATCACATCCCGGGTATGCCAGATAGGGTACCGGCTAGGTGGATGTGACAATGATGCAATATGATATGAGACATATGGTGCATGTATGAATCTAACTCTATGTATACTGGTCTCTATTGGTAGACATGCTTTAAGTCATAGCACCATACTTCTTTGGGTCGCTTGTCACTCCCCTTCAACCATTTAAGATATCTTGGATTTGCCGGGGTAGTTGGGTAAAGTTTTCGTCACAATCCATGGCTAGGGATTAGTTCACCACTCTCTCACATCACCATTGGTATAAGTATTGGCACATGTCATGGCAAAGCCTAGCCCAATGCAAGTCATCTATTCATTCGTATCAAGTCAGATCCGGATACGTCCATTCCTCCTCAACCATTTAAGATATCTCGGAATCCTTTCCAGTATCCTTCACACTAGAGTCAACGTATCCTATGGCTCCAACCAACTCAAACTACGGACTCATCAACCCTATTGGTCATCCACAAATAGTAGGCTGGAAGCTCTCACATCCTCTCACGGGTTGGTTACCGGTCTTGAGCGCCTGTGAGCCCAAGTCTATCCATTTGCAACCCTACCAATAAATGGCCTCCACAATTTGATTCATGTCCTCTCACGGGTTGGTTACCGGTCTTGAGCGCCCACAAATCCCTACTACTACCACGGGTCGTTTGGTCTCAATACCCTTCCAATTCGGGTCTGACACAACAAGGACATCCTAGCCACACCACTAGACAGTCCTAGTATATCATCTAATAATCCGGGAAAGTGTCGATGGGCGTCTTCGGAAAACATCCCATACTATTCCCTCCAATGTCCAAGGACAGAAGTGTCAATAGGACACTCCCCAATCCCAAATTATACCTAAGCAAACACATGCTCATTTCCATCATACCATATATCGATGATACATCATCATATTGAGAAATACGTCATAACATCACATGATCAAGTGTATAAGTAAATGACAAGTATAAATAGACATGATAAACAAAGTAATTAAGCATGGTGCTACTGTCATAAGGTAACTACAGAAGTCATATGATGTCTAGAATCAACTAATAAGGTAAGCCTACTAAGTTGCCAACAACAGTGTAAAAGTCATACAGTCTATGTTATATGGCGATAACCATCCTTACCTTAAGCCGTGATGATGAGGATCCAAAGGTCACAAAAGAATGATCCAATGATGGTATTAAAACCCTAGACAAACATAAATGAAAGATTTGAGAAGAAATCGGGAAAATCGGAGGTCGAACGGGTCAAAACGGCGAAAAACAAAGTTCAGCAGTATGCTTGGTCGATGCTCCTTGGTTGATGGGATCGACCAAACAGAATTCAGTGCGGGCAGAATAGTGGATTTTGGGATTTTTGTCCGAAATCGATCTTCCGGGGCTCGGATCGACCCGAAACTTGGAGGGATTCATTGTAACAATATAAGGACAATATACAACAAGAATTAACACAATCTAATGGCCCAATTGAAACCCTATGTTCTAAATACAAGAACATAGCATGAAGTGAAATCAAATGAAAAAGCAATGAAAATGGAGGGATTAGCTAGGGGAACTAATGGGGAATGGATTAGAATCATATGCTAGCATAGAACATAGGTTTAACACATTACATATCTCAGTTTAATTCAAGAATGAAAGATGTTAATAAGAAGTTTATAGAAATGCATATGCAAGAATCAAAATAAGAGTATATCATAAGTAGGAATGGAAAGAGATCATGGATTAGTGAGGAATGAACACTTGGAGTGATGGTTGCAAGGTTGCAGCATCAACTCCAAGGTTACAACAGTAAGAAAAGAAGAGAAAAGAGTAGGATAGAGAGTGAAGATGAGAGTTCATACCTTGTAGATGATAATGGAGGCAAGAATTAAGTGATTGGCAATGATTAGAGTAGAATAACCTTCACCAATACCAAGGAGGAGCTTTGGGGAACCTTCTCCACGTTCTCAGGTGTTGCAATGATTAGAATAGGGTTCAAAACACGAGGTTAGGCTAAATAGAGGGTGGAATATTCTAAAAGAAACTTTAACTCGCAGCTGGGCAGCCTTGGTCGATGCTCCTTGGTTGATGGGATCAACCAAAGAGGATCGACCAAGCATAGTTTAGCAACTTCGGACAAGGATTCGGAGGGCTATACGGGGTCAAATTGAGTGGGGTTTTCTCCTACAAGTCAATCAAGAAGTCTAGTCTCAAGAAATACCTTCAAATCGTGCACGGGAGTTCATTAGGTAGTTCAAATAATTCAACCCTCTTCGATGCGCATTTTCTTAACAGTCACTGACAATGCTTCCAAGTATGGAGCACTATCTTCAAAATCCATGGGTTTCGGGTTGTTCGGTCTCAATGCCCTTCCGATTCGGGTCTGACACGACAAGGATAAACCTAGCCAGCCAACTAGACAGTCCTATGTATGTCATCCAATAACCCGGGAAAGTGTCTATAGGCACCATCAGAGAACATCCCATACTATTCCCTCCGATGCCTAAGGACAAAAGTGTCAATAGAACACTCCCCAATCCCAAGTTGTACGTAAACAATCACATATTCAAGTTTATCATCTTTCATGCATCCAATACTTCTTATCATAAAAGTTAAATCATGATATTGAAATGAATCATCATAGACATAAGTAAACAAGAATGGTAATGTAACATGATAAGAGTATGAAGATGTCAATACTACTGTTCCAACACATATATAACAATCTTATGAAGATTTAAAAGTAATCAAAAGGTTCTATTCATAAACAAGAACATAAATTATAAGTTGGTGATCTATATATTTATGGAGATAACCATCCTTACCTTGGGTTGAATTGATGATGAATTGAGAGTACCAAGAAATAGTCCAAAATAATTGTTAAGGCCCTAAACAAACATCAATAATAAGTTAGAGAAGAAATTAGGAAGATTGGATATTAATCGGATCAAAACTGGCCAAGGTTGCTGTCAGCAACAACTTTGGTCGATGGTTTTGGTCGATGGTATCGACCAAAACGATCGACCAAAATTTCCTTCGAGACAGAATGATGGATTTTGGGGGTTTTCATCCGAAATTGGTTTTCCAGTGTTCGGATCAATCTGAAACTTGGAGGAACACCTAACAACAGTAGTAGGACACTATAAGTCAAGAAATTTACCCAATCCAATGGTTCAAACAAAAAGCCCCAAATTGAGCTAACAAGTTCAAGTGACAAATATCATGGCATGAGTTGGGATTGATTGCATTGTCATGGAAATGACATGTAATAGCTAGGGGAACTAGTAGAATTTCGATTGGAATCATATAGAAGTGATAAACATGAACATAGCATGCCCTACAACTCAATTTGGTACAAAATGACATGATATTAATAGAAAAATAGAGGAATACATATGCTAGGCATGAGGTGGAGGCATAGCATCAATGGATGGCTAAGAAACTCATAGGTAAATCATGTGTAGACACTTGGAGTGGTGGTTGCAAGGTTGCAGCACCATTTCCAATGTCTCACCAGCAAGAAAGGAATAGAAAAGAATAGAAAATGGTAGGATAGAGAGTGGAATGGTGATTCATACCTTGGTGTGGAAGATGTAGACAAGAATCAATAGTAAACAATGAGTTTTTGATGAGGTGCCCTTCACATTAGCCAAGGAGATGCCTTGGGAAGCTCTCCCCACAATTTTAGGTGAGAAAATGATTGCACAAGGGCTCAAGGCTCAAGGTCATAATAAATAGAATAAGAATATTCCATGGAATCTTTAACTTGGTAGACTGGGAAACTTTGGTCGATGGCATCGACCAAAAGGATCGACCAAAATGTTTCTCAGCAGAAAAACAGGTTTAGTTCAACAACTTCGAGTAGGGATTTGAAAGGCTATACAAGGTCAATTTGAGTGAGGTTTTCTTCCACAATTCAATCAAGAAGTCTAGTTTCAGGGAATACCTTTGGATTGTGCACAGGAGGTCATTAGGTACATCAACTAGATTAATCTTCTCCGATGCGCAGACTTTCCTTAAACACTGATAATGCATTTAAGCAAGGGGTATCATCATCAATGTCCATAGGCTCGGTCTCCGAATCATGATCATCAATTATAATGGTCCATAGGTCTCTTCTACCACCGCTTCGGGTCTTTGGACCTGAATACAACAGTGGATTCGGGTTAGGGTCAAGGTTAGAATATGGCTGGATATTACAAGCTGCCCTCCGCATCCTAAGCTAGAATGTCCAAGGTTTCCCCCCCCCTTCTACCAACAGAGCCCTGATATTCTCTTCCTTATGGAAACACGTACCGAGGCAAGAAAAATGGAGCAATGGACCAATTGTCACATCCTCCCAGCCGGTACCCTATCTGGCATACCCGAGAGTGTGATCCACAGCCCGAAGATCAGGTATCGAGTAATCAACCTCCCACATAAACAATAACATAATCATGAACAATAATAATAAAAGTGCGAAAGATAAACCATAGATCCAAATAAGAAAAGGATGAATCACATATAAATCAGAGTACTAGATATAATCAGAGTGTCTAAATCAGATAAGTAAAGTGAGGCGAAATCCCACTCTACAACCAGCGGAAAAGTAGTTCTAAAAGAGAATAAGCAAGATAATCTAATCTCAATAGCAGGTACAATAGGTAACTAAATTTTTTTCAATCTTATAGACAATATCCCTATAAGTATAAATCTCATAAACGGCACAAGGGCGCTTCCACTCTATGGTCGGACTAAGCATCGTACGGAGCATAACCACTCGCGGGATCTTCAGTGTAATTGTCGTAACCGCAATCACCTTCCTGGAGATATGCCTCTTCTCCTTGCGCTTCTTCATACGGGCCGTCATGATATTCAGAACCTGTAGAATAGTCTAACAAACATTGTACAATAAAGGAATGAATTTCAAAGAAACTCAGTAAGGCAATTAAATCCATAATAACATAAATGGCAGGATTTCAGAACAAACATAAATGCAATATGGTATGAAACAAACAATGAATGTATGAATCTAACTCTACATATGCTGGTCTCTATTGGCAGACATGCTTTAAGTCATAGCACCGTACTTCTTTAGGAAGGTCTCAATCACTCATCATCAGTTGGTAATGGGTCCGGCATCCCTCGGGACATTCCATGGCTGGGGGTATAGGTCACCACTCTCTCACATCACCATTGGTCTAAGTACCGGCGCATGTCAGGGTAAAGCCTAGCCAAATGCAAGTCTTCTACTTAGTTACATCAAGTCAGATCCAGATACGTCCATTCCTCGTCCCTGACAATCCTTTCTGGTATCCTTCACACTAGAGTCCTCATAGTCCCTGACTACGGACTCATCAACCCTATTGGTCATCCACATATGGTAAACGGGAAGCTCTCACATCCCCTCACGGGTTGGTTACCGGTCTTAAGCGCCCGTGAGCCCAAGTCTATCCATATGCAACCCTACCAATAAATGGCCCCCACAATGTGATTCCTGTCCTCTCACGAGTTGGTTACCGGTCTTGAGCGCCCATGAATCCCCATTGCTACCACGGGTCGTTCGGTCTCAATACCCCTCCGATTAGGGTCTGACATAACGGGACATCCTAGCCCAACACTACTAGACAGTCCTAGATATGTCATCCAACAGTTTAGGAAGGTGTCCAGAGGGCATCTCCGAAAACATCCCATAATATTCCCGTAGTTGTCCAAGGACAGAAGTGTCAAAAGGACACCTCTCCTTTCCAAACCATACTTAAGCATACACAAGCATCAATTCATAACATCACATATATGGTAACTTCATATATGGAAAGAAATCAATAATTACAATTAACTTGTATATAACCGGTAAGTAAATCATACATGAGTCAATTCAATATAAATAAGTAATGCTACCGATATCAAGACAGTACCACAGTAGTATAACATTATAAGAATCTATTTAAAGAAATAAATTAACAAGATTCATATATAGAAACTAAGATATGCAATTTATGTTGTTAAAGAAGTAACCATCCTTACCTTTTATAACTTGCAAAGGAATCCTAAGAAATCAAGTAAGATCTTGACAAACTTGAGAAGAAGGTCCTAAACAAGTGTATACAACATATTAGGAAAGATCCCTAATCAAAAGATACCAAAACATCCAAAACAGACCAATTCACGAGTTGTTGTACTCATTGGTCGATTGGATTGGTCTACTACCCACCTCGACCAATGCAGACAAGTAGCCTATAAAATCGGAGTTTTAAGATATAAAATCCGAATTTGGTGGTTCAAAAGGGTACTAATCAAGGGGTAAACTACATTAGTAGTATCCTAACATATAGGGGATCTCAAAACACTAATCAAATCAAGTCATCAAGATACAAATTAGGAAACAAAAAGTTACCATAATTAGATCAATCATGGTTCTTGAAGAATTCAAGATAGAAATCAAAGACAAGAACAATAGGAGAATGAATCATTGATTCAGATAAAGGTATCATGAAAGGCATACTTAGATCTTCAAGAAAATAGACCTAAGAGCATAAATCTAAACAAGGAAACAAAACCTACCATATATGTAACTATCATGATTCATGAAGAAAACATGGTATGGTAGAAGAGAAACAACTAGAGATTGATAGATCATGGATCATGAAAAGAAAACACAGCAATTGACTACTAACATGATCAATATAGTAGATCTAAGGAGGTCAGAATTCAAATCAAAAGATAAACAAAGACAAGATCATGATTTGATCATGATTCCTTCAAAAGCTTGCAATGATCATGGTTAAGATCATTGCATTAGCCATTAATCCTTAGGAAGATCATGAGAGACAAGTCCAGAGATGTTTGCAACAGAGAATGCAGCATCTCCTCTACTGTCTCAACTCAAAAAGGAAAGAAAAACAGAGATGGAGGAGAAGAAGAGAGTGTAGACAAACCTTTGATGCAAAAGGAAGAGTTTTGACGAAGATCCGTCAAGAAAAACACCAAGGATGCAAGGGAGATGACTTGCAGAGGTCTTTGGTTCGTTCCAAAGAGTTTGGAGGCAGAAAATACGAAGTAGACTCGATATTGGACTTAAATAGAGCAAGCAAGACCTAATTGCCAAAGACAGCACCCATTGGTCAAGTGGATTGGTCGACTGGTCCAGTCGACCAATCAGTCGACCAATCGCCGTTCAGCAACTCCTAAACAGGGAATTGAAGACCCAGATCAAATCCAATCCTAAAGGGGTTTTGCACACATATCAAGTGACTTACCTAATAGGTAGAAATGCCTTCAAACCATGATAGAGAGCACTCCAAGTCCATCAACTAATCCGATCTTCATCAAGATTCAGTTTCCATAAATAGAACCTCATCATCAACTCTCATGGATTCAAAGCCAGACACCAAGTCCTCCACTGGGATGGCCCAAAGCTGACTTCTTACTTTACTTCGGGTCACTGGACCTACAAATAACAAGGTTTCCGGGTCAAGGTTAGGGCTGGGTTTTACACCAATAGACTCCGTATGCAATCTCAATTCCATGTCGACCCAGTTGGGAAAAGTGGAGGTATGTCTCTTTTTTGGAAAGCACACATTCACCTAGATATCTTAAAACCAATAATCGTTTTATTGATGTGAAGATTAGTGTACTGAAGGAAGATCCATATTTCCTAACTTTTGTCTACGGTGACCCCATTCTGGTAAATGGCATCTGGTGTGGAAAAAAATTGTTCAACTTGGTGAAGGGAGGCCCAATGCTTGGGGCTTGATTGGGGATTTCAATTCCCATCTATCATGGCAAGAAAAAACAGGAGGCAAGATTGAATTATCACAAAACTGTGTTGTTTTCAAGATATGATAAATGATGCAAGTCTTGTGGATTTGGGTTGTAATGGAACAGTGCACACATGGACAAACAGATGTAAAGGATCAGCAAACATTAAGGTCCGCCTTGATAGGGTATTGGTAAATTGTGAATCGCAATTTATATACCTAGAAGCTGCAGTCTTTAGTAAGCTTTTCCTAGGCTTAGACCATTGTCCAATTCTATTAGATACTATGGGAGGAAGGTGCAGGGGTAAACATCTTTCGCTTCAAAAGTGCATGGTTCAAACACCCAGAGGGCAAACCAATAGCTCTGCAGGCATGGCACAAATTATCTTTGGGTCCCCCCAGCTATTAAACTATTGACAAAGATGGACAATTGTCAAGAAGCTATGAAGATATGGAACCGCAAGACTTTCGGTCATGTTTAAACAAAAATTCAGAAAATAAAAACAAAGTTAGAACAGCTACAGATTGCACCAAATGGTTCCTTTTCTATGGAAGAAGCCCAAAAGCTAATAGAATTACTTGAAGAGGAGTTGAGAAGGGTAGAGAAAATATGGCTGCAAAAATGCCACAATGAATGGTTAAAAGGAGGCGACACCAACACAGCTTACTTTCATGCTTGTACACTCCAGCGAAGACAGGTCAACCGCATACTTAAATTGAAGGATAAGGAGGGTATGTGGACTACTTCAGCTGCTGATATCAAAGCTATCTTGGTGGATCACTTCACTAAGGCCTTTACATCAAAGCCTATAGATCAGTCAGCCCTCAATGAAGTACTCAAGACCTTGCAACCATTAGTTTCTACAAACATGAATGAAGCTCTTATGGCTATCCCTACTACACAGGAAATCAAAATAGTTCTTTTCTCCATGGGCCTACTTAAAGCCCCAAGCTCAGATGGTTCCCCCCCCCCCCCCCTTTTCTTTCAAAAACTTTGGGATTCCATTCACCCTAATTTAATTGCTTTTGTCACAGATTTCTTTCACAATGGTACTATGAATGCAGATTTGAATGTTTCTGACATTTTCCTCCTTCCAAAGAGTGATTGCCCTGAAACTGCCGAGCAATACCAACCTATCAGCTTAGGAGGCGTTGTAATGAAATTAATCTCCAAGACATTTGCTATTAGATTACAAAGGGTGTTGGATCAGCTCATATCTCCATTTCAATCAGCATTCATCCTAACAAGGCTTATATCGGATAACATATTAGTGGCTCATGAGATCTTCCACTATATTAATAAAAAAATAAAAATTAAAAAAATTAAAAAGGAAAGAAGAAATTTTTGGCCATGAAACTGGATATGAAAAAAACATACGATCTGGTGGAATGGAACTACATCAAAGCAATCTTATTGAAGTTGGGTTTTTCATCCCAATGGTTATCAATGGTTATGAGCTATATCACCTCAATCTCCTACAAGATAGTTATCAATGGACATATCACACAACAAATCTCTCCTACTAGGGGCATCAGACAAGGGGATCCTCTATCACCTACTCTCTTTATCCTATGTGCACAAGGTCTCAGTGCAATTATCCATGCGACAGAAGAAGCACAATTAGTAAAGGGTATCAAGGTAAAAACTTGGGCCTCTTCAATATCTCATTTACTATTTGTTGAGGACTACCTACTTTTCTCTGAGATAAAATTGAATACAGTATGCAACTTGAAAGCATGCTTGGATTTATATTGCAAAGCTAGTGGTCAAGCAATTAATCTCCAAAACTCAAGTTTGTTTTTTAGTCCAAATACACAAGTGAAATTCCAGAGATGGTTCTCACGTGTTTTGAAGATATCCTACTCCAAGGACCCTACAAGATACTTGGGTTTACCAACGGAAATTGGTACATCAAAGAAATAGACTTTCAAAGACGTGATGGATAGAGTGACTAAGAAACTAGAAGGTTGGGAGGTAAAATTATTGTCTCATGCAGGGAAAGATGTCCTTCTTCAGTCTATGGTGTTTGCTTTACCTCAATATGCATGTTCTCATTTCAAGTTACCTAAAGCATATCATGATCAAATCAAAAGGATTTCAACTAATTTTTTCTGGGGAGAAGTGGGTGATAAATCTAAAACTCATTGGATATCATGGAATCGGATGTGCCACCCTAAATACGAAGGGGGATTAGGATACAAGGACACCTTTCTTCAAAACAAGGCTCCCATTACGAAGTTGGCATACCGATTATGGAACACTCCAACATCCTTTTGGGTTCTTTTCTTCAAAGCTATTTATTTTTCAACACATCCCTTTCTAGCTACAAAGGTGAAAGCCCAAGACTCATGGGCAAAGAAGAGTATTATGGAAGTTCAGCAAATCCTAAAACGGCATCTAATATTAAGGGTAGAATTAGGGCATGAATAGAGGTATGGGCCAATCAATGGCTACCAACAACTCCAAGGTACAAAATTGCCTATCTAAAACCTCCAGATTGCCCAATCAAATATGTGTTTGAACTAATTGATGAAGAGACCAGAAGATGGAAAGATGACTTGTTAAATACATACTTCCATGTCACTGACAGAAAGGCTATCATGAAGATCAAGCTTTCCATCTTTCCATCTCATGAAGATCAAGCTTTCCATCTTTCCATCTACCGATAGACAATGTTGGGTGGGGTCACCAAATGGGATTTGTTCAGTAAAATCAGCATACATGGTACTCTGCAAGGAAATAGATGAAAAAAAGAAAGAGCAACCATTCTACTTCAGCAGCATCTCCTCGGAATAGACCATCAATGGTAGGGTGGAAAGGCATTTGGAAAGCACCTGTGGCGCCTCAAATTAAGCATTTTACTTAACGAATTCTAGCCGAAGGACTCGCAACTGGAGAGGCGATGCATAGAAGGCATTTCAAAACAGATACATCATGTCCCAGGTGCGGAACAGAAAAAGAATCAATAAGCCATATTCTCTTTGAGTGTAATTTTGCTTGAGCGGCTTGGCTTTCTCACCCTCTGGGTTTTAGACTTCCACTAGCAGGCATGCATGAGGTGGTGAATTGGTTCGAACAATTATTCTTGGCCCATAACCAAACTAAGGCTCAACAGCAACGAGTTATATGTTTGGCTTTATACATGTGCTGGAGTCTCTAGACTGCGCGAAATGAACTGATTTTCAGGCAACATACATGGGCGCCAAAGGAAGTAGGAGATCATGCTTTAATGAAGGCCCAAGAGTTTATTGAAGCGCATCAAGTCCAAAATGTTGATGGAGTACACTCAGTCCATACGGCCATAGCAAAAAATTCGAGAGAAACTCAAGTTTCAACTAGGTGAAAATGGGAAACCTAGGTGAGAACTTAGGACCTTTTTGTGCAAGTTTCGACATGAAGTTTCGACAGATTTTAGGGAGTATTTTAGAGTGGGACTTTGCATTTAAGCTAATTAGAGTATAAAGAACACATTGTCTGTATTTTACTAAAAAAATCAATGTAGATATGCCATTTAATGTACATCAATGTAGAGTTGTCCGAGAAGTACACTATAAATTTAACTACTTAGGTACATAACATTCAATATATAATTTCTAACTTCAAAACATCAAATACAAAGTAATTGACAATAAAAGGAAAGTACAACTCAATGCTAAGAGAAGTGCATAGGTGGATCAATCCTATGAGCCTAGCAGTACTATGTCGGTAATATCCTCTCCTCCAACCAATGAACTTAGACATCCCATGAAATTTTATGCCTATAGTTGTCAAGGTAATCAACAACTGTAACTTTATAAGTCCGATCATCAACATGCCTAAGATAATCAATCTGAGGGAATAAACAATTTGGATAGGGAAGTCCTGATGGAAGGGGTATTTGGGGAAACATGAAAGAAACAAAAAAAATTGAAAATATGGGAAAGCTACGAAACTTGCAGAGTTGCAAGAAAAAATCCCACGTTTTCACAAAATTTCCCATGTTTCCACGAAATTTTCTAAGTTTCCATTAAATTTCCCAGGAATTTCCCATATTTCCCGCGAAATTTGGGGGAAAAAAATTTCATGAACCAGCTGGTCTAGCTGGGTTGAACCAGGTTTCGAGGTTTTGACATAATTTCAACAGTTTCGATCAAAACTTGGGGTTTTTTTTTTTTTTTCATTTTTCTCTTAGTTTTTCGGTTTGAGGTTCCCAAAATGGGAAATTTCTGTGGAAATTTTGTAAGTTTCTATTGAATTTTGTTCTATGCATATACCATCACTTTTCAATGAGAGGTTACAAATATTAAAAGATATTTGCCTTACATGGACATGCCCCGCCCATGGATATGTAAAGTTAAATGTGATGATGCTATAGACAAAGTTGTGGTGGAATCAGACTGTGAGGTATTGATCAAACTCATTAATTCAAAAAACTCAAAAACTCAACACCCCCATTTGACATTTGTCCCATTATAGCCGACATTACATATCTTTGTTCCTCACTGAAGGAATGTTTTTTCTTTTACGTTCCTAGGATGGTTAACTTTGTTGCAAACCACCTAGCAAAGAGGGTCCTGTCAGTTTTGACTAACTCAATGGCCTATATCACTCCTTGGTTACCATCTCTTTGTAATTCTGTACATCGGCTCAGTCATCTCAATAAAGTGATTTTTGCTAGCCGGAAAAAAAAAACGCAAGATCAATTCTCGTGTAAATTCGTTTTACAAGTCTTTATGTTGGAAGACCATTCTTGATTTGGAAATGCATTTGATAAACTCATCCTGAAATATTACCGTTGGCATTTGATAAACTCATTCTAGGATTTTTTTTTTTTTTTTTTTAAATTTACAAAACATGTTACATCTGGTCGAGTCATAAACTTCAACAGTTCGGGCCTGATGGAGTCGTGAAGACTTCAACAAATTTGTTTTTGGCAACTAAGTAATTTCTTCATAGTGTAGTGATAGCTTAACAGCAAGTTGTAGACATCAATAGTTCAGACTTTGTGAAGTAATATTTTTATTCCCACGAACAAAAATCCATCCATTTATTCTCACATTTACTCGCTAGTTCCAGAAATATTTTTCACTTGCCCAGCTCTCTGATCTAAAACTTGACATGCAAGCAAATATTTCAGCACCATCCATTCTGTGAACATGGATCCTTCAGCAGGTGTACTCGGTCACAAAAACCAAAGCATTTTCATATAACCCAAAAGCTAATTGCATCAACCTGTTTCTTGAGATCAGTATTGAATGTCCAACAAGTAGAGAAGATAGTGGCTCAAAAATCCCTTCCTCAGCTGCAGCATGGCACTACATTAGAATGCCCTGTAAAGTACTGTTAAAGAGGCCTACCTCCTGTACTACAAACTAGTAAACGAGAAATTCTGGCAAAAAGAACATGGAAAAAATGACTTAGAATGTTAAGTTTTAAAAGCATCTACCTACATCACTACTAAGACATCTTAATGTTGTACAGACACTGTTTAATCCTCAATTAAGGTTTGTTGGAGACTCAACAATTACTTGTAAAAGAGAATCTGCTCAAAATATATAGAAGAAATAAAATATCAGCACATAATGGATGCTAACCGAAAACGAAGAATTTGATATTCAATTCCCACAAAGGAAAAAACAAGTAAAGGAAGAATCTATCCACCAAGTACAAAAGGAGGAATTATGAAAATAAAAGCATCAGTTTTATCAGCTCTTGACATTTCCAAAGAATCTAGAGAGTGGCAAAGGGCCATTACTCTCCTCGCTATCACTTCCAATATGTTTTCTCCTTGATTTGTGCTTCCTTTCCTTTCCTTTACGCTTTGACCTTGATTTTGATCTCTTTGTCTCTCTTTCATCATCTTCACTGCTAGAATCTGAGGATGAACTGCTGTCACTAGATTCCGAAGATCTCCTCTTTGAATGCTGCAATCATAGTTCGATCAGACCAAAGCCAATGATTGGAAAATAAGTTACAGCAAAGACCAACCAATAATATATTCCATTTCATACTTTTCTAGCCATTGTCACATTGGTCTCATACCGCTCCGAACCAATTCCACTCAAAAGCAACTGAACATGAACAAACAGTGGGAGGCAAAAACTAGCTTGCATGTGCATAAAAGGAAACAGCAGACAGACCATTGAAAAAGCATACAGTCATTCAGAAGCCACAACAAAAGCATGCAATTTATCATTATCAAGGAACCCCATGATACAGGTAACATCCATAATGGAGTTCCCTTTACATGGATACATTTAATCACCATAAAAGGGAACTTCAAGAATATAAAATAATAACTAAGGGATATGTAAGACTGCAAGAAAATCAGTTATTCAGCAAGGATCAAGAACTCGATCTGAAGGCCCATCTTGCCAACAAAAAAAGACTTGGATTGAGATCTCACCAAGTTATTAGAATTTTTTTACCCCAACTTGAGGGGTATTAGGGGTCATTGGGGCTGAAAGTTGTTATTCAGCCTATTTCAGCCCTTCTAAACACTTTGTATATCTCAAATAAAATAATATAAATGTGACTTCCATGTTGGACCCCAGTACGCTGAAGAAAAACCTTAAAATGGCTTAGTGTACACATCATATACAAGTACATTAATGCTCAAAAGTTCAAAATTCAAACAAGTCTAATACATTATACATGCTCATAGTGCAAACGATAATCCAATCATCAAAGTTACAACTCAAGAGTCGGGACTCGAGACCCTATGTGCTAAGCAAATTGTCTCTTGTCGCATCATCTCATGTCGCTGAACAGAAAAAGAAGAAATCTAGAGAGAGCTCTGACCGGTATAAAAGAAGATCTAAAATGACATGTTTGAAGGGAGAGCAGTGAACATAAAACTAAGACACAATGGGGTTGGCTGAGACTAGTATGTCTAGAATAGCCAGGTGGTTTCACTTTGACGGAGTTAAATGGAACTCGTATTGACTATTTATTTAGAGACATAATTGAGGCACCTAGCTTAGTATTACAAGAGCTAGAAAAGCAATTTTCACTCACATAGTGCAACACAGAGTTGATACCACTTCTTTATACCTCTCTTCCTTGGAAGTTCTCTCTCATGGATACTTTCTAGTCCTTTCAACCCATTAAGCAATAAGACATGAGTTACTCTTGTTGCCTTTGCATGAAGACAGTTTCTCATCCCATATCAACATACCATATTAATAAGAGGAGACTGTTACCATGTGTAGGTGTCAAGGTATCACAGTGATTTGTCAGTTTAAGCCACAGCTGGAGGAATTTGGAATTAAGGTGCTCCATAAGCAGAAAACAAAATGAAATAAACAAAATAGTCTTCAAGCAACATTGTATGTGTGCAGCACAGGATAGCATGACTATAAAATTTTACCATGGAACATACCTTTCGCTTTTTGCTGCTTCTTGTTTTGTTATCCCTATCCTTCTTGTCTGCACGGATGAATCTCAATCAGAACAGAAACTAGTAAACTTCTGAAAGCCAGATTAAAATTTTATAATTTTTCCACTAACCTTTTTTATGACTAGACTTGGTGCTGGAATGGTTTCTACCCTGAGCAAGCTTGCTCGCTCTTTCAGCGTCCAATTGAGCCCTGTACTCTCTCATCATTCTACCTTTATCTGCTTCCAACTCCCCTTTCTTTATTTCATCTTCCTAATAGTTACAATAAAATAACATCTTAGAGCCTTGAGCATCAGAATGAATAAAAGAACAAAGAAAATCTAGTATGCAAGCAGCAGACATCAAAAAAAGATAGAAAGCATTTGGAAATACCAAATATGTTAGTGAAGCACTAGGTGATTCAGGCCGACAAAAACTTGATTAGAGTGGCAGATGTGGTTGTCCTGCAAGGCTACAATTACTTTCATGCTCATCATCAGTTGAGAGATACTGAAGTCACTTCCAATCATTTCACTTGGTTTCAGCCCCATTCAAAACTTATTCTTATATACAATGCACAATGTATGGTTAGGGGACAATGCACATTTTCATACTTTTTTATTGCTAGGCAATACAGATGACAATTCGAAGGAGCATACTGCACTTCAGATTCATATAATATTGCTTAGACAGCTAGAGCATTAGATATTGGAGTTCAACTGCTTCAGTGTAGCAGTTAAACACAATATGATTATGGTTGGTTTTCTACTTTTCCTATTTGGGATACTTAGGTTATATATAGACATCCCATAGATTGGCAAGATGCTCCAATCAATACTTGGGTTATATGAAGACATCCTGGATGAAACAAAAGATACGGAATATTTTAGGGTTTCAGGAATAGATCTTAGGTAGGTTTTGAAGATATTGAATGAGGGTTCTTGGATCGTAAGAAATCTTTCTCAATTCTCTTTTTCTTTTTTTTTTTTTTAACCTTCTGTTTTCTCATTGCTGCAAGTCAGAAAGAGGAAGAGAGGGAGCCAAGAAGTAAAGAAGAGGAGAGGGCATGCCACAGGGGTTGGGGGTGTTGGGGAATGGGTTCAGAAGAGTCACAGGAGGTGGGGGAGGGTTCCTAGGGGGGCTGCAATGGAAGGGTATGGGGTTTCCTAGGCTGTGCAAGAAAGGTAAGGTGCAGGGGAGGGCTGCAATGGAGGTAGCAGGCTGGGGAAATGGCTGGTGGTGTTGAACTTACTTGGGGAAGCTTCTGTTTAAGGAGATGATTGCCGGATCTTTGAAGAAGGTTACTGCAATTGAAGGTATAAACTAAGAATCCCACTATGGGCCTCCCAAGAGAACCACGACTTGTTTCTCACAAGAATTCCTCAATCTTTATTCCATGCAAACCGATTTTATAATGGAAGTAATGGCTTATTTATAGCCTTACATCAAGAAAGAAAGAATTTGACTCTTAACTAGGAAATTGACTTAGACTCAACTAGGACTAGAAACTGAATCAACTAGTCCATGACACTAGAACCCAAACAACTTACTCAAACTAGAACTTCAGAATAGAATTGGACACAGAAAAATAATACAAAATTCTGAAAATAAATAATCAACTAATTTGGGCTGGAAAATAACAAAATTGCCCCTGTAGGGCTTTGGCCAGCCCTAGGCAGGTGCGCCATCTTGGTGGGTCTTAGGGCCCAAAGCAGGGTTTCGGCCAGGTGGAGGGCCCTTGTTCGCATCAATCAGTCTTTGCAATAGAATTGCAAGCCATATGTAGAGGGATTCAAATTTGCATTCATGAAGGGTATCTGGAGGTATCCATCAGATCTGATTGTAAATTGCCATTGGATATTCTTAATGGGGCTATCCAAGGGCCTTGGAAATGCCAAGATATGGAAGGGAGCATTTTGCAAGAGGCTGCTTTGCTAACAGAGGTGGAGTTTAGGCATGTGTGGCGGGAACAGCACCAGCCAGCAGTTACATGACAAGCGTTTAACCAATGCAACAACTAGAGTGGTGGGATCCTAGTGACTTCCATAGAGAGCTAGTTGATCTGATTCAAACAGATGCAGCAATACATGTTTGTTACTTTATTTTCCGATTTGGAATATTGATTTGGAGGGAATGAACTTCTTATCTGGGTTCTCCTTACCCCTCTTTCTAAAGGGGTTCTAGGAGGATGCCTTCTTTGTAAATTTTCTCTTTTTCTATGGTTTCAAGTATCTCTATACTAATGAAGTAGTGTATGCTATTTATTTTTGTATAGAATGACCTTGTTCCACAAAGTTCATAAAAACTATAAAATCATCATGGTGGTCGTTGCCTATGACCTATTTTCTTCATGTCATCAGAATTGTAATAGGTCTTGGTGTCTCTTATTTGCTAATAAATTTGTAATTCATAAATGACCCAGACCTCCCCCTATCTTCTTGAGAATTACACAAACCTCCCATGTTTTACTCAAACCTCCACTACTTTTCAAACTTCATTGCACCAAACCTAAAAAAGGATGGGGATGTAGGATTTTTTTTTTTTTTTTTTTTGGGGGGGGGGGGGGGGTTCATCTTGGGGAGGGGAGTGGAGAAATGGGGCAGAGACGGTATCAATGGGGCATCGCCATTGATACCGTCTTTTCCCTTTCTAGTCTTCTCTCTCACCAGTTCTCTCCATAGAATGCGTCGAAGAAGATCATCACAACTATAGATTTTCAGTGATTGGATGAGTACAAGCTCGAGTAAAGATTAGATTCGCTGGATAAGTTTTGGGTTGACAAATTAGGGATTTTATGAGAAATGGCCGGTATTAGAGACATATATTGATTTTGTGCCTCTTCTTTCTCTCTCTCTCTCTCTAGTTCTCTCATCTTCATGCCCTATCTTCCTTCTCTCCATTCTCTCTTCCCTCTCTGGCGTTGCTTTCGTCGTAGCCCCTCTCTTCTCTTTATATCACGTGTCTCTTTTCTTTCTCACTCTATCTCTCTCATTCTCTCTCTTGTTACCTCACCTCCCTCCTAGGGATGTTTCTATTACATCTCCATTCCCTCTCTTCCCTCCCTATGTTTTCTTCTGTCTCTTCCTTCCCTCACTCTCTCTCGTCTTGTCTCTATCATTCTCTTCTCACTCCCTCTTCCCTCTCGTCCTATCTCTCTCGTTCTCTCTCACTCCCTCTCTTCCATCTCACTCTAAACTTAGGATGGTTAGGAGCCAGAGCAAGAGTGTCCCTCAAGTAGGGATGTATGACTGTTCCAGCTCTCTCTTCTCTCCCTCCACCAGCCATTCTTGGCTCCCACTTTCTTCCTATATCTTCCTTTTTTTCTTGCTTCTTTCTTGCCATGTTGGGAGCTGTCTCGTGTCCTCCATCCCTTTCCCTGCCAACTCTATGCTTTGCCCTAGTCTCCCCACTATTGTTGTTGACATTGATCAATGTGAAGCTCTTAAGTCAACTCCACTAAAGACCCTACTTGGGATGAAGACTCTGCGCAAATGCAACCTCTTCGTCAATATGGAAGCATCTAATTCAAGAAATTCCTTTAATTTGATGCTTTACCACTGAAATCTTTTTTGAGTCATAAAGACAAGGATTAGAGAGGGTTCTAGGTTTGGCTTGTTGAGCTTGGCCTTGTCTTTTTGTCCATTATCGCCTAGTGTTATGTACTTGATCTTTCTCATAGTATGTCGTAGGTTTATTGTAAATCTTGGTGTTGCATGTTGAACCCTTATGGTTCTCTTTTGTATTCCCCTCCCCCTTCTTTCCTTTGGTATGAATTTTCATCACAAAAAAAAAAAAAAAAAAAAAAAAAAAACAAAAACAAAAAAACTACTTGCCAGTTAGTAATTTAAGTAAGGTAATGGATAAATTTGAAAAGCAATTACTTTTATCGACCATAGGGTTAAAGTAACCTATTGACCCCTTTGGTAAGTTACTCTTTTGCCCCAATGAAATGTTAACTTAATTTATGTCTCTAATACCTTCCATGTCTTATAAAATCCCTAATTTGTCATCCCAAATCTTATCCTACAAATCTAATCATTAGTCTAACTTGCATTCACCCAATCACTGAAAATCTATAGCTGTCATGATCTTCTTTAAGGCATTCTATAGAGATACCCTTCACAGCCTAAGGCAAAACCACCACAAGTGAAACTATGAAAGGGCGAAATGCAAGCTTCAGATCTTTCGACTTCAGCAGGCAGCAATCTATGAGCTTCTAATGAGGGACAAATAGAGAAGAAAGAAGGTTAGAGAAGACAGGGGACAGTAGGGAAAATCTGAGAAAAATCAGACTTGAAGAAGAGGAAGGAGAATAACACTCAAAAGAAGAAGAGAAGGGGGAAGAGAGAGGGGCTGCCCATGCATGAAGCTTCAATTCATTTTTTTTCTATTCATCAAAACACTTTTTTTTATAGCAATATAAGGGCCTATTTATAGCTCGGCTTAAGCTTTACAAAAACTAGAAACTTTAGTAGACTAAAAATAGAAACTAATATCCTAGTAAGTAGTAACTAGTGACAATAGAATCTAATGGAAATACAAACTAATTAAAATTAGAAACTACTAGGCTTTATATTTCAGCCACATACATAAAAAACTAAAACAGAAACTAAATTAAGGTCCTAAATCTCCCAAGAATAAAATCTTCATGTAATCTGATCTTAGAACCCACAAATCCTCTATGTAACATTCCCGATATGCCAAATAATGGGTTGTGATACTGTTCACGTGAACAGTGTTGTTTTGGCCACTTTTTGGCCTTCTAAAAGCCCATCTGAACTGAATGGGTTGGCTTGAGCTGACCTAGTCCATTGCTGGTAAACTTGGTCCTGGTTCGATGCTGGTTGTCCTGCATCAATTTCTCTCTCTTGAAAAGCTCGTCCTCAAGTTTTAGTGAAATAGGAACTAATGTTGAATGGTTGTTTTTTTTTTTTCCAAGGTGTGTGGAATGAAGAGAGGTAAGGTATGCAAAAATGATATTAATCCCAGTGGCCGTGAATAGGTGGAAAACAGGATGGGGAGGAAGATCACAGAAAGAAAAAGAAATTGAGAAGACAAATTAGAGAGAGAAGAAGAATTAGTGAGGAAGACAAAACATAAGAAGAAGGAAATTAGCAAGGAAGACAAATCCAGAGTAAGCTTGATAGAGTGAAGAGTCCAATAGAAAGAGAGAATTAACCCAAGCTTTACTTTGATACCAATTAATGAGGGACGAGATAGAGAAGAAAGAAGGTTAAAGAAGATAGGCACAAGAAGCGGAAATCTGAAAAGAATCAGACATAAACAAGGGGAAGGAGAATAACACTCATAAGAAGGGGAGAATAGAAGAAGAAGAGGAGAAAATGAGAGAAGGGGGGCCCAAATGCATAAAGCTTCAACTTTTTTTTTTTTATTGCCATGTAAGGGACTATCTATAACTTGGCTAAAGCTCTAAAAGAAATAGAAACTTTAATAGACTACAAATATAAACTAATATCCTAGTAATTAGTGACAACATTATCTTATGAAAATCAAAACTAATTAAAGTTAGAAATTATTAGGCTTTTACATGCATAAATAACTAAAATAGAAACTACCAAAATAGAAACTAAATTAAGGTTCTAAACCTCCCAAGAATAAAATCTGCATGTAATCTCATCTTGGGCCCCATAAATCCTCTATATAACAATCCCAATATGCCAAATAATGGGCTGTGACCCTATTCACGTGAACAGTATTTTGCCCTCTTTTTGGCATTCAAAAGACCATCTGAACTGAATGAGCTGGCTTGAGCTGGCCCGGTCCTTTGCTGGTTCACTTGGTCCTAGTTCTGTCATACACCAGCTTCACATCCTCCACAAATACCTCTTGACAGATTATCCAAAAACAAAGATAAACAGAGACCTTCACAAATAAAGGAAGGGGAATCCACTGAAAAAGAAAAGTTCAATGTGGACTCTGGGAAGGAGAATCCCCTCACAATAAAGTAAAGAAAAACTAAATAGATAAATTAAAGGGACCAAAATAAAACACTCAAATGCAAATAGCATTTAGCATTGAAGGAATCGGATAGATGAGAGAAGCCAACAATGTGAAAGATGAGGAATTGGCACTCCTCATTTCTTTCCCAATTTCTCTTCCTTCTCTTCTCATGCAAAAACATTATGGGGCTCTGCTTTCCAAATTTCCAAAATCTTCCTCCATATATACTTCTTCAAGGTCAACAGAAAGTTGTTCATCTATGTAGTCGCACAAAATTCTCATTTCTCTTCTTACCCTTTTACAAGGTCAGAGGAATCATCCATCAGCTGGCAAAATCTACATAGAAATTGTCCAACTCTGCAAAGCCTCTCATAGCCATCTACAAGAGAGGATTTAAAGCTTTCAACAGTCTTGCTTAAATTCTCAAAACTGCAGAGCTTTATGATTTTATAAACTATACTTTCCTCCTTTTTCAATGAGGAGATGGGACACCCAATAAGCCCTACAATCCTTTTTGAGTGTAGCTGGTGCATCCACCATTTCATTGTACCTGAGAAATAGCATGATTCGAGGTTTTCCAAAGCTTGCCTATTAAAATCCTCTTCATATAGCACCGTGGAAGTATGATACACGCATCACAACCCTCTTTGTTACTTCAGTTACTCCTTTAATCAATCATCTTGGCACAAAATAAGGAACTCTTAAAATCATCAAATCACCCAGAAGGAGTCTACCAAAAGAAGCGATCCATCTTTGTTGCAAACCCCAAGCGACTTACCTTGAGACCCCACGACAATTATTTGGAATATTGCCCAGGAAATTTAAAGATACATATTTAAAATTGGTGGACTGTGAACTAACGTTTATAAGAAACATGAACCAACAGTATAACAAGTAGGGACCTTAACCCACTGACTATAAACAATCATGAACCAAAGTTATGAGGGGAACGCCACAAGTAGAAGACTTACTAAGTTCAATAAAAGAAATTCTTTAAGAAAAGAACGTAAAAGGAGGCCTCACAATTTATAATCATCAAACTTGTGTTACAATAGTGAGCCCACCACCTTCATTTATAGACTCATTTGTCACATTTAAAAAAAAAAGGGTCAAATTTCAAACAGCTACTTGTGTTGACCAAAATAGCAAAGATTTGACTTTATTTAGGTCCACCAAAACAACAACTAATCTTTAATCTTCAATTTATTCACGAGAAACCCCATCAATGAGTTGAATTAAATTAAGTAAGCTCTGGTCATCGTTTGGGCCCATCATCTCCAGACTTGAACAAGACTGGATTTCTTGAACGAGCTAATGAATTATTTCTTCAAATTTCTTGTCCCGTGCTCTTGTAATTGGTCCAATTGGAAAAAGCAACGAAATCCCATGACACTTGATAGTGTTCATTTTTTGTCCCATTTTCTTCCAAATTAGGAAATACAAGCTCTCTTCCCCCAACCCCATAATGATGTGAATCAAGTGACACGGGATTTGTTGCTTTTTCCAATTGGACCAATTACAAGAGAACGGACAATAAATTTAAAGAAACAATTCACGGGCTCGTTCAGGAAATCCAATCAGGTTCAAGTTCAGAGATGGTGGGCCCAAAAAATGACCATAAGTTACTTAATTTAATTCTAGTCATTGATGGGGTTCCTCAAGAATAATATTGACGATTAAAGACTAGTTGCAATTTTGGTGGGACTTGAATAAAGTCAAGTCATCACTATTTTGGTTAGGACAAATTAATGTTTCCTATTTGAAATTTTATCGTTATTTGACTGTTAATCTCTATAATTTGACCTTTCTTTTCTTTTCTTTTTTTATACGACAAATGAGTCTATAAATAAAGATAATGGGCTCACTGTTGTCAACAAGTTTGATGATAATAAATTGTGAGGGTTTCCTCTTAGGTTCTTTTCTTAAAGAATTTCTTTTATTGAACTTATCAAGTCCTCGACTTGTTGGGTTCCCCTCACCCATACCTTTGGTTCATGACTCTTTATAATCATTAAGTCAAGGTTCCCTCTTGTTATACTGTTGGTTCACGTTTCTTATAAACGTTGGGTCACAGTCCATCTATCTCAAATTTGTATTTTTAACTTTCCTGGGCAATACAACAACAATAAGCCTTTTTCCAACTAAATGGGGTTGGCTACATGGATTCTTGCCCTCCAATCACTTTTGTCTGAGGCCATGCTAGATATCAAGCCTAAGCTATGCATATCCTTTCTCACCAATTCTCTTAAGGTTATCTTAGGTCTGCCCCTAGCTCTCCTAGTTACTTCAACTTGGATTATATCACATCTCTGTACAAGGGCATTTATAGGCCTATGTTGAACGTGATTGTGCCACCTCAAACGACTTTCTCTCAGCTTATCACTTATAGAAGAAGCAACTCCCAGACCAACTCTAATATGATCATTTCTTATCTTATCCTTCCTAGTTTTGTCACTCATCCATCTTAACATCCTCATTTCTGCTACACTGAGTTTATCTACATGATTCTTTTTAACAGCCCAACACTCTGTATCATACATCATAGCTACTCGAACGACTATCCTATAGAATTTTTCTTTAAGCTTTAATGAAATACATCAATCACACAAGACCCCGAACACACCTCTCCACTTCATGGGCAGAAGGAAAAGAGGCTCCTAGCTAAAGGTAGCTTGTCTCGCCCAGGAGGTGGGAACAATTGAGAACAAAGTGGCGAACGGGTGCGTAACATGTGGGAATCTGCCGAACAGTTCGGGCCAAATCCTGAAGAAAGCTAAAAAGCGCTGTTTGATGAGCCTGCGTAGTATTAGGTAGTTGGTCAGGTAAAGGCTGACCAAGCCAATGATGCTTAGCTGGTCTTTTCGGATGATCAGCCACACTGGGACTGAGACACAGCCCGGACTCCCACGGGGGGCAGCAGTGGGGAATTGTAATTTATTTTATTCCAAATCAAAGGTAAGAAATCATTTGAAAAGTAGATTCCAATCGAAAAGAATCTAAGGGGTGAATGGTTATATAGGTGTTACGTATTATCATTTGTAACATTAAATTAATTAAAAAAGAAAAAGAAAAAACGAGATTAAAATCTCGATATCGAGCCCTAACCCCTAACCTCTTGCCTCTCGCCTCTTTGCTCTCTGCTCTCTGCTCTCTGCTCTCTGCTCTCTGCTACTCTCCATGACTCCATCTGCTACTCTCTTCGTCTCCGACTCCAACACCGACCACCAGTGACACCGGCGACACTAGTGACACCGGCAATAGCCAGCGTCATCACCGGCAACAGCCAGCGTCACCGGCGACAACCATCTGGAGATTCTGGACTCTGATTTTTGTTTTTCATCAACCAAAACTCTACCGTATCTCAGTTGCAGGCTTGCAACGGCCAACCTCCGGTGGTAACAACCTCCAGAGCAGCAGTGTGCCATCGTGCGACTCTCTTTCTTCTTCTTTCTTCTGCAACTGATCATTATTTTTTTTCCCAAATTCATTTTGTTCACCGTGCGACCCATTGTTGCGGTTGCAGGCTTGCAGGGAGTCAGTGACCAAGTTGCAGCAGCTTTTGGTCACTCTGGTCACCATCTCAGGCGATGGTAAGTCGCCGGAATACTTTTTTTTTTTTCCTTATGCAACTGATCATTAATTTTTTTCGACCACCTTATTGACTTTGCCTGAGGAGAGTGTCACCACAAGCCCTTCATTTCCGCCAGGACGCCTAGGTGACGCCTTGACAACTATGGAGTCAATGTCACCAACACAATCACTTTCAAATTTTGAAATGACCCCCAGGTCTCCCAATTGGAGTGTGGACCTTGGTGCAATGGTAAGGTTGCTCCAATGTGACCAAGTAGTCATGCGGTCAAATCTGGAACAGCCTCTCTGCAAAAGCAGGGATAAGGCTGCATACATTATGACCCTCCCTAGGCCCCACTGTGGCTGGAGCCCCATGTATTGTGTAAGCCCTTTTTCCCCCTCACATCCACCATTTGCATCGTTCACCTCCAAGGTAGACAAAAGATTCAGTATAACAACACAGCTGATAAAAAGAGTAATCAATCAATCCTGGAAAACCTGTTCAAAACAATGAGTATCCATACTCATAATATTCTACATTTCATTTCTTACTTTCTAATGTCCAATTCTATAAGGCAACTCATAGTAAAATTCATCAGCTATCTATGCAGAATTAAGGCACATCACAGTCACAAATATGACATTTCACATGCATTACATGAGTTTAGATTTGTTTCAAAAATGCCTCTGAACCATATTCTATTAGTGGTTGAAACATCCTCAGGAAGGAGATACATCCTTTGAGCAATGTCAGAGAGCCATTCCTTAACTAGAAGTCTAGAACACTTATATTTATACAACTAGGATAGCACAAAAAAAGAAGCCTGGTTTTCAGCATCTCTTATCAATGAAAAGCACTACTGATAAGAACAAATTGATGAATGGCCATTCTGTGTACCTATGAAAGTGTGGTATGACTGTTCCAGCACCAATGCAAAAATGTCGGGTTGATGACAAATAGAGAGTAACAAGTGCAAATAGCAGCAATTTTTTTCACATAACAGTTACCTTTTGTTTCTTTTTGAACTCTTCCCACGTAATTGTATGTGAAGTTTTGAGGCTGGCCAAACGAGCAGCATGCCACTCTGGCGAATGAAAAGAACCATCCACCTGAGAGTCTCCTCATCAGAAAATATTCAAGAAAGAAAACTATCTAACAAATGACTACATTCCACCACCCAATCAAATATAGTCAAGGAAACCATCTAAAACCAAGTTCACAATTTTCAGTCAAGCATAAAAGAACTCAGTATCAATCTGGGAAGCATAGGGATGATAAACTTGTTATCGCATATAACTGAGGAAAATCAAGAGGCCTTCACATCCCCCCCCCCCAATTATAGCTTGCAATATTTAATTTGGAAGGACAAACCAAAGGTACTACAACAACACTATTCAAACCCAAATATGCTATATCCCCCATTGATTGATTACCGACACCCTTAATACTTACTGGCTATCAATGAACTTAATTCAACCATTCCACTAACTCAAACAAAAGTGAGTTTATTTAAGACACAAAAATACCAACTGAGTTTCACAACATAAAATGTAATTCCTATCATGACAACTTTATCCAAAGGACACACACACACAAAAGGAACTGTTAGAAGCATTATAGATGACAATGCATATGGAATTGTTTCAGAAACATTCAAATAGAAAGATGCAGTCATTGATACAATCAGATCTTTTTTAATTTCAAAGTATACAAAAAAAACTAAAATAAAGAAGAACATTTTTAATGATTGAACAATAGTACCGTACATCTTTTTCCAAACATCAAGGTGTCAATGATCGGTATCCCCAGCATGCTGAGTGGGTGGATTAAGAAATGTCTCGGAGATTTATCATACAGACTGAAAATTTACATGGAAATTAAGTAATGCATGTACATGCAAAATACTGTTATGAAGCATAATACAGCCTAAGTAAAGCAGTAACTAGATCTGATAATTGGATGTTAGGTGGTCAAACCCAATCTTTAACACATGGCAGATCTGTAAAGGCCTAAGTTGTGGTAAATGGTTAAGTTATGCTGTCTAAATTGACAAATAATCAATCCAGGCCCTGCCCTTTCTACTCAACAGTTTAATTTTTCATATAATTTCTCCATGAGGCACATTACATGGTCAGTGCACAGAAGCTTCCTTGGTGACAAGACCACCAAGAACATTTATCTAACTACAAAAGAGGACAACGTGAGAAGCATAGTGTGCCAAAGCGATCCAAGGCATTTTAGGGCAATTAAAGCGTTAGACGGTAAGGCACCTGCTAAGACAGTGTTGAGGCAAGCAGTAATTTAAGTGTGCATGCTCTTGCCCCTTCTTTACTAGCATAAATACACCATAGCTGTGAAACTTCTTATTCTTTTGGAATTTTATTTCTGAACTATTTTTATTGGATTCAAATTGGGGATATTTTCTTTTCTATGAATAGTATCTTAAGTAAATGAAATATCAAGTATAAAAATAGTTTCTTATATGATATTTGGCATAATTAAATGCCATTTTTTAATGTAGAACAAGGGTTGAATCAGACCAGTTTCCATCGGTTCAAATGGGCCAAGTCAAGCTAGTCAATAGGCCAAAACACTGTTCACGTGAAAAGTACCACACCCCTTCCTTTGGATCTAAATTAGAATATTATTACAAGATATGATGGGTCCCACTTGCATCTACTGCTTTGGATGTCTGAAGACTTCATTAGATTTTACATTTTATTTACTTTCTGTTTTAGTTGTTTCCTAAGTTTCTAAAAGTTATGATGTGAACCAGAATTCAGCCCCTGGCCAAATCCCTAGAGGGGCCCCAAGGCCACTCCAAACTGGCACACCTAGGGCTGGTGGTCCATCCCAGCCTAACTAGTTGCTTATTTTTATTTTCAGAATTTTCTTTCTAATTCTCAGAGGATCTCGGTCAATTAGAAGTCCAATTTGAGTTAAAAGATAAGCTCTTGAGTCTTTGGGATTCTTCTTCAAAAATAAGTCTCCTATCAGTCTTCATTCACAAGAAGAGTTGATGTATCTACAGGTTGGAACCGCTCCCCAACCCAGCCCAAGCCCAACTGTGAGCCAAGGAGGCCGAATCCATCCCAAGGGTAGAATGGTCAATTCCAACCACTGGATTGAGCTATATTGAAGACCAAATTCCAATAGTTTAGTTTATTTCTAAGAGAGTCATAGAGTTGTAAAGCAGTGTTTCCTTTTAAGAAGTCCCATTTTAAGGATAACTTAAATTAGGAAGCTTTTATTTCCTTTTGGAGGCCAGTTTGTCCTTTATCTAATTAGTATTAGTGAACTCAGATCCAAGGGCTGAGATTGCGTAGTAATTAAATACCTTGTGAGAGTCCAATTTAAGTTGTGGTGGGGTCCTAGCAATTAGGGAAACCCAATAGGAGTCCGCGTCTTTGTTTAGGCTATAAACAGCCTTTCTAGTGTAAGTTTTTTCTTAGGGTAGATTGAATGAAAAAGAGTTTTGAGAATACAAACTGGTAAAGTAGTGGGGATACTGGAAGGAGAACCTGCGGCTGGTTTAGTGTTTTGTTTCTTCAACTTCAAGACTTTCATTTCTTGTTCACAAGCATTCCACTGAAGTTCCTGCAATTCATCTTTAACCAAGTACAGCCCCTTTCCCCATCATTCCACCCCCTTTCCAAACCCTAGAAGCCATTCCCCTTCTCCTATTTCTTCCCACGTTTTCAGCTACCCCCCCCCGCCCAAAAAAAAAAAAAAAAAAGGATTCCCTCATCCCAGCCCCCTTCCCCTCATGTTACACCTAGAGTTCCCCTAAACGCATCGCAAGTCATTCCCCACCCCTTCCCTTAACTTCAGCCCTTTTCCAAACCTCCGCTAGCCCTTTTTGTTTTTCCCCATCATCTTATTCTTCCAGCGGCAGCAGGTCCTATTCCTTCTAGCAGATCATCACTCCCCAGTGCCTTAGACTCCCAAACCCCTTTTCTAGAATCGCACCAAGCTTACGATTACATTCCCCACGCCCTCAGCCCCTTTAAACCATAATACCCTAATCTGAAAATTTTCTGCAACTTATCTTCTTCACAAAAAAGTTTCAGAAAATTTGAATTTCCAGATTTTTCTAGAACTTAACCTATTTTTGTCCTAGTCCAGACGTATCTTAACCCTTATTAGTATCCTTGAACTACCAAATCAGCAACCCTAGACCAACTACCAGCCCTAGCCAAAAACCCTAAACCTTCCAATTAGCTGCTGAAACTTGTATACAAGGTCCTGAAAGTGAACCCTAATTCTGGGATTACAACAAGAGTTCCCTTAGTATTTCAGTCTTGGGAGGAATGATCTTTAAATATTTATTTGGACGGTTGATATTATTTCTACGGGGATCCTAATCTATAAAAAAAAACCACTTAGGATTAGTCTTTTAGTAGGCTATAACTACCCTATTCTTTCTTTGTAATTCCTTAAGTCTAATTATTTGAACAAGAATTATTTGAGTTAGAGATCGTGGTTCCTGTTGAGAGGGTCACAGAAGAGTTGAGAATAAAGATTCTTCTTCAAAGATCAACAACCACAATCTGTCTAGCACTCTTATTCCATAATTTCCAAGCAAGCTTACAAGTAAACAACCCCCAGCCCCCTTTCCCTCTCTTCACTACCATCACAGGCCCTCCCCTCCCCTCCCCTTCCCCTTTAATTGCAGCAACCCCAGCACCTTCTGCCACCTCCCCAAACACCCGCAGGACCCTCCTCTACCCTCCTCCGTTCCGCGTAACCCTAGGACCCCTCTCCCTGCTGTCGCACCTCAGCAGTAGCCCTCCCAGGCCCCCACAACACCCCTAACCCCTTCGCCTACCCCCTACAACTCCCCCTAGCCCATCCCCCACCACTCCCTACCCTACGGCACCATCCACCCCCTGTACCCCCTTCGGCCCTCTCACTCTTTCTCCTCTTCCTTGCAGCAAACCAGAAACAGAAAACAGAAAAGAAGAGAAAGAAAGAAGAAAGAAAAGGGAGGGGGAAAAAAAGGAATGAAAGAAAGAACGAACAAATAGAAAACAAGAAGAAAAGCAAGGAAGAAATAGAAGAGATTCTTCCCCTTTCAAAGATCCAACCCATAACCGTCCCTGGATCTTCCCTAAAACCTCCCCAAGTGGCCACAGCCAACCACGGAGCCCCTTTCCATCCTTCCTAGTGTCATTCTGGACATCCCACTACCCGGTAAAGGATCCATCTTGGGTTTGATAAAACCCTAAGATTTCCATTACATCCCATTTAGTCTTATAAAACAGATCTTACCCTAAACCCTACCTATAACAAATTTAACCATACTATCCATTCTATCCTGATTTGCTAATTAATTTATGAAAGATTCTGGGCAAACCCTAAATTTTAGGAATTCATCTCAGAAATCCTAACCCTTAAATTGGATTTACAACAAGTTAGTTTCTATTTTTAGCATTCAAGCATGTGGCTCATTGGTAAAGCTTAGATTCTAATTCTTAAATCTAGTAAGTATCTATTTGTGTTATTGCTGAGAATATAGCTAGCTAAGCAAAATCTAGTAGTTTCTATATTCTATGTTAACTTGGAGAGCTAGTATTAGCACTCCATCAATATGTAATAGGCTATTCTCAGCTCACACATTTTGTGAACTGATTAATGAAGCTTTTGCTTTGAGTCATCCCCTTGACTCTTTGCTTGAGTTATAAGGTGAGGACCTTGTTGTTGAGAGCTAAGCACCTAGGGCAGGAGCCTTGCTGTCAAGAGCTAAATCCACCTATCCTCATTCTTTATTCTCTTGTCTCTTTGTTTCTATTCTGTTATTCCTAGCTCTCTGATTTGTGGATTTAACTGGGGCTAAGACATCCTTGATCTTAGCTTTACATTAGACTTTGGTCTGATATTAAACTAGTGCAACATGACCTACATTAAGGTGGCAACCGCTGAGGCCCCTATAAATCAGCCTGGACGCCTAAGCGGTGCCTTGGCTATGCCTTAACAACTACAGTGAGGAGTAACATGGATGAGGCCCACTCCATCTTTTCACTGACACAGTGACACTGCCGTTGCTGCTACAGCCAAGCAAGTCCTCTTCCATCCTCTGCTGCCAGGCAGCAGAAAAGGTGACAGAGGTGGCAGCAGTTGCTGCTTCTGGCTACTGCTGCTGCTGGTCGAGTCAGTGGCACCTTCCACTGCTGCCAAGTTGTGGCTAGTGTTGATACTGCTGTGACAATGGCAGTGCCTGTAGCTGCAAGCTGTAGTCATTCACTCATTGCTGCTAAAGGCATCTTCATGTGTAATGATCGGTCTTAATTCGCACAGTCTCATCTCGACATGTTTCAATCTAAATCCCCATACTTGTTTTCCCACATCGTCCCATATTGCACAGTACCATATAGAAAGGCCAAATCTCCACACACATATTGGGACTTCATAACATCATAAAATTATTATTTCAAAGACACACACAGGTTTAACATGCAAACACAGAACTGAAAGTTCAACAAAGCAGCTCTCGATAATCTACAAATGGTGACGCAGATAGGTAGGCTGAACAAAAGGGTTCAGAAAACTCACCCCTAGACAGGATCACAAATAACCCTAACACCAGAGATTAGTTGATATACTGTAGAAGTCTATGCCAGCCATCTGGATGAGGCTTCAATTGTGGCCAGGAAATAGCAGTCCGATGATATAATCCAAAACCATATTTGAGCTTCAAAAGTATATAGAAAGGTTGGAAAAGTTTGTAGCAAAGAAAAGAGAAAGATAAGTAAAGAGGGGAATCTATTTCTACACTTGGATTAGACGAGGGAGTTGGGGGGAAATCGTTAATAAGGGAAGTTGGGGATTGTCTCAATCCAGCTAACAACCAATTTGCTGGGAGTTAAACAAAGGAAAGACTGCTGAATTGGGGTACACAAAATGCTGAGGCTTCAAATTAAGAAACTTCAAACCCTAACTTTTGACCTGCAAGAGCTGCTTTGGATTATCAAGAGGATGCCCTTCTACCATAATGCAGATAAAAGCATGGTCCAACCTTCCAAACTAACACCACTAAGTTTTATAGCTTGCATTGTCACATGTTTCCTCAACCAAGACAATGTATAATTACTAACTTGTGCTCCGTTCATTAGTAATGATAGAAAATATAGGGTATGAAATGGGTAACAAAATTTGACACACAGATTTAAAGGGTTGCACAGTCTTTCAACCTAGCTAACATTTAATGGCTTATACAACTGATGTATGATGCAAAATATTTGGCAATTAAGAAGAATCATAAAAATAAGAAAATTTTACATTTGGATCACTTTAGTGAAGGCTAAAATCTTGTTGGGTCCCTTTCATGGAAAACCTTATTTCTAAGTCCATAGCCAACTAGCACCATTTGAGAGGTGTTAAGTTTGCTCGTGAAATGACCAAAATACTCCTCCAGCCACACCCAGCCACCCTGCCAGAAATCACCCCCCCCCCCCACTAGCCCCACCCTACAGGAAATCACCCACCACAAAAATTTAAAAAGAAATAGCTTTTTTTTCCCTCCCGTGGAGGGAATGTTGAAGAGTTGCAGAGACCTAGAGTTTGGTGATTGGCGAACCATGAGAAAGCAATGGCCTGAATTTTTAATTTTTTTTTTTTGGGTTGGAGGGGGGGTTGATTTCCAGCAGCGAGAAGATGGGGAGTGTTGATTTTCTCCTTTTCTTATTGTTTGTTGTTCTGATCTCTCTACTTCAGCAATGGCATCTGCAGATGTTGAGTTCAGATGCTTTATTGGTGGCGTCACTTGGGTGACTGATGATATTTCTTTACACAAAGCTTTCAGTCAATACAGCGATATTGTTGAATCTAAGGTCCACCTTCACCCTTCTAACATTAACAAAGACAATTGGAGATGATGAAGGTGATTTCAGGGTTTAGAGGAGCAACCGAAAGGTGCTGAAATCTCTGCAACTCAAAGAAGACAAAAGTAATCTCAATCATCTTGCTAAGCGATATAGATTAGATTTTAAGTTTTGTCAAATTTAAATAGCTCATAAATATCTTAGATTTCTTTTTATCACATTTGAAGACCTACTAATCATTCTTCTCTTGCAGAAACTGAAAGTATGATTTCTGGTGAGGTCTTAAACAATACATCTGAGACTCACCTAGTGAAGGAGAATTCTGCGGTGGATTCAGGGGTCACCACTCGCCTTGAATCTTCTTGGCTTTGTGACTTCCCATGATGAGCAATCAATGAGGAATGCCATTGAAGGGATGAGCAGTGAGTATGTTGATGGCAGAAATATTACTGTCAACCAGAGCAGGGGTGATGGCAGTGGCTATGGTGGAGGCCGGGGTGGTTATGGTCCTATGGACGCCATGAAGATGGTGGAGGATACAGCCGTGGTGGCGGCAGAGGTGGGTACAGCCATGGGGGTGTTGTGGTTGCAGAACTAGGGTAACTAAGATGTTATTAGGACCGGTAATGGTGGTTCTTTCTTTTAAAAAAAAATAATAATAATTTGTGGTGGATGATTTGCAGGCACGTTGGGGCTGGTGGTGGGCGATTTAGGATAGAGTGGCTGGGTGTGGATGGAAGGAGTATTTTGGTTATTTCACGAACAAACTTTACATGTCTCAAACAGTTTTGGTTGGCTCTAGATTCTGGACCTAGACATAAGGTTTCCCATGAAAGGGACCCAACAAGATTTTAGCCTTCACTAAAGGGACCCAGACATAAAATTTTCTAAAAATAAACTCCAACACAAATGAGAATGTGGAGATGGATGAGTGGAAAAATTAGAAGGATAAAGTAAAAAAATTATCATACTAGAGCTAGTAACAAAGTAGCTCCAATACACGGTAAACTATATAGAAGTCATTTAAGGTGGCATGGTCATGTTCAGTGGAGGTCTTTGGATGTTCCAATACTTAGTAATAATCTGGTTCAGAGTGAAGAGCAGAATGACCATGTCCTAAGAAGAAGCGGTGAGGAAATACATTGTAGCTTTAAGCCTTGCATTTAGCATGAACTCAATAGAATTGATTGGAGGGCAAGATCCATGTATCTGACCACACTTAGTTGGGATAAGACTGAAGTTCTTGTCACTGCTGCTGCTGTTGTTATTACTGTTGACCAATTGAAGACATGAAGACCCAAGAACAGTTTTCAGTTAGAAAGAAAAAATATGACAATCACACTTCATAAACAGATTTAGACGGTCAAATTCCTACTTCATCCACAGATCTAGCAAGTAGTTAACCAGTCCTTCCTGATTTACAAGAAATGCTAGATCACCATGATGCAAGTCCACTACCAAATTGGGCTTATTTTCCTAGGAATAATCCCAGGGTTTGTTCAAATAGGTGTTGGACTTTAATCCCATGAGTTTACTCAACTTAATGGGCTTAAAACAGGGCTACCAAGAGTGAGTACGAAATTATTACTACACTCAGATTTATTTTTTCCCCTTCTTTCCCTAAAGCTTTTAGTTAATTCAACTGAATCACTGTTCATTTTGGTTCAATTGGGTTTATTAGTTGGTTCACTTTAAGTTGTCATCAGGCAATTTGATTAGTAATAAGACTTAAAAGTAGTACATATTTAGGACCCTCACATACTCCGACAATTTGGTTAGCAGAGTTGTGCTATGTTTTGGCTTGATTAGCTAAAGTGGGTGCAATGTCTTAGCTAGTTAGTTTTCCTTTTTTAAGTTAGGACTTGTACTAGGATGTTAAGCCCCTTAAATATATCCTGATCGTGGAAAGGATAGAGCAGACCAGTCTAAAATAATTTGCTTTTGCTACTACTGAGCTGCCAACTCCTCCTCTCCCACATGATGCCATCTTCTTTGCTTAGCTTTTCAAGTCTAAGCTGTGATTGCTTAGCATTTAGAGTCGAAGCTGCTGGGATTGGTTGGACCAGTCGACTCCTAGTCACCGAGAAGTCCAGGAGGTCCTAACATTCATTCAGCTCTATATTCCCTCCAAGAAACTAGAACCTGCAACTCTAACTTCAAGCCGTGGTAACAAAAAGAAATCCTTCATAAAGAACAGCAACCCCTCAATAGACCCATAGATGGGAACTCATGAGATATTGGTGAGACCAAGAATCCACGAGATCTCAACATCACACTATTTTAAAAAGGCAAGATGAGATTAATGACGAATTAAAGGCTACCCTAACTCATGAGATGTCTTAGCAAACTCAAGATCTCAACTCTGTTTGACCAGTTTTTGAAGCAACTCAACACATATCAGGACCAGAACACAATCAAGGTTCCTACATTTTGCTACTCAGAGCTCAATTCTTTAAGATTCTGGTTGATTTTTGCCAAGAAATTTGTCAGAATTGCTCCTATAAATGACTGCAGCTACATATAGAACCAATTTAGCCTACTTTCAAGCACATCCAAGAGAATGTAATCTGAACATTTCTAATGTTTATTAAAGTTATTGTATGCGAAACACATAATTTGATCACTCTTTGTGACTAAATTATGTGTGAAATATGGTAATTTAGAAATAGTTAAAACCTAAAAACTAAGGTCAAAAATCAGATACTACTCCACACTTTTTTTCCATAAATTTGATTATGTCATTGTGTTCAAAAGTCCTAAAATAGGCTATTTTTACCAAAGCTTCAACCCCATACCCCTCAAAATCCCCTCAGAATAGGCCAAAAATGCACAAACTCGCCAAGATCTTGCCCCAGCTTGGTTGAGATGCCCATTTGAGATGCCAAGAAAGTTGGCATAGAGTTTGAGTTCATGAACTATGACTAGAAGCCTCCAACACCCCCACCCCAGAAAGAAACCCAACAAGTAAAATGAAAGAAACTCATTTCCCACCATAGCCTTGAACTTGCTTTGAAACTTTAAGTTCCAGCTAGCCCTAAGTTTTATTGAAACCTTATCTTTGAGAACCTTAATTCCATCCATCAGTTTCTAAACAAACTTGGTCCCGAACCTTGGCCCCAACCCTCTTAGTACTCTATCCTAACCTCCATCCTTAATTCCTATAGTAAAACAAAAATCTGAAAACTTTCCAGAACTTGAAACCTGGACCTTTATTCTAACATAATCAAACTGGTTCTTGCTAAGATCCTCCCAACCGGTCCTTGGTTCTTGCAAGCATTCAATGATGTGATCAACCACCAGATATCTAAGACTAATTTTTCCAATTTCTCAGGGACAAAGACTGGTGCATAAACATCAACTTAACAGGCATACCACCCAAAGCACCTAAGTGTGACTGAGACACCAACGGATGGATGGAAAGCTTGTCTTCAACCCAGAAGCCATCTTTATCTCCTCAATTCTACAACTTCAAATGGTTGTTGCATTCATCTCTGCAGTGAACAGAACTTCCAAGGCATTGAACTACTTGCAGCCATAAAATACTTGCCCTCATCACCAACATTAAATCCTTAACTCTTGAAACATTTCACCTTAGAAGACCCTCCTTCAAAATTAGCAGGGGAAAAGGTCTGTCTAAGAGAAGGAATTATTAAAAGGGGAACAAAAAATGAAGAAAGAAAAAAGAACCAATACCCAGCAGGGCATTAAATTTTTCTCTCAATCACGGATCTCCCTTTTGTCCTGTATCCCCTCAGGGAAGTCTGCATATGGTAGTGAATTCCATGATCCATCAGACCAATTGAAAGCATACCAGTAAAACTTTCATTTCACAGGCCAATTTCTTACTGATAGCAATTATTAGATAAGGGTCCTCATTTCTAACACCTGGCTTTATTCGCAAAAATTGACGAATGGAACTTCCAGTCACTGCTGAGTGGAGCTTTCTCAATTTGAACAATAGTATTCTGAGTAGTAGATTGGCGGCACCTAGGAACTTCAGTTTTAAATTGGATACATAAATAACTCGACGTACAAAATGCAGAGAGTATCATACAAAAGAGTTTCTTCTGCAAATTAACACGAAAGTCCCGGGAGGTATACATAAACACGGCCCAGAAAGCACTGAAAACCATGACTGATCCACCACAACCCACTACCCCTTTCAAACAGCAGACAAGAAAAAGGGCAAGAAAACAAACACGCAACTAGATTTCTGTGCAAATAACAAATAAGCTTATAGAAAGATTGAATAAGCAAAAAAAATTCAAAATGAGTTGGTATGGAAGGATGCAAACCATGCCGTCTTCCATCTCCTCCGGCCCAGCCGAACTCGAACCCAACCTCGCTTTTTGCATAGCTTTGTAAGCTTGATTCTTCCCCATTATGAAAGAAACCAGATGAGAAGAAACGAGTAAAAGGGAAAAGAACACAGGAAAATAACAATTGCAGGTGTTTACGGGTTGAGGAATTTGAGCGAGTTTGATTTGGGTTCGTTTATTCGGCAGATTTCAAAACACCCATTAACAAATTGAGCCAATTAATGGGCTGAAAACCCATTAATATGACTACAGAAGGGTTGCAACTAAAAATTTCCACACGACGGGGACGAGTGAAGAATGGAGAATGAAGGCGGAAGTTGGATATCTGTACTTCGGAGAGAGAAACTGGGGGTTTTGTACCGCTCAAATAATTTTTTTTCTTTTTTAGTAGTCAATATTAGAAAGAAAGAGAGAAAGAGGACAACGTTGGGCGATTTTGCTTCAGTCCAGCGCTTTAAATGTGCTGGACGGTTAAGCGAACCGTTCGATCGCGCCAAATGAATCCTAGCCATTGCTTGTGGTAGAAGGGTTGAGTGAGCAAACCGGCCTGGGTTGCCCTCAACAAACCGAACCAGAGCTTCTTGACCAGACGAACCGAGTTATACTGAAACTTTTTCCACGGGAACGCGGAATTACGATCCACCCGCTGTATGAAACTGTTTCACCACGTGACAACATTACTTTACATCATGGTAAAAACTTTAAGGGAAACTCAAGTTTTGAACTAGTGAAAATGAAAATTTTAGGTGGAAACTTAAAAATTTTCAAATAAATTGAAGATTTTTTCGTACAAGTTTTGATAGGTTTTAGAGAGTATTTTGGGGTGAAATTCTGTATTTAAGCTAATTAGAGTACAAAAAATACATTGGTTATATTTTGCTAAAAAAAATCAATGTAGATATGTCAGTCAATGTAAATAACATCAACGTAGATATGTCAAGTTGTTTTGTTTTATTTTTCTTTTTTTCTTTTTTTTTTTTTTTTTTTTTTTTTTTTTTTTTTTTATGTATCAAAAAAAAAATCAATGTAGAGTTTTCTGAAAAGTACATTATAAACTTAATTACTTAAACACATAACATTCAATATATAATTTCTAACTTCAAAATAGTTGACAATAAAAGATAAATACAACTTAGTGCTAAGAGGAGTGCCAAGTGGACTCATCTTGTGAGCTGAGTAGTACTATACATGTAACATCCTCTCATCCAACCAACGAACATAAACATCCCATGACATTTTATGCCTATGGTTGTCAAGGTCATCGACAACAGTAACTTTATGAATCTGGTCATCAACATGCTTAAGATAACCAACCTGAGGGAATACGCATTTTGGATAGGGAAGTCCTAATGGAGGAAGTATTTGTCGTGGTATTTGGGGAAACATGAAATACACAAAAAAATTGAAAATTTAGAAAAGCTACAAAATTTATAGGAAAAAGTCTCAAGTTTCCACAAAGTTTCCTAGGTTTCCACGAAAATTTCCAAGTTTCCACGAAATTTCTCAAGTTTCCCACTAAATTTGGGAATTGTTTTTCTCATGAACCAGCTGGTCCAACTGGGTTGAAATAAGTTTCGACAGGTTTCGAGGTTTCGACAAGTTTCGACGAAACTGAGGACTTTTTTTCGGTCCTCATGAGTTTCGTTTTACATTTTTCAAAATGCGAAAATTCAGTAGAAATTTCTCACATTTTGACCGAATTTTGTACCATAGTTTACATAACCTCATCGATACAAACCTCCTAGAGGGGCATAGGGCTAAGCGGAGCAAACGGGTTTCCATGACAAGAAAAATGAAAACTATTAGTCCCATGCGAGGTTTGTGAATAGTTGGTTGTCAAATAATCATAAAAGAATATCCATCTTTCAGCTAAATAGGATCTATTGAACTCATAATTCATAAAATACTTTTTATGAATGTTATTATCGACATTTCAAACCGCAATCTCTGAACCAGAAAATAGTCGTTCAAACCTGTACCTAAGGTCCAAGTTTAGGCCAAGGAGGTTCAACGGGCGCTTCTCAAATAAGGCACTTCTCAGGAAACTCTCTCTCAGAGAATCCTAAGGGCGAATGACATAGCAAGGAGGCATTTCTACTCTCATGTGACTTCTCGGTAGAAAGGATGAGAGATATGGGTCCCACATGATAATCACTTCAGCACTTAATGCAAAAAGGATCTTCGGTATTCCACTACGAATAAGGAAGCTTCTACTTCACTCAAAGTTTTCCCCATACTCATGGCTGTCAACTGCTGAGGGTGAGGACGAGAAGCTAATCCTCGGAGGATGCTTAGATAAGTATATCAAGACCCCACATTAGGACGAAGCTTAGTCTACACTGAGAGGGCACAGCAAGACTCCTCCATGTGGTAGGACTGAGTCAAGAGGGAAAGCTCCCATGGTGCTCAGGGACGAGGACCCTCATGGAATGACTGCAGCATTCTCGGGGTCCACTCCCAAGCCGCTAGGGCAAGTAAAGCAAACAAACAGTGTCACAAGCGTTGTTGAGCCCTTCGTCACGATCTGCCTTATTCAAAGTGAGCAAATCACTTTCGCCGAAAAGGGGAGCTCAATGATATCCATATCCCTCACAAGGATGCTAATGTATTCAGGGATAGGTTGGCTAAGTCATGGGACATCAGAAATCCTGGTGGATACTGGATCATTAGCAAACATTGTGTCTCTAGATGTTTTCCTATAGCCATGGGTCAACCAGAAGTGTCACCATCAACTGTAGCCTTGACATACCTTTCCTCCTGAGAAGTTCCATTCCCACTAGGGGGAATGCAGCCTGACGGGACTACGAGAACTTCCACCAACAAGTAAGCCGACCCACTATGTTTGCGGTCAGGTGCAGCTTGTTGGTGTGTCGCACCCCTTGGGTTACCCCGTTGTCAGCACTATTTGAGTAATTCTCCCTTGGGCGCGTAATGTAAAAATCACCAACTGCTAAGGGCGTTGGGGTCCCATAGAACCAATCAAGGATAGTCTAGGACCTGTTGAAACAGTTGAGGGAAAACAATCTACCACTCCACTTGCAGAAGCCACTCTTACCGACTAAATATATGTCAACAAGTGTGAGAGCTTGGGGCAACGAGGATAGCCAGTTAAAAGGAGGACGTGATCACCGAACTTGTCCTATATATTACAAGGATGACTTCTTTAGAAGTAACTTCCCTCAAGTAAAAGGCTGAAGACTTCCTAAGCTTTCCCCTTAGTGAAAACGTTTGCAACTTCATTGCTAAAAAGTGTTTGCAACTTCGCTGCTGAAAAGTATTTGCAACTTCGTGAAAAGGCATCCGCAATCCTCCTCAAAAAAGGATGTGCTTCAGTCTTTGGTATACAAGCAACAGAGGATCCTCAGGAGATAGAAGCAGCAAAGGAGCTTCGCATAAACTTGAAAGTCATTGGTATTCGAGAAGTTACTCGCTATGGTAAGCTAACATCTCAGAGGGGGACAGACTTATGCGTATTACCAGAAGACAGACTTCCAATGAGGATTCACTCATTAATAAGGTGCATCACAAAACAAGTAAGAACAACGGACTTAAAATAATTACAAGTATTTTCCTAAGTATGACTTCCCATATGAAGGGTGTACCTCTGGGTTTCTCTCCCTAACTATCCATACTTAGTCGTTTTCCTCATGACTTCCAAAAAGTGCTTATGCGGGTATCCAAGGGAAGGCAATTACATTAATAATTTCTTCCAAGGCCTATACTTGCTTTTCTGAGGGAATCTGGTCAAGTGTGCTTTGTCAGTATAATTCTACGGAAGTCCATATTCAGTGCATGTTACAAATCCACCATTTGAGAAAGTGCAGAATTTCTTGAACAAAATGAACGACGCTTTACCTATCCTAATTGGTAGTGGTGTCAATTCTAGGATAGAACCATTAAGACCAAACCAACTCGAAACTAAATGGGTGGGACATGGATTAGGGTTAGAAAAACCTTTCAATTTCGGGTTGGTTCTATCCAACCGTTTATGGCCCATCAGCCTCAACCAAATGGGCCAAACTATTAATTGAATCATTATAACCCTAATCATTACCTAGGGTCTTTAGTTCTTACACTTGGTCTGTTTTTCTAAAAAAAACTATCAGAGTTAACATAACATTATTAATATTTTTATAAGCGATTAAGAATATAATGGCCTGTTATTACTTATTTTCAAATTGTGAAAGTATGGAAGTGATATGAGAAAATTTGTACCGAACCCCTTGGACCGGGTTCACAGTCTACGTCCTGGTTTAACCACAACCGGGACCCACCAAAACCTAATTTTATAAACATAAGGGCGCCGCACTTGAGTTACTAGTCCGATACGACCTCCCGAACTTTGCGGTAGGCGAAGCTGACTTGTAGGAGGCAACTATCGGCAGAGCGGTGAGGGAATCGTGCTGAGATTATAACTACTTGCGTCCCGAATATCTAGGGAGAAAACCCTATGATCGGACGGCCACCAAAAGAGATCGAGACTTCACTCAACGGTCGAGAATTGGAGGTAAGGTCTATATAAACAAGTGATTAACCCACCTTAGAGGTATATGAATCGTTTCCCAACTATTATCATTCTAGCTTATGCTCTGCACTTAGTCAGAGCCTTTATGATCAGTTCAGCAATTGACTTAAGCTTTGGAGGTGGCCTCTCGTCTATCCGCAGGCCATTGTCAAGGGACCTGGAGGCTTAACAATGAACGCATCAGGAAGTGTCTCTCTAATTATTATTTTTACTTTTTGTGATGATAAATATTTTTTAACAAATTTTTTTTTTGTATTGAAATTATAACTTCTTATGTTTCTACCTTGATATCTCATGTGCTTTAATAGAGTTTTGATTTAATTTTAATATTTAATGAATTGTGTTCGTTCAAAGCTTAAGCCCAATAAGCAAGATCCAAGACCCATATAATCTTTAACTTGAAACAGACTATAATGATATCATAACAAGTTAGTTATGGTCTCAAAACCAATCCAATCTAAGTACAAACCGTCAGTACAATTCGAACTCAACCTAAACTCAAACCACACCGAATTGAAATCACAATTTTACCCAATGACCTGTGTTTCGACTTGGTGTTTTCAGCTTGAGATTGAAAAATCCAAATTAAATCCGACTTGGAGTAAACCATTGACACCCCCTACTGGCAAACATGGAAGTCATGTACAAGTTCATTAAAAACAAAAACAAAGGAAAAAAAGACATTTCATTCGATCTCATCATCTTAGAGAGCAAATCTAATCCTTCTAGATTTTAAACACATATGATATGATTCCATTAAATATAGTGCCCTAAAAAAATATTATTCTATTAAACTCATTAGGCGTTGTAGAGCAAACCAGCCAATTGATTTGTTCCAGACTAAGATCAAATGTAAGTTTAAGTAAGGATTGCTATGTTCCAGAATTAGATCAAATGTAAAGTTTTGATTGAAAGGATGAAGTGGCAGATGGGTAAAATCGAGACAGAATGCAAATCCAATAACCCAGTTGGGTTGTGTTTTTGTGAATGATAACTTTAATCAACTGATCTTTGAGTCGCTAACCTAGTCCGAAAAAGAGAACGATCGGAGCCTAGCAGGTCAATATGAAAGATTTTCTCAGTTTAAAAACCTTCTTCCTTCCACAATTAGCATCATAACTCATTAGAAGAAAAATCCCGATTAAATATCACGTGTGAAAAAGACGGATCACTTGCCAAGCACAGATGATTCGATAGATTTTAAGTTTTTTGGTGATTGAAACAATATAGACGAAACTGGACAAGGGATGGCTACAAGAGCTAACATAGAATAATACCATTACGTTTATAATCACTCTCTAATTTAAGCGTCAAAAACCGATTCTGTAAAAGAATGTCGTTCTCAAGAAAGACCTTATTAGACACGTACTTAAGAGTCTTGCATGTTGCAACTAAAGTTTGTGTTATATATATTAATTATATACATCAGAGATCTTGAATGCAATAGATCTAGACACAAAATGTGCCTTTTTAAGTTTCAGTTCCTTTACGTTTCCTAGCCCACATAGTTTCCGGAAGGCATCTATCTTATTCCTTTGATCTGCCTTCTAGTACTCCTACACGTTATTTCCATGCTTTCAAATTGGCGAAACACAGTGATGAAGGTTCAGGATTAATTTATTTCCAAAGAGAAGTCACAGAGAGAGAGAGAGAGAGAGAGAGAGAGAGAGAGAGAGAGAGAGAGAGAGAGAGAGAGAGAGAGAGAGAGAGCAAATGAGAGTATGATTTTCTTAGTCGTCTGTTTTATATTCCTTCCTTCAACTCTAATTCTTTAATTAGAGTTTCACTTAGACTCAACTAAGCAAAGAAAAACAATATTAAAGTCTTGCTTAGACTCAACCAAATAGAGGAGTAATTATCTAAGAATATGCAACTGCATTGCCGCCACCTTGGGAACAAAGTGTAGCGGGTCCCATCCACTATGATTAACATCTTCCACTCGCCACAATGTGGCAGAGCTATCCAATAGGTCTCATCAACTCTAATCCTTTTTGTGAAAATTGAATGTGTGACCTAAGAAATGTATCAAGGACAAGAGTGCTATATCAAGTCTCCATCTAACTAATATAGCACATCACTCGGAATTATCTCACTATATCCTACACAATTCAACTATATCTATTTTCACACTTTTGATCCCTCATGTTGAGCAATGTGAACCATTTTCATATGATGTATTCATAATTTTGTCAATATGACAAGTCAACTGGGCAATGAGTCTCATCATTGCAAGATATAGGAAAGAAAAGTTTTCTCAAAGTCCTCATGCCATTTGGATTATCCCTAATTATTTTTCGAATCTTGTCTTGCGAGACAACACCATCTTTGATCATAAGGAACAAGCTAAAATAACATAATTGGATGTCCTCTTCATGGCATAGTCTAAGGTGAAGGGTACAAGTAAGATCAACTAAATTTGATCTTGATGGCTCACCCAATGACGAAGTAGGAATCCATTTTGTCACACTCATCATCAGTAGACTTTAGTACATTCAACAAACATGCATCCTATGATGTAAATCCCACTAAAATGGGCATATTACCAAAAAAAAAAAAAAAGATTCCCTGTACGAATCTTGGTTCAGTCGCTACCTAAAGCGACCAACCCCATTCTTTTACAATAAGTCGCTTAATGACCAACTATAAAATATTCACACTCAGTTATAACGCAAGCAACATAGAAAATGTGATGGTGTGATGATTCTATGTTTGACCATTGAGGTCTCATCTTATGTCCCAAGTAAGACGCCTCTCATAGGTTTGAAAGCCCCTTAAAGCCTTATAGATCAATAGGCTCATCTTGCTAGCTATCCACAAGCGCCAAGGCAAATTACCCATGTGAGTTGGTCAATTCAATACCTGGTGACAACTTTATAAAATATACTAACTCACTCGTCATAAACATGTGTCATATATGTATATAAAAAGAAGTGATTTCATTATGTCCTAAAGAAGATGTCTTAAAAAAAAAAAAAAAAGACAGTAAAAGAAATATCATCCACGTCTAAGTCTTAGATTCCTAACATGTGACAGGAACACATCCTTCAGTATAGGCTTAGTCAATGGGTCAGCCACCATGTTGGATGTGGAGATGTGCTTTAAGACAATTTCCCCCTTTGCAATCATATCCCGAACAAAGTGGTAGTGGATCTTTATGTGTTTGGCTTTTCCATGGAACTTAGCATCCTTGGAAAAGGCCAAAGCTGACGTACTATCAATGTGTAGTAGCACCACATCATCTACATGTGAAAATAGGTTAAGACTTCTCAAGAATCTTTTAAGCCAGATTGCCTCTTGAATAGCTGTTGAGCACACAACATACTCGGCTTCCATCGTGGAAAAAGCAATGTAGGTTTGTTTCTTGCTGCTCCAAGTCACAGCTCCACCTCCAAAGACAAAAACATAACTTGAGGTAGACTTCTGCTTGTCCTGGTCGCTGCCCAGCATCACTATAGACTCTCAACCTCAAATCTGAACCACTAAAGGTGAGTATGAGATCCCTTTTTACTGCCTACTAATGGGTAGGTCCCAGGTTACTCTGGTAATGACTGAACATCCCAACGGCATAGCAGATATCTGGATGTGTGCACATCATTGCGTACATTAGACTACCAACCGCAGAAGCATAGGATACTCTGACATTTGATTTTTCTCTTTTTCATTCTTAGGGCATTTACGTAGGCTCAATTTGCACGTTTTGTCCATTGGTGTGTCAATGGGCTTGGAGTTTTGCATGTAGAATTGTTCAACGACTTTCTCTAAGTAAGTTTGTTGAGACAAACTAAGAAAATTCTTTGAGCAATTCCTCACTATCTTAATGCCTAACGCAAAGTTGGTTTCGCCCATGTCCTTCATCTCAAATGTGGAGGACATCCACTCTTTAGTAGCAACAATCATCAATGTCATTCTTGCTAAGAGAATATCATCGACATACAAAGAGGGAACTAAGAATCCTTTCTTCGACCGTATTGTATACACACAATGATCTTCTTTAATCACCTCAAAGCCATTTGAAGTTATAACGCAATGAAATCTAAAATACCATATCCTAGACACTTGTTTTGAGGCCATTAATAGAACGTTTAATGCGGCAAACTTGCGCTCATATACCTTGTCCTCAAAACCCATTGGTTGATCCATATAGATCTCCTCGTCCAGTTCTCCATTGAGAAATGCCTTTTTTACGTCCATTTGAAAGAATTCTAGATCTAATCTTGCCATAATGGATAATATGAGGTGAATGGATGCTATTGTCACCACAGGGGAGAATGTCTCATTATAGTCCACATCCTCTCTTTGGGTGTAGTCTTTTGCCAAAAGTGCTTTATATTTGTCAATTGATCCATCGGCCTTGCGCTTAACTTTAAGAACCCATTTGTTCCTAATAGTTTTGCATTTAGGTGGAGGATCAACTAACTTCTAGACTTGGTTCTTTTTTCATATAACTCAATTTATTTTCTATAACAGCCAACCATTTATCCTTAGCAAGTGATGATAACACTTCCTTTAAGGATGCAGGCTCCTACTCATCAGCTAGGGCACACAAGGGCATCCCTTTTAATCTCAAATCAACGACGGGGAACGTGTCCTTTTGTGCTCATTGAACTCACATTGGTTTATGGGTGTGTCCCGACTAGGTTCACAGTCTCTTGGTGTGCTCCCACTTGGTGCACTATGACCAATATCATCTCTGGCAATTTTAGGATGTATTTTATCCCCACCCTCGCCAAGAGGAATTAGTATGCTGTAATCCTCATCCATCCCATAGAGGTCAAGATCTCTATGCGTGTTAGATAAACTAGGGTAATTTGCTTTTAGAAATTCGACATCACATGACTCGATCTTAGTCATACCTCCACAAGGGTGTTCATCAGACATAATGTATCCTTCGGAGCTATCAGAATACCTTCAAAGATGCATTTCTTAGTTTTAGGTCCTAGCTTCCTGTACTTATGTTAAGGAGGTGAACATACCCAGCACAATCCCAAGGTTGTAAATGTCCTAGAGCAGACTTTGCACCTTTTCATTGCTCATAGGGCAATGGTGCTGATTGAGATGATACTCTATTCAGGATATAGGTTGTAGTCTCAAGTGCATCCCCAAAAATTAATTGGGAGGTTGAATTATGCCATCATGGATCTAACCATGTCTAACAAAGTGTTATTCATTCTCTCTGCTGCACCATTTTGTTGTGGAGTGTTAGGAATAGTTAATTGTCTCACAATTCCTTTTGCTTTACACAATTCTTTAAATTGTTTAAACAACATCCACAACCAGTTTTGTAGAATTTTAGATTTTTTCCTAATTGATTCTCAACCTTTGTCACAAAGCGTTTGAAGCAATCTAATGCTTCATGAAGGTGAGCGATCAAATAAACATAACCATATTGCCAATAATTACCTACAAAAGTGAGAAAATAAGAGGCTCCATATTTAGCCTTCACATTCATGGGTCCATAGATGTCAGAATATACTAACTCTAATGATTGAGTCGATCTAGGTGCCTTTAAAAAGGCTTTCGATGAGCCTTTCCAGTCAGACAAGGCTAACATATGGGCAGATGTACTTTAGCAAGTGAGCCTAAAAGGCCTACTCTAGCTAACCGTGACATCCTGTCCCTCCCAATGTGGCCTAACCTAGCATGCCATATTACGGATTTCATATTACTATTAACAATTAAAGAAGTAGAATTAGAGATAGCCGGAATCAAATCTAATTTAAAAATTCCAATGTCAAGAGTGCAGTGGTTCCCACCATATGGCCCATCAAATAACAAATCCAAAGTATTGTTGGATGTAAAGGTAAGCCTCTGAATTCAAATTCAAATTCAAATCCACCGTAACTAACTATACTCGATTGATTTTATCTCCAATCGTTTAAGAAGAGTTTGAGTTATGATTAAAGTATCAACAAGTTGTAGAATTTGACTGTAAAAAAGTTGTAATTCAAATTCAAATATTTGAATTGTAATTCAATTAATATTAATATACATCTCCCACTCATGAATTTGAGTGTGGAAGAATTCTCTCTCAAATTCGTGCGTGGGAGATGCATTTACTATTATTTGAATTTGAATTACAACTTGACGACACTTTAACCATAGCACAAACTCTTTTTGATCAACGGGAGATAGGATTAATCGAGGATAGAGTTAGTTACTATGGATTTGAATTTAGAGGTTTATCCTTTACATTGAAAAATTTGAAAGAATATCCAAAACTTATAAGTGCTGAAGCTAAAACTGAAACTAAATTATGCATTATGTTTGGTGCAAAGAGTACATCATGGAGAAATAACGTGTGGCCCATTCTTAAGCACAGTTGGATTGCTCTAACGCCTTGAACTTCAATGCTGGCACCATTTCCCATGTAGATCCTATGCAAGCCTAAGGATACTTTGCAATAATTTAGGAAACCGCCTTTTCTCCTGTGACGTTTCTATTTGCTCCTGTATCAACAATCCAATATGACTACATTAAGGCAACCATAACATATGTACTAAAAAATCTATAAGGAAAAAATAAAGATGATACCTTCATTGACTTAGTGCAATTACTAACAAAGTATTCCTTCTTGTAGTAGTGATAGCACGTGACTTCGGACATATATTTTTTACTCCCACACTTTCCACATTTCTGTTTGACCATTCTTCCCCTAGGTTCTAAGTTCCTGGTATTCTCATAATTCCCTCTCTTATGTTCTTTATGCTTAGGCCATATGCCCTTGCATGTACTTGCTTGAGCAACAAAGGGAGTGGTGTGCGCTCTTCTTCCATCTCAAGTTGCTGAGCTAAATCAATATACGTCTTGATGCTCTCAGTTGAGCAAGGACTTGTTTCAATGGTACTCAAGGGTCAGTCAGAGTCCTAATCAAGGCCTGGATCTATTGCTCATCAGAAAGATCATGTCCAACATCTCTCAATTTTCAAACCATTTCCTTCACAATTTTGACGTGTTCAGACATTTTATTCTTGGGGTCCATTCGTTACATTTCAAACTTAACGATCATACATTGTAGTCTGATTGTAGCTGTACCACCAAAAGCATGCTTTAGCTGGTCCCACATGAACTTAGTTGTGGAAAAAACCTCATATTCCCCTTGTAGGTCATCTTGTATGGCACTTACCATGAAAAATTGTGCACTTCAATTTTTCTTGATCTAAGCATCATACAAATCCTTGTCTCTACGAGACTGGACAATTTCTCTTCCTTGGGGGGGGGGGGGGATTGGTTGGTTTAGACATTTTTGTGGTGAGATGCTCTAGGCAATCTTGGTCATTTAAGTTAGTATTGGACTTTTCTTTGCCATTTCTCATAGTTCTCATAATCGAGACGGTTTTCACCCATGAATAGGTCAACAATCATATTTTTAGAGGCCATCTACACTACAACTTGAATGTGAAAAGACATAGTATATTTTTCATCATTCATTGGAACTCTATCAAATTTAATTATTATTTTTTTCCAAAAATCAACACAAAAAATCATTTTGTGTCAAAATGAAAAAACCATTTGGCAACTAATAGGTACTAAAAAAATACATTTGACATCTCTTTACACAAGATGATTTTCTATAAGTTCTAAAACTTGTTTTTTTTGGGGGAAAAAAAGTTATAAATGGCCTTTTTCATAAGCTTAATACCAAACATATAGAACACTATAGTTACAAGTTTACCAATCATATGTCATACCAAGTAATAGTAAGAAAACAATTAATAGATTACTTAAAAACATACTCATCAATCATCAATACTTGTAGGCTTTTTCAATTTGGTTTACCATTCATCTTCGATACAGAACCTATTGTTGTTATCATATACAATCTACCATATTTGCAATGCTCAAAACTTCGTCATCATTACTATTAGTATCAAGGTTTCATTATCCTAGCACTTTACAGCACATATACAAAGACTTAATAGATCCGGACTCTTGTTCCTCTAATTTCTGTCCCATCCACTGGTATCCCAAAGAATGAGGTATCATGTGTACGTTCACAATCAATCAAGTCTTACTCTTTTCCTCATCTGCAGACTGTAGTTCTGGTAAATAACAACAAATACAACAGTAGAATTTCTCTATATCATATGAAACTGGATTTTAAGGTTTATAACCAGTGAATGAGTTGCACCACAAAAGTGTAATTAAAGTTGTCTTATCAGTGGCCTTGTTTTGTTTCTTTTTGTCATAAACCCACCTACATTGTGTAAATATCACGGCGTCCCCTGTCCAATCAAAGAGATTGAAGGCATCTAAGGCTGTGTTATCTCTTTCTTCATCCATTTTCTCTCCATTGAATCCTTGAGAAAGCAAGAGATTTAGGGGGTCCGGCTCCAATTCTGCCAAATCTGCAAAGAAGCTATCATATTGATCAGAATCTGGAGGTGCCGGCTGATAAGTCTGAGGGAGATCTTATTAATTGAATTCACCAATCATCCATATTTATTGAATTCACAAATCTTGAGGTGCCAAATTTGCAAAGATGGTAAGCTCTTTGAAGCTCTGTTGCTCCTTATGAGTGAGATCCAGATTAGCCAGAAAGGGCATTTCTTTGGGTTGGCCATTGGAGAATTATGTTCAGAGGTGTAGGAAATGATCAACACGTTGTTCAGGTTGACCTCTTCTCCACTTGTTCTCTTACTAAGCAGCCTTTAGAGCTGCTGCATCTATAATATCCCCTGGAATGTTTAGATGACATATCAACCAAACAGAAAATCAAATTTAACTATCCATATTCTGAAGCATGAATCTAACTTGATACAAAATGTAACTTCATTTATATAATCTATTACCATTAAACTCATCATACCCATTACACCCAGGGATGAGGGGGAAAAAAAGAAAGAAAAAAGGAAACACAACTCACCATATGGAATGTAAATTTGTGGGTATTGGACTAATAGGTAGAGGTATTCCAGCTGCTGATGTGGGAATAAATTCCCAACATCCCCCCCCCCCAACGTGTGCTGGTACATCCTACAGACACTGGGTGCAATGAAAATTCATTTCGATTGTGTGAATTTAAGTAAAGTTTAAGACATTTTTGGAGTTCAACAAAATTCTACTCAAGCTAATAGTTTGAAAATTACCTCGGAAAAGGAGAACTTTGATGGGTATCTGGCCATATGTTCTCCATGTGCCGCGATCTGATGGCACTACTCATCCAGCTGGCCTACTGTTTGCAGCTGCTGGTGGTGAGATGTAAATCACCTTCTTTGCTTGGCTCTTTCTGAAAAACAAAAATGAGGTCATTGGTGTTGGTTTTTTGTATATAATCAAAGAATTCAAACAAGAAGCTAAGAAGAATCCCTGCTTAATTAATTCATAGTCTTATTCTTTTTTTGAAATTCTTGACAATTCAGTCAGAATGTTTAGTCTTATTATTTTTTTGGGATTCTTGACAATTTAGTCAGAATGGTAAGGTTTAGAACCCCTAAGCTTAACAGAGGAAATTCATATTTGAGTAATGCATCTGGGGTGTGAGAACTTTCTCTTCTCACTCCCTGCTAACAGAGCATAAAGCTGTGGTGCTCACTTTCTTTAATGAAGCGAAGATGGGGTCTGATGTGGTTCTTCATTGTGAGCATGTGCCCAGTAGTAGGTGTATTGAAGAGGAAGAAAGACGCTAAAGCACAGTAGATCTGTGTGCCTTCAGACTTTTATGTACTGTTCAATTGTTCATATGCCTGAAACGAGTTTGGAGGGGTTGAAAGACAAAGTCATAAAAGTAATTTACAGTTTTAACCTCACTTTAAACAAGTTATAAGCACAGGGATTTTACAAGCCACTGCAAAAACAAGAAACTGATTTTCATAGAAAAATTAAAAGCAGGTCTCAACCTGTTTTCAGTTTTTGAATTTTTTCAGCCCTTTGTAAATAGAAATAAGTAGTCTAAATTGTACCAAACACTACCAAAACTATTTATCTGGGAAAAAATAAAGAACAAAAACCATACCAAAGACTGCATAGGACCTCAGCAGCTAGAAAAGGACCACCAATCGCATGTCACACACAAGGAGCACAGATTTACTTAACAAGATATAGTTTGAAGTCATAGTAATAAATATACCTTTAAATCCACTTGATCAAGCTACTTTGCCTTGGGTGGGGATGGTGGTGGAACTCAAATTTCTGTATTCAACTTCTTCAAGCTCAATTCAGGACTTTTATATCCTATTATAGGTATTTGATCCTGCATAGACTGCTGTAGTAAGGAAAAACAGAGAAAAGAAAATCCAAGAAGAATCCTCCATGAGAATAGGCGTTCCAAGCACCATAAACATATAGAGACCTTCAGAGGTCCTTTGGACCGAGTTTTGAAAGTTTGACTATAAGATATCACTAGAAGGGCAAAGAAACTTGTTAGACAACCTAAGATATCTCTCATTTGGGCAATTTCATGGAATAATTGAAAGAAGAAAAGGTCTGAAGATTACGAATTTATCTAATCAGCAGATACTTTTGTTGGCTACTCTTCTAGATGAGACCCATAGCAAAGATGAATTGGTGTCCCATAGGTAGGTCACATTACTAGATGAAAGTACATAAATGAGGGAAGAAAAACAAGTGAAACAGACGCAAATCTTATTCTGAAAGAAATCCAAATGGGAAAAATTACATACAAAAACAGATTGTGAATCTGCACCAAACACCCCATAGATGACAGGTGCTCTACGCATTAGCACCAACTTCACCTGCTTGCAATTCCTCCTCTACAAGTTCCTTGGTTGCCCCTATAAGACCCCTCGTGATCCCACTAAGAAACAAACCATCCTTTTTCATTTCTTCCAAGAGCTTCTCTGATGTTTTCCAGTCTAGAGATGTGAGGCAAAGAGACTGGATCAACTTATTATACTCATCAACAGTTGGCTTGACACCAAAATCCTTCATTTCACTCAGCAATTTCAGAGCCTTATCGAATTCCTCAAGTTTGCAATACCCACGAATTAGTATATGGTAAGTAACAGGGGTCAGCTTAGAATGGTTCTGTTTCGCTTCTGATAGAACTTTACATGCTTCTTCCATATGACCACCCTGTGCATAGCCACTCATAATCACACTATAAGTGTACACATCAGGTCTTAGCCCCCTACCCTTCATCACTTCCAACAGCTTCATGGCCTCTTCCATTTCCCCCGCTTTAGAAAGCGCAGTGATGACAAAATTGAACACTGGACTGCTAGGAGGTGGGCCTTCATCAATCATTTTAAATAGCAAGTCCTTCGCCGCTTTCACATCTTTCATCCTACATAGACCACGAACAACAGATGAAAAATGCTTGATAGCGTACTTCCGCGTTTCTTTCGCAAAATCATTTAGCATTTCAGCTGCTAACTGGACAGTTGCATCTTCTCTACATAGGCAACTAATTAGAAAAGAAACAGAAGACTGTGGTGGGTACTTGTTCTTCTCCTTTTCCATTAGATAGACCAGATGTGCATCTTTAGCCCTATTTCCTTTGCAGAACCAACAGATAATCTTACCAAGCTTGTCACAATCAGGCAATTTTCCAGTGTTGAGCATCTCCTCACAGACAGGCCAGGCCCAATCGTAGAATGACCGGCAACAAAGTGCTTCAATAGTGAAATAGTAAGATTCTGCATTAGGATCACAACCAAATTCTCCAAACTTCTTAAAAACTTCCAGAGCTGCTTTTCCCTTGCCCAACTTCCGGAATAGATGGATCAACTCATTAAGAATGTCAGTGCTTAGTACAGCATTCTCCTTCTCTCCAATTTCCTTGACCAAATCCCATAAAGCGTAGGCATCTTTCTTCCTCACACCAGCACTGACCACTCGAACAAGGGTATCAACAACCCCAGTTCCGATAGAAAACTCAGATCTTTTCCAAGCCCATTGGAAAAATCCAATTAAATTCTCACCCACTATTTGTGGCGTCTGGAGTACCCTGATAACAAACTCTTCATTTACTGTTAAATCCATCTCCTCCAGAGTTGACTCTAAAGGCTCCTCCAAAGTACTTTGAAGAATCGACACAACATTCTCGAGTTGTTCCAGATTAATCTCTGGAATTTCGGCCTTTATTTCTTCTACAGATTCTTCTGAAACAGAGCTACTCATTTCATCACCACCATCTGGAATTTCACCTTGAACAGCCTCCTTATCTGCAGCATTTTTGAAGATTTCTTCCGATTCTTGGGAAACAAAATCAGTTTCTTCATGAAGAACACCATCTGTATTAGTAGAGGAAGAAGCATCTGATGAATCATGAATTTCCTCAGTGGAATCAGGCCCATTAGATGACGAATCAAGAGAGAAAAATCTAGGACTTTGATAGAGGGGTTTGGTTTTGGAAACCCAATACGAGAAATGTGGAGACGAAAATCGAGTTACCGTGACGGCCTTCAATGGTACCACGTTTCGTAGCGATGGAGCTAAACGGCTTGAAAATCTGAAAAGAAGAGTAGTTGCTTTGAATTTCCACATCTCCCCTGTCTCAGCTCTCAGCTGGCTTTTCTGATGAAAAGGTTCCAAGACTACAATGCGAGGGTTTTGGAGCGACGAACATGAACAAAACTACTAGACCGGAAGAAAAAGTCCGGTTTATGAAAATGCCAAGATGAATCAATAAACCTGGTCGAGCCGGTTTAGAGTGCGAGATGACTCATATAGGCCCACAGTAGTGTGACGGTTCAGACCCTACCTCCCTTGGGGGAACGACCATAGTTTTTTTTTTTTTTGTCAAAGGCCATACTTATCTATTTGGGAACTATTCGGATGAAGAATTATTCGGATTTGAACGACCCTACTGCAAAGACCATATTAATATTCCCATCCCCGGTTATCCCCTTGGAAAAAAAGTATTGATTCGATAAAAAAATGAAAATTAAAATTGAAATTTGATTTTGATCAGATTATTCCTTGCTAAGAGAAGTCCCGGAACGATGGGTGAATCAAGAAATAATAGAATTATTCCTTTGCTAAGAAGAAAGTCAGCTTAAATCGTTAATAAATTGAGTGTAGACTGAAATAATGAAACCAAAAAAAGGTATTGATTCGATAAAAAAAATGGATAAATTAAAATTAAAATTTGGATTTTGATTCAAGAATTATTCCTTTGCTAAGAAGAAAGTCAGCTAAAATCGAGTAAAATTACAGATAATTGAAGTAGTAGAATCATAGAAATAATAGAGAAACCAATATACTCAGGTTATTGTGTGTGTGGGATTAAAAAACTAATTCAAAGATAAAATTAATTATAGAAAGAGTCAAAAAGTTATTGTTTATTCAATAAATGTAGTAAATACTCAATGGTTTATCAAGATTCAAAACCAATATACACAACTAACAAATATATTTGGCTCATTCATGGAAGATGATAAGTAATGCAAATGGGGATGCTCCTAAGTACTAACCATCTCAATACCAGCCTCCTCTGGGGAGTCTCAAACAGAGCCCTAATGGCTCCAATAGAACTGGGCATCACGATTTAGGTATAGGGATGACAATCCAATCCACAACTATGGCTGGGGATTAAAGCCACATTCTCTCATCACAACCATTGACATGGGAACTTCCTAGCCTAATGCAAAAGTCATCTACTAAATCATGTTATACTAAGTTCAGAAGCCTTTCTTATGGCACCAACCAACTCAGTCGAGTATCCTGGCCTATCTAGAGAAGTCAGTTCTCACAAAATATTTCACCTATTGGAAAACACCCGTAACCCTATGGTCACCCACATATGATAGAGCGGATGCTCTCATGCCCTTCACAAGATGTTTACATCTATCATATGCAACTCTACTATGAATGACACATGATCTATTTGTGTCTCCTCATGGGATGGTTACCCACTGTTGGATGCCGAGAACCCAATATGGCTGTCACGGGTCACTCGGTCTCAATACCCATGTTGATAGGGTAACAACATGATAATAGGGGCATATTGGGCTAACCCACAACCCCGGGCGAATAATATCCATGATGCCTTGTACTACCCCATTCCTATCACATCATATCCAAGATTTATAAATGATGTGAGAATAACAATGATGAAAATGAAATACAATAAGTCACAAGTAAGTATGTGAAACCTCCCAAGATTCTAACTTGGAAATCCATATTGTATGTCTAAAAACCTGGATGGTGTCAAACTCACTAAAGGAGTTTTAATTTGTTTGGAAGTCAATTCAAGAATTTGGAACCCGAATTGCTACACTTCCTCTTGCACTACCCTTCCACTTTTAAAGCCAATTTGCACACATCCTCATATGTCCAATACTGCTGCAACTGAACAAAATTTGAGATTTTAGATTGCAGCTTTGCAAAATATCCAACAATAGTCTGTTCATCAACTTGCCACATCACATTGCATTTGCAAGCAATCAAACTTGTTGGTATACAACTTGACAGTTGAATCTCTTTGTTGAACATTATGGTACTCAATGAACGCCTTTTGCCTAAAATGAGAGGATAAAAAAAAGTTTGTAGCAATTTCTTCATCTTATCCCGTATATATGTCTTCGCTTTTCCCTCTTTGGCACGTTGCTTCTTAACATGTTCCCATCATATGGATGCATGTTTTCTCAATTTAATAAGTGATACTTCAACTTTCTAGCCTTAGTCAATTCTTTAACATAAAAAAACCATTCTACTATATGTAACCAATCAATGAACTTGTCAGGATGAGCCTTACCTTTAACATCAAGAATTTTGATTTTCATTCTGATATTCTGAAAAAGGGTTTCGTGATCTCCAATTTTGTCCAAAATTTGGATTGGCCAGCTCTCTTCTTCTTCAAAGTGAGATTGGATGCCCAACCTGGCTTGTGCAAGTTGTCGTTCCAAATCTTAGATCCGCCTTCTCTGCTCTTCTATATCTATTTCTTGTAGGTCTTTGAGAGGCAATTGTTCGTATGTTGCAGGAAAACCTCCACATCTCCTAGTTCCACGAGCACCTCATTGTCCTTGACCACCATGATTTTGTTCAGCCATTAGTAGAAACAATCTAGAGCTCTAGTACCAAAATAATGCCAGATGACAAAGAAACAAGATTGACAGAAGATTGGATTGATAATGGAGAAACTCATTATCTTAAAAATGCTTAACAAGAAGTTCAATATTCAATTACCTCCAAAACAAGCATAAAACAATGTTTTATAGGGTGATAAAATGAAAAATGCAAAATTATGAAAATGCTACTGAAAACAGAAAAATGCCCAAAAATGCCCTCAAAATTACCTTGAAACGTACAAAAAACGACAACAATCACTACAAAGTTGTGCCTTGTTCACAAGCTCGCTTTGGACCAACAGGTCGAATTTCATCCCACTTTGAGTATGGGACCCGAAGGGACCCTATATGCTACCCTACATGCATCAAAGTCACTTGAGGCCAATAAGCTTGTGCATTGTACCATACAAGGTAATAGCCAAGTGTCCAGCAAATAGGCTGAAGCCCTTTCTCCAGCATATTAATCTATCCAGCTATGCTAGATAGATTAATCTCTAATAATGTCTACTTGGCACATTAATGTGTACATTTCATGAAGAAAAAAAAATCCATATCAAAGTCTAGATTTATAGCTTTAAAGTTGGAAATGTGTAAAGTTTATGATAAGCTCAAATGGAGGTTCACAGAAGAAAACCTTAGATATCTTGGTGTTGCTAAGAAGTGGAACCAATAGATAATCCACTGTGTGGAATATCATAACAAAGTAAATGGGAAATTAAGAAAAAAGATTAGCCCTTCCAGGGGGCCAACATAGGGATGTTCCTTTAGCCCCTATATATTTATATTGTGCCAATATGACCTTTCAAAGAGACTCACCTCAAATACTGGGATCCTTAGACTGTCAGGTATTCATTTCTCAAAGAAAGCCCTGAAATTAACCATTTGTTCTTTGAGATGATTGCATAATCTTCTTACTTGCTCAACTATAGAATGCTCATCCTCATTGCTCATTAGAATACTAGCAGTTCTTAAGTCAGCATATCAACCTCTCTAAGTCCTCAATTCGATTTAGGAGATGCACCCAACTCAAATTCAAAGTTATATTTCCTCACTCCTTGAAATTAATGAAGTGATCTCTCATGGAATATATCTTGGGATACCGGCCTCTTTTGCTAAGTCAGAACCCAGATATTTTCATTCCTTTATTAAAGGTTACATACTAAGTTGGCAAGATGGAAGGAAAAGTTGGTATCTTATGCACGGAAATAGAATCTTAACCAAGTTAGCAGTAACAACCCTTCCAACTTATGCAGTGTCCAATATTCTCCTTCCAAAGGAGATAAAAAACCAATTAACTGAAATTATTAGGATTTCTGGTGGAGGAATGGCTCATCTCATAGAATTAATTGGGTCAAATGGGAGAAATTTTGCCAACACAAGAGGTTAGGTGGTTTAGGTTTTAAGACCCTACTCTCCAACACTTAGAGAATGATAAACAACCCACACACATTATGGGCTAAAACCGTGACAAGTAAGTATTGTCAAACCTCCTCTTTTCTCCATGCCCCAACTCCAAGAGGAGAATCTTGGGATTGGGGAATGTTCTTGTGGGCAAAGATTTTCTCATAAAAGGCTTGTTCAAAAGGATATGAAATCAACTAAAATACATGCCACATGGGTTGGGACAGTTGACTTCTCTTCAAACTTTGGATTATTTCTATGTGGGAGACTCAGACGCAGTCCCACATGACAATAGAAGAAGAAGAAAGGAAAAGAAGGTTATTGGTGGGCTTAGGGAATTGCATGGCCTAAACCAGCTTAGAAGGAGCTTAGTCATCAAACGGCTTGAAAATGTACGAGATGCGAGAGATGCAGAGGAAGCAAATTTGAAGGACAAACCATTACTTCAATCTTTGTCATTGCATTGGAGTACTGATTCAAATGCAGAGACAGAGTGGTCTACATGGTACTAAAATCAGAAGAAGAACAAGATCTATTTGTGTTGGGAAATCTAAAACCACATCCAAATCTCGGGACTTAGAAAATTGATCGAAGGCTACATAAGCATCATGATGCAAATCTAGTGAAACTTTATCTATGTGATGTCCTAATCTCAAAAGTTTGTTGTTGATTGGTGAATTCCCTTGCCTCGAGCCTCTCTCTTTATGGAATTTAGAAGCTGAGTTCTATGCCTATTTGCCACATTCTGAACTTATAAAATCCAAAACAAGAGGTTTATCAAACAAGAGGTTTATATAGCTCGAGCCTCTCTCTAAATGATTAATGAAACACTCAATCAAACAATAATAAATATTGAAACGTTATGGTTTCCTATCTCATCCCATTCTGCATTGAAACGTTCAATTTCTATTTATTTTTTAAAATTCTCTTAACTTAAATGAAATCCCATAGTACTTTCAGAACAATGAGTAGTTGCTGATGCTAGTACCATTTGTCTTATGAGTAGAAAAGGAGTAGGTTCTTCAAAATTATTGTGATAGTGTAAATGATTTGTCAGTGTTAAGTAATCTCTTATGTTTAAGTAAGTTTGGAAATTTTGCCATACACAACGTTTGGAAATCTTGCCATCTTGACCTTCTTCAATTGAATTAAACCATTGGAGGTGAAACTTATTATTGCTATACAGTTACGTCCAAACACCTGCATCAACTAGAGAGGTATGTTCTTCTTCTCTTCATTGCTTTTGCTATATATGAAGCCTGGATAAGCATATCGCAGTGGATCCTATTACTGCGATAAGAATTTAGAGGTCTTATTTTCCTATACTTTTCCTCTTTGTAAGTCTTCTTTGTGAATATTGCAAATGATCAGAGTTGCATGGGATAGAAAATTTGTATGTGTGGTTGTGTTTATCTAACAATTATTTATTGCAAACACAAGAATGTTTTGATCCTCCATTCCCTGGTATTCAATATTCATTTTAACCAACCCACACATCTCTCCCTTTCTTTGGTACAAAATTTTCTTTGGATTGTTATTATGATTCCATGCTTCTGTGGTTCTGTGATCTTTACCTTTTGGTTGGGTATGCATTCTACTTTGATTAATTTTAAATTACAAACACATTGGTTTAAAGTCAAGCAAAGAATTGATTCATGCTGATTTATGTAATTCATATGTTTACTCTTTTGGCTTTTCGTGCAAGATCTTAATAACGAAATCTTATTAAATGCTGTCAAAGGTACAACTCCCTATTTTTTCACTTGGAACCCTTCAGGTTATGCAGTCTACTTTTACTGTCGTCAAAGATATAATTCCCTGCTCGAAAATTTTGGTAGCTTTGAAGCAGTTGAACTTAGATTGGGTGGAACATTGCAAGATAAGGTTATATATGAGATTGAACATCCACAGAAACCCTATCACCAATTTGTTAAAAACATATCTGAAATATTTGGATTCTCTGAAGGTTGTCTACCAATGTCTAGATGGGATGAACTTAGTACTTTCAAGAACGTTGGGTAAAAATTGATTTCTCATCATTTTTTTCCTTTTTGAACTGCAAACCGTCTTTGTATTATAAAATGATATGAAATGGGCAGAGATATTTGTTAATGCATTTTTTAGTCTATTTCTTCTACATTTTTCTCTTGTTTGTCTTACTTAGGCTGTCATTATTTTTGGAATTGAATGCACTCAGTGGAAGGACTCTAGCATCTAATTAATGGCTCTGCCATGGGACCTTGGGATTCTTCAAATGCAAAATCCCTTATGTGCTATGCTGTTAAGAAGAAATATAGGGTCCATGGTTGGGAGCTTGATAAGAGTTCATATGTTGTCAGCTCAAAGGTTTAACTACCAATATGATTGATTTTTGAGTTAGAAGAGGTTGGGGTGCTTCATGGAGAGGCAGATGTTGTAGACCCAAATTCTCTAGATAACACAAATTATATGAACTAATTAAATATACAGGGACTTTTATATTAGCCTTTGGACTCTCACTGTATTACACTAATCAGTTACAAGTTTCTGTATCATTTCAAGTAGCACCATTCTGAAGTGTATGTATATTTCATAGTTTCTACTCACTCATCTATTCTTAAAAACCTAACAAAATCCTATTTACAGTTCAGGAAATGAATTGAGTGGTATTCGAGTTGGTACACACATTGCTACTGACTAGTATGCAACTGATGTGATTTTTCTAAAATAGATGGTGCATGATATCTATAGTCATCACACCTACATTTCTACATACCACACGTGCTTTGTATATATATGGAGACAAAATACAAAAAACTACCTAGACTAAAATCAATATGACCGTCGTATAAAGCAATACAAAACTACCTAAACTAGAATCAATATGATACGTTACATGATTTCTTAATTTGATTCATACTGAGGTGGGGGATAGCTAACACTCTCCCTCAAGGTGGAGCATGAAGAACACAAATGCCCAACTTGGGCTAAATATGTTGAAACTAGGCTCGACCAAGGGACTTAGTGAATGAATTAGTCATTTGATTTGTACAAAAGATTTTGGTTGTGCAAATTAATCCACTTTGAAGTTCCTCACAGATGACATGGTAGTCTATCTCAATGTGCTTGGTATACTCATGATAAACATGATTTGTTGTAATATGAAGGGCAACTTGATTGTCGTAATATAATGGAATGTCTTGTGTTGATGGCAAACCAATATCATGATGTAGATTTGAAAGTTATGTAATTTCACAAGTAATAATTGCCATGGCATAGTATTTTGCTTCCGTAGAAGAACGAGATACAATCGTCTATTTCTTTGTCTTCAAAGAAATTGGACTAGATTCTAGAAGGATACAATACCTAGTGGTGGAGCGTCTATTATAGGACAACTTGCCAATCAGAGTCACAATATGTTGTCAATTGGAGATTATTTTTTTGTTGGAATAAAAATTCCTTGACTAGGGGTAGTCTTAAGACATCGCAATAAACGATGGACAACCTCCAGATGTGGTTGACATGGTTGATGCATAAATTGACTTAAAATATTGATAGTACACAACATCTAGGTGTCTCACAATGAGATAAATGAGGCGGCCAACTAGGCGCCGATAAGGAGCAGGATATAATAGAATAATATTTGTAGATTCAAAAAGTTTGAAATTTTGTTGCATCAGGAATTCCATTGTTTGGGTGCCAGTTGAGCCATTATCATTAAAGATATTAAGCGTGTATTTGATGGCAAATTATAGAGCCCTGTTGTAGATGCAACTTCGATTCCATGAAAACACTTAAGGGACCTAATGTCTTTAGTATGAAATTTGGTGCACATCTAAGTCTTGACCTCTTGAAGTAAAACACTATTGGAGCTAGTGATGATACTATCGCCCACATAGAGAAGGATAAATTTTGACCCTGAAAAAATAATAATAAAAGACTAGGATAAATATGGAAGCATCTGACGAAGAACAAATAAGAAGTGATCAGCTTCTGATTGGGTGAAACCAAAGCTGAGTAAGGCAGCAGATAATTTGGAGAACCAATTTTGAGAAAATTGTTTGAGCCCATAAAGAGATTTATGCAATTTGTAGACAAGGTTCTCCCCCTTACAATAATACCTAAGAGGAGTCATGTAAACATCTTCAAAAAGGTCCCCACATAAGAAGGCAATTTTGACATCTAATTGATGTAGATGCCAACCATGTACTACAACGACTGTAAAGAAAACTCAGACAATAACAAATTTAGCAACTAGAGCAAATGTGCAATGATAATCAATCCCCTCAATTTGAGTGCAACCCTTAGCTACCAGTCGGGCTTTATACCATTCCATAGAACCATCTGCCCGCCGCTTCCATTTGTAGCCAATAGCTCCTTTTCCAGTTGGTAAAGGGACAACGGCCTGAGTGTTATTGGTGATGAATGTCAAAATTTCAGGCTGCATGGTTTGTCTCCATTCATTTTTTTTTTTTGGTAGAAAAAAAGAGGGGATGCAGTAGCGGCGACCTAGCTCCCCCCCGCTACGCAATGTTCGGACTTTTTATCGAATGCGACCTATGCAAGCATTAGCCCTGTGCACTACCAGCGCAAGCACTGGCCCCGTCAGCAGAGCCCCATCGGAGGCCTAGTATAGTCCACAGAAGCCGGTAGCACTCATGCCCAGGCCAAAGAGCACACAACTGTCCAATGCAAGAAACAAAGGAGCAGAGGGGATTCGAACCTGGGACATGAGGTTTACCAAACCACTTGGGAGTGAGCTTGGGATCACTAGACCACCACCCCCGGTGGTGGTTTGTCTCCATTCTTGATGTTTCATTGCCTTAGTGAAGGATTTGGGTTCAACTATGATAGTGAGATAGTAATAAAAGCCAAATGGGGAGGGGAGAAATGATGGTGACTCAAAATAATCATAAGAGGATAAGTCTTGTTGTGACCAACATGGGTAGACGCATTTGCTTGGTAAGAAATAGGAAATAATCTTTGAGATAGCTAAGTGGTTTGGTGATATAGGAAGGGTATTTTATAGGTAGGGTGAAGAAGATCTAAAAGAAGCAGAAAAGTAAAACGATGGAGTGGGTGTAGAGGTGTTAAGCGGCTAGGCAAGGGATTCAAATGATTCATTATAGTCTTGGGAAGAGAGAGAAAAAACATATGAAATAGGGGTGGAGGGGTTTGAGTAGGGCTGCAACTGGGCCGGGCTTTTGCAATCCCAAGCCTAGCCCTATATGGTATAATTTGAGCCCATTCCTGCCCTGGCCCTAGTTCAGGGCCAATGATTATTGTCCCTGGACCTAAGCCCTACAGGGCCAAGCCAAGCCCATTCCCGCCCTAATTGGCCCTAATTAGGCCGGGTCGGGATGGATTGGCCCGGATTTTCCTTGATTGGCCCTAATTGGCCCTGATTGGCCCTGATTGGCCCTGGCCCTGGCCCCGATTGGCCCTGGCCCTAATTGGCCTTGTCCCTAGCTTTAATTGGCCATATCTTTGGTCATAAATATTAAATGTAAGACAGGTAGCAATACAATGATCAAGAAATCATGGGGAAAAGCATGGAAAGGGGGTGGGGGGAAGAGTGAGTGAGAGAGAGAGAGCAGACACCTCGCTTTTCAGAAACTAAAACAACACCATTCTATAATTCCAAATAATGCATGAATTTTGATGTCATACATCTGTTTCTAATTTGCTATTCGATGAAAATTATGGTATTATATGTAAGCTCGAAGGGAGAAAGAAAAAGATTTATCTCAATTCTTAATTAATTTCTAACTTCTAAGACAATGGTCAAACTTCATTCCAAATTTCAAATTTGTCTTTCCCCAAGTTTCTCTCTCTCTCTCTCTCTCTCTCTCTCTCTCTCTCTCTCTCTCTCTCTCTTATTTTGTTTTTTCCTTTGGTTTTTCTCCAGTAACAAAGAGTTAAAATTATTCTTGAAATAGAATAAGTAGAGAGAAGAATTGTAATTAAATTTAGGCATATTTGAAAGTCAAGTCAATTATAGAGAATGTCACACAAACTCTTTTTGTAAACTTAGAAACATCAGAGATTTAGAATTCAAAAGGAATCTGATAAAATGAAAAATTTATCTTCAAAGTCAATAACTTAAGCCGTAGGTAAGTATGTTTTCATTCACAACTGTTCAATAAATTGATATCTTTATTCAATACAAAAAAATTCATATTCAAAACCTTGTTAACAAGTAAATCGACGATAATTTAGTATTCAACAAAAAAAAAATGTAATTTTTTCATAGTTAAAGAAAATAATGTTTTAGTTACAAACATAGCTATATGTCTTTAATAATTTTTTTTGAAATATCAAAGTAGATTTGTTAAATACTCATGATGAGAAGTTGGGGTATAGATTTGTTAGATATTAATTATTTATGTAATAGTTTTTATTATTTATAATATATTATCTCGCCTTTGTCAAAAAACAAAATCAATATTTTATTGAACTAAAAATGACTTTGTTGGAAAAATAAAAATTACCTTAAAAATAATATAAAAACTGAATTTATAGTCTAATATGATCAAAGTGACTAAATGTCAAAATCAAGACTCATATCAAAGTTAGTATGAAGATCAGGGTAAAAATCTAATACTGTAGTACATGATCATCGTCAAATTAATATTAAGATTAGAGCCAAAATTAGGGTCAGGATTAGGGCCAAAATCAAATAGATGCTTATTACATTGGTAATGAGGTTATAATTTATTTTTATTAATTTTCTACAAAACATGATCATGTTTCTAAAATTTGACACGTGTCAAGTATCCACCCATATGTATTACAATTAATTCCTTTCCATGTGGGTGGAGGGTCCAGAGTCTTTAGACTCAAATCAGGGCCAGGATCAGGGCAAATATCAGGGCCAAGATCAGGGCCAGGATCAGGGCCAGGATCAAGGCCAAAATCAGGGCCAAGATCAGGGCCAAAATTAGGGCCAGGATCAGGGCCAAGATCAGGGCCAAAATCAGGGCCAAGATCAGGGCCAAGATCAGGGCCAAGATCAGGGCCAAAATCAGGGCCAAGATCAGGGCCAAAATCAAGGCCTGGTTCAGGGCCAAAAATCAGGGACGGGCCGGGATGGGCTGGGCGGGCCAAAGAGTAATCCCAGGCCCGCCCTTGGCCCTAGTTCAGGGCCATAATATTTTGGCCGTAACCCGCCCTTAGGGCCAAAATCTTTAGCCCAAGCCCTATTCAGGCTCAGGGGCGGGCTTAGGGCGGGTTAGGGCCGCCAGGGCCAAACTTACACCCCTAGGTTTGAGTGTAGATAATAGGGGGAAAAAAAATCATCGATGACGCGAAAGACAAATAGTTTTGGTAGAGAGATTTAAAATCTTGTATCCTTTTTAGCCATGAGGATAACAAATAAAATTACCTAGAACGACCTGTTGATCAAATTTGTGGTTGATATAGGTTTTGCGGGCATTCAAAAACCCCTAAGTGAGAAAAATTAGGAACCTTTTAAAACAAAATTTCATGTGGAGTTTTCCCATAGTGCAGGGCTAGGCAACCGGTTAATTAGATAACGAGCAGTAAGCACACACTCACCCTAAAATTGTAAAGGTAAATTTGCTTGAAAACGAAGGGCTCTAGCAACTGTAATGAGCTGTTGATGTTTGCAATCCCAATGTCATTTTGTTGGGGGCGTGGTGACACAACTCAACTGTTGGAGGACCCCAAAGAATTACAAGATTAAAATAAACATAGTGTCGTGGTTAAAAAGTTCGCAAGCATTATCAAAACGAATTGACAAATAGATGTATTAAATTGAGTTTTTATCATGTTGAGAAAATAAGGCATAATTGAATTTGCCTTATATTTTGTGGTTCGTTAAGTAAACTCATGTAGCACAAGAGTAATCATCAACCACAGTGAGAAAATTGCAAGCACTTAAGAGCCAATGAACATAATAAGCACCCCAATATACATATGGATTAATTCAAAGCAATTAGTAGTATAAATTGTATTAGATGGAAATGGTAAGAGTGTTTGTTTCACTAAAGGGTACACAATGCAAATATTTTTATGTATAATAATAATACTAGCATCTAAATTATGCAATTTATGGGGAAGGGAAAGAGAATGCGATGTGTAAAAGACATGATGGTCTTTATTTATTAGAATCATCTCTTCTAATAATCCATGGGAAGAGATGATTCTAATAAATAAAGACCATCATGTCTTTTACACATCGCAAAATTCGTCTTTGTCTATTGATCTTGAAAGAGACAAGAATCGGGATGAGTTCACATGGTATTAGCAACTTTATTGGGGAATTTCCCATCTCAGTAGTAGCTTTCGAAAGAAATAGCTTAGTAGCCACATTAACAGCGCTTGGGATGATTTTAGGCCCTGCGTATTCCCTTTGGTTTTATAATAGTGTGGTTTGTAGAAATTTAAAACCCAATTTCCTCCATAAATTCTCCGATCCAAATGCAGAGAAGTTTCAATAGTTATATAAAATGTAATGGAACAATAATTTTGTGAGCGGATAAAAGATTAAATTTTAATGATGGAACATGTAAAACGTTTGAAAATGAAATTTCAAAAATTGGGGCACTGTATCAACATGGGTATTGTGTTGGTTGTGGGGTTAACTAACCCTGGTCCATTATTTGGGCCTATATTCATCCAAGGTATTTAACTAGGGGTATTACTGACCTTACCATTGTGGGAGTGGTTGGTGTTGGGGCTTTATGTTATAAATAACACCTTGGGTCTCTATAGCTATTATACACAACACTTGGGTTTGATCTCTTTCTATGCAAAATCAAATGAATGATTCCAAGGAAGTAAGAGACTATAGAAGATTCAAGAGACCAAAACTAACGTGAAGACAAGAGCATGATATAGATCAATTACAAGCAAAAGATTGAGGTATGAGGTCTATCATTCCGCTTAATTGTCATATCGTATTCTATTTTGTATGCATCATTTTAAGTTTGATTAAACCCAATATTTTTTCAACAATTAGTATCAGAGCCATCTTCGTACAAAATGAGAGTCAGTGATTCTTTGTTTCTTTATCCTTTGATTTTCTCTTTGAGTTGTGTGACGTAGAAACACTTAAACGATAAATGATAATTAGACTGATTGAAACAGTGCAATCCAGAGGGTTGCTTCTTCATAAAATGTCGGATTTTTATTTTTGTGAACAAACATTGGGTTTTAAAATTCAAAATAGGTAGTTTATTTATTTAATTTTGACAGTAGGGGTGTCAATTTTCAACCCGAACCGTTAAAAACGGATCGAACCGGCCTGTTATAGCCCGAACTGTTCCTTAATGAGCCGTAATTGGGTTGAGGGTCCTTAGCCCGAATGGTTTCGGGCTAGGCCGGGCCAGCCCATGTGCCGTCAGCCCGTTAACATTTTACATAAATTAAATTAAAATATTGAATGTAATTAATGATTTCAGTCGGTATTTGAGATTTTGAGACTTGAGTAGTTGAGTGTTTAACATGTTTAAGTTTTAAGTTTTAACTTTTTAAGTTTCAAATTTCATTTAGTTGTTTTATTTTAAAATTTAAAGTCTTAACTCTTAACGGGGTGTTTCAGTTTCATTATTTCACTTTTGTGAAATCAAAGTTTTATTATTTTAAAATTAAAAGTCTTAACTCTTAACTATTAACGCCTTAACAGGGTGTTTCAGTTTCATTATTTCACTTTTGTGAAATCAGGGTTTCAAATTTCACCGTTTTACCTATTGGGTTATGAAAAGCCTATAGAATAGAACAATCAGCAAATAAGAGAAAAGAAGAACACAAAAATTTACGTGAAAAATCCTTAAAGGGAAAAAATCACGCGTAAGAGAGAAAACTCCACTATAGATAAAGAACTATACAAGAGGGAAGATTTTGGGATGAATTACATGTGGAGGGGTAGGCATCCTTATATAGCCTCTCGCCATCCTACCTTCTCCCACATCTACTCGAACTGGGACTAAAACTCACAACAAACTCCCACTTCTTTTCGATGTGGGATAACAACTCCCACTTCTACTAGATGTGGGACTAAGACTATACAACAATATCCCACTTGGAGATTAGATTGAGAACCAATTAATTTCCACACCATTTTTTATCTTGCCACCACCATATTGTCTACGTCTCTGTCAAGCCATACAAGGATCTACACCAAATGGACTTGTAAGTGTTGATTGTCTTTGTCAATGCATCTGCTAGGTTCTCTTTCGTGTGGATTTTTTGTATATCCACCCTTCCGTCTTCCACCACTTCACAAACAAAATGATATTGTATTTCTATGTGTTTTGTCCTTGAATGAAAAATTGAATTCCTTGCAATGTGCAAGGCACTCTGACTGTCACAATACAAGAGAATCTTCTCGTGTCTGTGCCCAAGTTCTTACATGAATCTTCTTATCCAGATTGCTTCTTTACAAGCTTGTGTAGCTCCCATATACTCAGCTATTGTTGTAGACAGTGATACAACTGTCTGTAGTTTAGATACCCAGCTTATAGCTCCTCCTGCAATTGTAAACACATAGCCAGTAGTGGATCTCCTTTTATCTAGATCACCTGCAAAATCAGAATCAACATATCCTTTGACAGAAAATTCAAATCCTCTATAACATAGAGCAGCATCCGAGGTTCATTTAACATATTTTTAGGATCCTCTTCGTAGTAATCCAATGCTCTCGTCCTGGATTCACCATGTGATGACTAACTACTCCCACTGCAGGCGCAATGTCTGGTCTTGTACATATCATAGCGAACATCAGACTCCCCACTGCTGATGCATACGGTACTCGAGACATCTCCTTCATCTCTGCTTCATTGCTAGGACACATACTTGAGGATAACTTGAAATTAACAGGAAGCGGGGTAGCAACTGGCTTATAGTCTTGCATATTGAAATGGCACCAGATTTTCTCTAAGTAACTCTTCTAAGATAGCCAAATCTTTCTGTTATTTCTGTCTTGGTGAATTTGCATCCCTAGAATCTTGTTTGCGGGTCCCAAGTCCTTCATTTCAAATTCACTAGCCAACTGAGCCTTTAATTCTACGATATGATTTTTGTTGGGGCCTCATACGAACATATCATCAACATACAACAGCAAAATAATGAAGTCATCACCACCAAACCTCTTGTAATACGCAAAAGGGTCTGAAGCAAGTCTGTTGTATCCAAGGCTCAATATGAAGGAATCAAATCTCTTATACCAACATCTTGGCTCCTGTTTTAAGCCGTGTAGAGATTTGTTTAACCTGCAAACAAAGTTCTTCTTTTCTGGTTAGAGCATATAGATTTCTTCTTCAAGATCTCCATGAAGAAATGCAGTTTTTATGTCTAACTGCTCAAGATGTAGATCAAACGTAGCACAAAATGCCAGAACCATTCGGACAGTAGTAAGTCGAACTACTGAAGAAAATATTTCTGTAAAATCGACACCTTCTTTCTTAGCATATCCTTTGATCACCAATCTTGCACAATACCACTCTACTTGATCATCACTATCTTGTAAACCCATTTGTTACCAATGGGCTTCCTTCCATGCGGTAAAAGTACAAGCTCCCACATCTCATTCTTATGAAGAGCTTCTAGTTCTTCCTGCATAGCTGCCATCCAAAGTGATGCTTTTGAGCTATCAATTGCTTCTTTGAATGTTGATGGCTCTCCATCTTCTGTTAGAAGACAATATGCAACATTGCTCTCCATAATATATTTAGACTGCCAGGTTGGTGTATGTCTTTCACGAGTTGACCGCCTATAGTTATAGACTCAACTGGTACATGTTCCTCATTTTTTGATTCTGCTCCAGAAAAATTTCCTGGATTGGACTTCTCTTCCTCCTGAAATTGTTGTACTCTCTGGAATTTCTATTGAAATGTTACTCACATCTTCCTTCTGCAGCTTATCTTCTGCAAAAATGACATCTCTGCTAATGACGACCTTGTGGGCTGTGGGATCCCACAGTCGATACCCCTTGACTCCATCATCATATCCCAAGAATCTACACTTTCTGGATTTTGGATCCAATTTTGAAATTTCTTGGGAATGATACATCACGTACACAGGACTCTCAAATGTGTGCAGGCGTGAATAATCAACTGGCTTGCCAGTCTACATCTCCATCGATGTCTTCAGATAAATCGATCTTGTTGGTGATCGATTAATCACATAGCAAGCAGTGTTTACGGCTTCTGCCCAAAAGGACTTAGCCATACTTGCAGTTCTTAACATGGCTCTCGTTCTTTCGAGTAGAGTTCTATTCATCCGCTCCGCTACTCCATTCTGTTGAGGAGTGTAAGCTACCGTGAGTTGTCTTTTAATGCCTTCTTGATTACAAAACTCAAAGAAGTCATCCCCTGTATATTCACCGCCATTGTCCGTCCTGACGCACTTGATTTTCTTCTCAGTTTCTCGTTCAACTTGCGCTTTAAATGTTTTGAAAACTGAAAACACATCTGCCTTCTTCTTGATAGGAAACACCCAACATCTTCTGGAATAATCATCGATAAAAGATATGAAGTACCTTGCTCCTCCCAGAGATGTAACCGGTGCTTACCATACATCAGAGTGAACTAATTCCATAGTACTTTTACTCCTGGAATCAGATGCATTGAACTTCAATCTATGCTGCTTACTTGTAACACAATGCTCACAAAAGGGTAATGAAACATTTGTGAGACCTGGGAGTAATTTCTGTTCTGCGAGAACCTTCAACCCTTGCTCTGACATGTGGCCTAATTTTTGATGCCACACTTTTGTCATCTCTTCCGCAGTACCGGTTGATGCAACTGATGTTTCTTCCTCCAGACATGTTTCTCCCATTAGTTTATACAAATTTGCTACGCTCCTTTCAGCCTTCATTACAACTAGCGCTCATTTGACGATCCTCATCATTCCATTTTGGATCCGTGTCTTGCACCCAATTTCATCTAATTGTCCTAAAGACAATAGATTCTTCTTTAAGCCCTTCACATGCCGCACATTTTGAATAGTGCCTATCATACCATCATACATCTTCAATTTGATGGTACCAATTCCAGCAATCTCAAAGGCATGATCATTTCCCATGTACACAGACCTTGTAGAGATAGGTTCATAAGTGTGAAACCAATCTCTGCAAGAGGTCATGTGCCATGTTGCTCCCGAATCCAAGATCCAAGCATCAGTGAGCTCCAATTTATCCTTGGATACCGTTGCTGCTTCGCTGTAAAGAATATCTCCTTCAGCAACGCACCCTTAAGATGTTTCTGCCTTATCTACACCCTTTTTTAATCGACACTTATTTTTGAAGTGTCCCCTTCTGCCACAATTATAGCACTTGAAATTCTTCTTACACCTGGATTTTGACCTCCCTTGATTGTGACTCCCACTGGAATCACGTTCCATTGACCTTCCTCGCGTCATAGACAGAGCTTCTGCTTGTTGTGAGCTTGCCTGTCTATCTTCCCTGCTTTTTCGTCTATTTTCTTTTTCAAGAATTGCAGTAGCGACATCATCAAATACTAGATAATCAAAGAGGATATTATTGGTTATTGATGATGACTTGGTCATATGAATCTGGAAGACTTTGGAGTAAAATTTCAGCACGTTCCTGTGGCGTAACATTATGTCCTAACGTTAAAAGTAGAGAACATAACGAAGTCAGAGTATGTATATGTTCTGTAACTGATGTAGATTTTGACATCCGTGAGGTATACAACTTTCTCTTCAAGAAAATTTTGTTGTGAAGTGACTTGGCTTCATACAATTTGATGAGATGATCCCAAACCTCCTTAGTAGTTTTCTTCTCTTCTATGCCTGCTAAAATATCATCAGATAATGCTAGATGCAAATTGGAAAGGGCCATTGCATCTATTATGTTCCACTTTTTTTTATTTGTGATCTCTGCCGGCCGATTATTGATGGCTTCCAGGCAATTATTCTTTATCAATAATGCATTCATCTTCATTTTCCATATTGAGAATTTTGTGCCGTCAAACTTGCCGATGTCGATCCTTGCTGCCATTGTCGATATCGTTCCTTGCTCCCACTATTTCATGTGAAAAGTATCTCCTTAGGTTACTTCCAACTAGTATATTGTTGAACTAAAGTACACCAGAAAAATTTCCAAGAAATACTGGAGGGACACAACCGGTCCGCTTAAATACCAGACTCCTTAGACAAAATTTTCCTAGACATGCACTTAATCACCCAATATACCTTTCCAAGATACCTGAAAAGAAAACAAACACGTGAATAATGACTTCAAAAAATTTCTGCAGCACCTCTATAGAATGAAAACAAAACCTTGCTTTGATACCACTGTTGGGTTATGAAAAACCCACTGAATAGAACAATCAGCAAATAAGAGAAAATAATAACACAAGAATTTACGTGGAAAACCCTTAAAGGGAAAAAACCACGGGCAAGAAAGAAAACTTCACTATAGATAAAGAAATATACAAGGGAAAAGATTTTGGGATAAATTACATGTGGAGGAGGAGGCATCCTTTTATAGCCTCTCCCCATCCTACCTTCTCCCACATCTACTCGAACTGGGACTAAAACTCTCAACAAACTCCCACTTCTTTTATATGTGGGATAACAACTCCCAGTTCTACTAGATGTGAGACTAAGACTATACAACATAACCTTCACTAGGGCTGGCACGCGTTTCACTTTCCCTGTTTCTACTTCTCTCCTGTTCATCTTCTTGGCCACGACAACTCTTGCAGCAGCAAGTAAGCAGCGACAACTCCACATGAAAATTGTGAGGTTGGTCTACACATGATAGAAGAATCTAAATTCTTTATTTTTTGAGGGTGGAGGGTGGTTTGGATCAAGCTAATGCCATCACTTATCACTGGATCTACTTAGAGTCTTCATCTCTCTCTTTTGTAGTTTTTTGTGTGAGAAACTAGGATTTGAAGTTGAGGAAAAATAAAAACAAATTTAAATATTGATTTTTAATTTAGTCCAAATTGTTAGCCAAACTGAATCCAAACCATTAGTCCAAACCGTTAGTCAACCCGAACTCAAACCACACCAAACCGAAACCGCACCGAAACCATTATCTTTTAAATGGGCTAGGGGTTTTTCAGCCCGAAACCGCTCCAAACCGCACCGTTGACACCCCTATTTGACAGTATGACCTCAACTTCCATTCAAGTTGAAAAGAAAAGTTTCATTTTGAATGCAATAGGTTCATTTTCTCATTTTGCAAACTATCAAATTTGAATTTTGGAAGAAATTCTTTTTCTTTTGAAAAGTTTGAGATCAAGGTGTGGAATGTCGGCAAAATTTGCCATTTCTCCCTATGGAGGAACCATTGAAACCATGAATTTTGCCGATATTTCAAATGAAACTCGAATGAAATAGCATACTTCAACAAGTCACTGACCCACCTCAAATGGCACTTTTACCCAAAAACCCTTACCACTTTGTCTATCAACCAAGACCCTTTTCATTTGTCTTTTTCTTAATAACCATGCTCAACTTCCAAGATAAATCTTTTTATGTTTACTTCTTTGAATAATCATGCTCAATAGCTCAAGTTCCAAGAAACAAATGGCGTCATCATCTTCAATCTCTCCTTCTATCTTCGTCTTCTATCTCTTTGACAATTTATAGGGTTTTTTGTAAAAAAAAATGGCAGCCAGATTTTCCTATGCCTCTGGTTGCCGCACGAGGAGCTCATCACATCAAAGAGAGAGAAGATGGAGACAGAGAAGTAGAAGAAGAGGATGACGCAGCAGCGGCCAAGGATTTCTCAACAGTGAGATCATGGAGAGTGAAGCTTAGGTTTAGTGGAGTATTGACGATTTTTCCCATTATTTCATTGGTTCGTTGGAAAAATCGTCGAAAATCAGCATTTTCCGGCGACTTTGAGCAGATATCGTTGTCGCCCCTTTTTTTTTGGTGCTCGCCGAATTGGCAAGAAATTGCCATATTTCAATTAACATCAGCGATATGTTTTACCATGGTTGAGATTATTTCAAATCTTGATTTTTTGAAGGGAATCTTAAACACCAAATTTATATTTGAAAATCCCTTTAGTGGAAAACCCTATTGTCCATGTGGATTTGTGGTAAATACAAATAACTTGTGACTTTATAGTTTTTTTTCTTCTTCTTTCCTTTTCTTTCTAATAGAAGGTTTTAGTTTAATCCTTAGAGAACAAGTCGAATACCAGGTGCCCAGATTTGAATACAATGATTCAAATTTAATTCCGTAATTTAATAGTTTGGTAACAATCAGAATGATCTGTCCTTTTTGTTGGGTTCGGCCCACACCACGATATCTACGTTCTCATTTGAATCCCTACATTAGCACATGAATTCAAGATATAAAAGGGGAAGCAAATTGCAAGTTTACTTGTCTAAATCAACGTTTCTACTAGTTGATTTCAGCGGATTTTTGTTCGCGCCAAAATTTGACACTTGTCCACATTTGAATCCAACGGTTCAAATAATCAGAGCTATGTTAAAGGGTTTTAAAATTTACAAACTCATCCTTGTAATTATGTAATTCACAATTTGAAACACAAATAACTCAGCTCAACAGAATGAGACTTCATTCAAATCTAAACCCTAATCATCCAGAACTTGTTGCCCTCTCCTTCGATGACCCAATCTTGCTAATCTTCATGCTTTAATTCTTCTTTTTGGAGATTTGATGGGATGTGTAGTATGCAAGGAAAGAGATTTGGGAATCTTTAAGGAGAAGAAAAATCTACAACCTGAAAGATGTTCTAACTGCTGAACTTGAATTGGGGATTTTTTTTCCACTAATCAATATAAAACATAACCTCTCCATGTCCTTTATGCTGCTGTTTCGATTTTATTCATTATGCTAGATCATGGATTCTCCTTGCGAAGGATTCTCTAGGGAGTATTCTCCATATTGTTGTAATTTTAGTTTTTAGTCATCTGCGAGTATTCTCCATATTGTTGGTCTAGTGATGGCTACATCATTCCAAAACCATCTAGGCGTTCTACCACCACCACCAACTCTGCCGGTTTCATCTTTGGTGATGTTTGCTTGGGTCTGATGAAGGAATAACGAAAAGAAATTGGATGAGACGAAGGGCAACAAGATGTGGATAGTTAGGGTTTAGATTCGAACGAAGTCCCGTTGTATTGAGGCTAAGTAATTTTGGTTTCAAATTGTGAATTTAAATAATTAAAAGGATGAGCTTGTAAATTTTAACACCTTTTAACATAACCATGATTACTTGAATTTTTGGATTCAAATGTGGACACATGTTAGAACTTGGCAGCTGCGCGGACGATATCCGCACAACCGCCAACAAAAATCCGATTTTTGCTAGCTGTGAGAATGTTAGTTTATGCTAATTTATGTTTGGTTAATAGATTATTCACTACAATGGATGCAATGGCGGAGCAACGTTGGGGCCGGAGGGGGCCATGGCCCCCCGGATATATATATATATATATATATATATATATATATATATATTTGTTATTTCTCTCACTTTACATGTGAAATATCACTATTTGGCCCCCTCCAAAAATTAAAAATAAAAATTTAAGATAAAGATAATGGGTATAAATGTAATTCTTAATCATGGTTTTCATTAAATCCCTAGTTTTGAAGAATAAAAGGTTAAATTCTAATTAAAAACTAACTCACTATCCATGAATTTCTCCCTTTATATTCTCATATATTTTCATTCTTATTTATTCTCTCATGAATCTCCTCTTTTAATCCTATTTTTTCTTATTTTCATTCCTATTTATTCTCTCATGAATCTCCTCTTTTATTCCTATTTTTTCTCTCTTCTTTTTCTCACACGTCTCACAAAATAGTGGAGTAGTTAGAGATTTTGGAATTTTCCTAAATCTTCTCCACATTTATCAGGTATTCACTCTCTTTCTCAAATAATTCATCTTTGTTGGGGTAATTGTATTACAAATTCTTCAAACATACAAAAATGAAATTGCAATACAATTGAGAGATGAAGATCTTTAGACAATCCGGAGAGCTAGAAGTTGCAACCGAACGAACCACCGATCAATAAGGTTGAATCACACCTTCAGTGCTGTCTTTAAGGTAATTGATGCACCCTACTACCTGGGTTCTTCGCACCACCACCTCCAAGATAAAGCAACCTCCAAATAGAAGATGAGGTAGTTCTTCTAGTCCCTTCAAGGAGCCAAAAGCTAGAGCACAACACTTAGACAACTCAAGAAAGAAATGAACTTTGTAAAACAAATAATGTGAGTGAGGAGTGTCTCTATTTGCACACCATATGCAAGGAAGGGTTGGGTTTATATAGGCCCAAACCACACCTCCTCACAAGGGGAGAATCAATTCTCCACTAATGGAGAATCAATGCTTTGTCCCTCCTCCACTAATGTGAATAAAACCCCTTGACCTAACCTCCCCACTACTTGGGGAAGTAACTCTCATATTCACTTCTTTGGAATGAATAGGCTTTAACCCATTCAAAGACCTTAACCCCCACTCATGGTAATGGCCATGAATGGTCATGAAGTTGAAATGAGAAATGAAGGTCAAGAGTTAGAATTTGAGTAATTCCATCATTCAAGTAAGCCCACCTCATCACCATGATCAAGACCTTTAAGACCCATGACCAATGTCATGAAGAGCCTCATAACTAAGGTCATGAATGGCCTCCTTTACCATGGTGCCTCATTACCACCCTTACCTCATGGGTCCCACACACAACAAAATAATTAAATAAAATAAATGCAAAAACTAATTTTGAAACTTAATATATAGATAATATAGATTTTAATAAAAAACCTAACAATCTCTCTCACACACACTCACGATTTTTCTAGTATTCTTTTCATAAAGTATAATTTTTTTCCGCTGTTCTTTCTTTCTCCTAAATTTTTTATTCTACTAATAGCAATTTAAATCCTTGTTAGAATTCAGCCATTGATTTTATTATATATAATCATAATCATTGATTTTTTTTTAATCCGAAATTCTTCTCCTAAAATTTTATTCCTATTAATGGAAATTTAAATCTCGTTTAGGATTTTAGCCATCAATTTTATCATATCTAACATAATCATTTTATTTTATTTTTGAATCCATAAACTTTCTAACAAAATCTTGATTCCTACTAATAGCAATTAAATTTTATCCCACAAATTTAACCCTTACTTTATTTTAATATATTTTTTATAATTTACTTATAATTGTGGGACCCACCGTAGATCCATTATTGGCCCACGTATATTCGGCGCCCTAACTTTCAATCCTGGCTCCGCCCCTAAATGGATGCATGAATTTTGATTCTCTAACTTAGTTTACTGGTTATTATATAGTAGCAATTGTGCTTTTTCATAAGCAAGTATAATTAGTACTAGCTCTTTCTTTTTCACAAACCCATGATGCATGGCTATGATAAATTTTCTTGTTGACCACCTATGTTAACCACTTCTTAGCATCTTAACCACTTCTTAGCATCTAATGTTTTGGTTGGGCTTTCAATATTAGAGTGTTGATCAGCCCACCTTGGTTGAGTGGATTCTCAAATCCCATGGTTGATATTAAAAGATAACCCATGGTTTAAATTAGAAGTCTACTCTATAGTGTTGACTTCGTGGCTAAATTTATTTAACTTTGACAGAGTAACTTCAAATTGTATCATTGAGGCAAATTTCAAAAATACAGAAATCAATTAATAATATCTGTGACAAATCTACAATTGATGAGCCATGCATGATATTAGCATTTTCCAAGAAAAGAGCCTCTTGAATGTTTTTCTAAGTTCGGCTATTGGATCCTATCTCTTGTTTAATTTATTGTTCATGCTTATATATAAGTTAGAATTGAGTTAAAACAGAAGAAGAAGCTTGTTTCTTGGTATTGTAGTATTTTTCATAACATTGTTTAAATTGTCATATCATGAGCACATCATGTGGGCTGCATGGATTTCTTATTCGTATAAAATGATATTTTTTTGAAATTGTCAATTTGATATGTCTCAATCTACTTAATTTGTTTCTAGCATCTATTTTATATTATCTACTTTCTAATGGACTACACAAGGTTATATTTTGGTTATTACTTTGGCTTCTATGTTCACATAATTCATTGAACTTATCTACTTCAATAATGTAATGGTTATAGTATTATTACATGGTAGAGGTTTACTCAAAAGAATGAGACCACACTTCAGTTGCATGTAGTAATTATCAGTTTCTCATGCTTTATATCACATTTGATGGTCCTAGTGACCTTTGTTGTCTCAGTGCTTATTATTTTCTTCAGAGAGTGTCTGGATGATGCTGCCTTCATTCTTGAATATAATATACTAATTCATATGTTGAAGAGACCAGAGTTTGGTTTCAAGTTTAGAGACCAGAGTTTGGTTTCAAGTTTATGGTTCTATCTTATGATAATGTTTTTTAACTATTAAATCTAGATTTCATTTGAGATTCTCTCAAATTTTGGAATACAGCCATAATTGGAATATCAAGTCAAAACTGTCAATTGTTTCCTTTGTAAAAGCTTCGAGGTTTAATATATACTTGACCAGTTCAGTTAGATTGGTTCCTCATCCAAGGGTGGTTTGGTTTTGGGTTGACTCATTGTATTGACATAGTTCAATGATTTAATTACTTTGGTTCATTAATTAGATTATGGTGATTTTAATAAATATAAACTAGTTTTACTACATATCACTATGTTAGTGACAATTGGTTCTGTCACGATTAGAACACTATATAATTAATATTTCTTAATTTTTGGCCAAACAATAAAGAATTTTGGGACGTACTCTTAGGGTATGATGTTTTGGACTTCAAGACCTAATTCCACTTCTATATATGTCAATTGATGATATGATATGTTTATAGCTTATATTTTTTGGTTGTTGGGTGGATTTTTGGCATGGTGCTTGTATCTTGCATTATGGTTTTATATTATGGACATGTTTCACATGAATATAAGCAATTATGATAAATATATCATATATGTTTTCTAAATTTTGATTGTTTGCAATCTCAAATATTTTTCAAAGAGCAAATTGCACTGGCACCCAAAAATGGAGGCCTTAAAACATTAATACCCCACTTTATGTTTAAAAAGCACAGAGACCCAAAAATTGGATTTTTATTGGATATATTTGTCAAATTTATCACTGAAAACAATTAAGTCATTGTTTATTTTCAAGATATCCCTATAATAAACCGTATTTTAAAGGTTTTCAGTGACAAATTGAACAAATAATTAATAAAAATTCAATTTTGGGGTCTCTGTGCTTTTTAAACATAAAGTGGGGTATCAGTGCTTTAAGGCCTCCATTTTGGGGTGTCAGTGCAATTTGCTCTTTTTCAAATAACTAGTGAGGATGCACGTGCAAATGTACGTGGAGTTTTACTTCTGAGACTGGTCATTATGGTACATCTTTTTCTTATCATTGTTAAAATGATTTCATATGCGTTTTTGGTCCTAAATGACCAAATATTGGATTATCAATTCGTAATCCTATTGCATTCAAACCGTTGTCGATGTACACAACTTCACCGGTGATGGCCAATGAGAGTGATGATACAAGGAAGGCAGTAGTGTTCCCAACTTCATCTACTTGAAATTTATTTAACAAACCATTTAGAGATTGTAATTGGGCAAACATAAATAAAATTCAGAGGGGATGGTCAAATTCTCAGTTGTAGAGGGTTCCTTCTATATGGGAGCATTGCCATTTGAATATTTAATTATCTTGTCAATGAAACCGATAGCCTTTTGCAGTACGACTTCTAAGTGGACCTAATGGCAGTGACATAAGAAGGCGAAAGAAACAAATCACACATACAATAAATTGTTCATTAAACCTATGCTGGACCTTTATGAGCAAATGACACACTTAGATTTAATGCTCTGATCTTTTTCGTCTTTCCAAAGGGTGGTGGGTGGGCAGAAGCAAGTAACATTGAAATCACAAGTATAGTATACAATTGCTTCACCTATGAATGAATGATATGATATTTAACCATGCAATAGAGTGCATTCTATTGTATGATTGATTGATCGTAAGAAGCCGATGGTAGTTCGTGAAGGGGTAAAATCAACCAAAATAACCAAACCTTTTCATTTGAAATATTAAGCATTGGAAGTATAAAATCACTCGGCATATTAAGGTTCAAGAACATCTTTAGGGCTATGAAATACCGCATCCAATGTGTAAACTTTCTTAATCTCCATTAGAGAATCATCTGGTAATCTGAAATGTCAAATTCTCTATCACAGGAGGGAATGGTGATATGTATTCAACATTTTAAGGGTGAATGTTGAATGAGTAATGTTAAGTACAAAATCTTACTTTGATGATTCATCAAACTTCCAACGTCTTAGACTGGTTTTAAAAATGTTCAGTGCCTGCAGAAGGATAGGGAATGTTCTAGGGGGTCAAATTTTTCACAGGATTAGAAAAGTTGTGCAAATTCATAACAACTATGGAAGGAGGGTTATTTAACATATAGGTACCAATGTACCAACAAGGATTTCGGCACCTTCTGCAGCAAGAGATTTTGGTATTGTCCAACCATATCCATGGTCGTCAGCTATTCGAGGGGGGGGAGGGAATGCTCTCTTACCTATAGAGTAAAAACAAATTAGACAGAAATAAGAGATTTGATTGTATTTTTACAAATTAAAAAATATATTTACAAAATATTGTATATTTTCTTTGTTCATTCACAGGGTCCACGTTGTGTGTCCTCCATTTTCTGCAATGAAGTTTTGATGTAAGTGAGTATGTATGTAAATAATGAAAGATACATGTTTATTTGAAGATAGTGAAATTGATATAGTTAAGGTAGTTACCTTCTTTGTAGTATTATGTTTCTTCTTTTCAATCACCCGATGTTGATTGGTTTGTTATCCTGTAAAGAATATTTCGATGAATGGCAATGAGTAATATTTAACTATATTTGTAGTACTGTATGTAAATTGAAGTGTTTGTATTACCTTAGAATGAGAACTTCTTTGTTGACCACGTTCTTTATGTACTCTTGAATTTTGGATGGTTTCTTGGTATTTTTGATCCATACTTTTGTGGTTGACATTGAGATTCCTCTTGATAATGCAACGTATAATTGTCCATGTGAGAATACTAGTTCTGGAAGGTAGATACCAACTTTTGGTATTGTTTGACCTTGTGACTTGTTAATTGTCATTGCAAAGCTTAGCCAAATTGAAAACGGTTCTCTTTTAGATGAAATGGATATCCTTCATTCTCTGTTGGGCATAATGGTATTCTTGGTATTGGAACCAAATGTCCTTTGAACTGACCATCTGCAATCTCAGCTAGAATAACATTCTTTTGAAATTGTCGACAAACCAATCTTGTTCCATTGCATTCCCCTTGTGCAGGATTTAAGTTTCTTAGGCGCATCACAGGGCAACTTTTTTTAATATCAATTGATGAGGTGGTAATCCATTTGGTGCTAATGAGTTGAGAAATTCCTCATGGTATTGTGTATTTGCATCATCTGTTGCTGAATCATAGCTATAGTATGTGAGACGTTCTCCTAAGAATCGATCAATCATCATCTCATTTATGTTGTCAACTATTTTATTCTTAGTTGCTAAAATTGCTCTATCTGTAATCTCCTCTGCTGAATGGATATGTTGTTGTTGTTCTGGAAATATTTCATAGATTAATTGTTCTTTTCCTACCTTTTCGTGTTCAATTTTGATCAACATTTCCTCTGATAGTTTTATCATATCATCATCTTTTGTGGGTTCTTCTCCATTTCCAACTCTTAATAAGTATCCACAAAATGTTGGATCATTGATGGCCATCATATTTGTTATGAGCTGTATTTTTTGCATGGTTGGCCATTAGTATGATCTGACCAAACTGGATTTCACTGTTTGGGTTCTTGTTCCCCAAGGTACAACAGGTAATACTTGTCTGAAGTCTCCCCCAAAGACGAAAACTTTACCTCCAAATGGTGTTGTATTACCTATTATATCTTGGAATGTCCTGTCAACTGCCTCAATTGCTTGCCTTTTGGCCATTGGTGCTTCATCCCATATAATTAACTTTGTTCTTTGAATCAATTCAGCTGTAACACTTTGTTTGGAGAAATTGAAGATACTTGAATCTTCAATGTTAATTGGAATTTTGAATCTTGAATGAGCTGTTCTCCCTCTAGGCAATATTGAAGCGGCAACTCCCGATGTTGCCGTTGCAATTGCAATTTGTTTTTCTGTTCTTATTTTTGCCAGTATTACCTTGTATAGAAATATTTTCCCGGTTCCTCCTGGTCCATCAATGAAGAATGTGGCACATGTGTTGGCTTTAACTGCTTCTAGAATCTTGTCATATGTCTTTTTTTGTTTTGCATTCATTATGGATGGTGCTTTATAATCTTCATTCGGTATTTGGATTGCATATTCATCTTGAATTTCCTTAAGACGATTTGCAACTATTTCATTCATTTGTCCATCAAGCTCTGAGAGGTCATATTGGTTTATGCTATGGCCCATTGACTGTGAGAAGTTATGAACACTTTTCAATGTTTCATTACTTTTTTCTCTTATGCATGCATTTGTTTTTGTGAAGTTTTCAGATAAGTCTTCAAAATGTTCTTCCCATAGCTTTCGAACATCTGTTGGCTCATAATAAACCAATATGGTTGCAAAAAATTTTGGAGCATTATTGGCATGTTGAATAATGCCCCCATCTCTTAAGCATTTAGAGATTGCATTGTCACTTTTGAGTAGTCCTATTATTCTTGTTGCTTGTTGAAAAGTGTTGCATTGTTCTCCATTTACACACATAAGGTTCTCAAATGATGTTGCTCCTTTGATGTTATTTAGTAACAATCTCAAATAGAATTGTTCTCCTTTAGTTGGGTTTGCCAAGTTGATTCGTCCAATTGCCTCCTTAATTTTTCTTCTTGTCCAACATTTTCCTTGATTGTTCCACATAAATTTCTCTGGGAACTCTTTGTATAAATAATTCTTGACATCTTCACATGATGTGTTCATTGTGAAGTATTCAGTCAACATTGTTATTATGGTGTTATCAAACTGAATCACATTTGTTAGATCTCTATTCTTCCAGTACCAAACGAGTTGTTTGTTTGGTAGATGCAATTGAAGGTTTATCACATAAGGGAACATCTCATTTAAATTGTATTCGAAGATTCTCCACATTGCTTCTTGTGCTAATACCCACCTTGCATCTCTATATTGCTTTATTTCATCCATGAAATACTCTTGAGTGTTATATGCTATAGAAATTGCAACACGATCATGCCCCTTATAGACATACTTATAGATATATTTAACTGCTTTCAACCCATAGCATATCTCAACATTTATGTGACAATCATATCTTGTTAGGAGATATGGGTTGTAAGGTAAAACCCATCTATTATCCAATAGATGTTTCCTTATCATGACTTATTTTCCATTATTCATTCTCCTGTTAATTGGGTATGAATCTTGTTCAAGCATTGTTTTGTCATTGTAACATCTTGGGTAACGATTCTTACAAACCCCATTCCTCATGCAAGTATTATGTCTGTTTAGTTTTCCGCAAGGTCCATGCATCATTGTTATTGTTTTTCCGCATTTGGAATTTCTGAACAAACATATTTGCCAAAAATATCTGAATTTGTAATTTTATTTTCCTTTTGGAAAATAACTAACATGTGTGCATATGGTAGTCCCCTTTTTTGGAATTCAATGACACATATGTGTGCACAAACTTTGCCAAATATTTATTTCTTAAAGAGCTGCTCTTTTAGGTCATGCAGCTTCGCTCTAAAAATCTTTGCAGTAATATCTGGCATATCTTGTGGAACTTTCCTCCTTATAATTCATCTTGAATCGCAATCCACTTGGGATTACAAGTCATAGTGATGAATAGATCTGGTTTACCATATTTTTGGATCAAAGCTAGTGCATTAAGATATTGTCTGCGCATGTCTCTGGGTCCTCCAATGAATGAAGCAGGCAGGATCATTTTCTTCCCCACCTAATTTCCCTTTGTTTCTCCAGTTGATATGCTATCAACAATTCCTTGGTACAATTTAGCTCGAATGTTTGATTGTCTGGAGTGGAAGAAATCTAACTTTGTAGCCTCAATTTTGATATACATGTCTATTACAAACTGATGTAGCAATCTTCCAGAGTACAATAGGATTGATTTATCATCAGCTCTGATTTGTAACTTGTGGCAATAATATGATCTAGGAGATATTTATTTTTTTTGCTCTCATAAAAACCTGTAGGTAAAAAAGTTGTTAGTAATTTTGTTTTACAATAGAATATAAATTTTGCAATTGTATATATTTCTTTAGTTATATTATCTTGATCATCTTGTGCTTCAGCTTGAAAAAGTGCTTCATCCTCTGAAGTAATTGGAGTTGAAATTGATGTTGGTGCATTTTTTTTTTATGTTTCGATGCCAGCCAACTTCTCCATTTGGGTATAATAATGGATATTGCAGTGCATCGTAGCATCCGTAGTAATGCTTCACTGTATGCTTTTTCCTTGAATTTCATTGGATTACTGTGTCACATCTTTCTTTCATGTTTGGATTGTTTTCTTCAATCCATATGTCTGCTACTTGATCAACTGTAGGCTTATTATACACTCTTTGGTCCAGATTGATGTCACTCTTCAGTACTATTTCATGAGACTCTAGAGAACCAACATCTTTCAAACTTCTGAAAAATTTTGCATATGGATTATCGAAAGGATTTCCATTATTTTTAACACTATTGGCTCTTTTAATTTCATGTCTTGGAAGTATCTTCAATCTGTTTTCTAGCTCATTATCTGTGTCGAAGTTATACAATTGCAAATAGCATGGGTACTCTTTTTCTGGTATTATTGGAGGCAGTTCATGATAGATTTGTCCTTGAGCTCTAATGTGTAAACTCCTTTTGCATTAGCCATTTTTTTGTCTACATGTACTCCGAAATAAGTAAATGAGAAAATACTATTATATGCCCTTATATATTTTCTGAAATCTGGACTTTGTGTTGTTTCATTGGTGAAAAGCTCATATATGTCATTTAGAATTGTCGTTGATGCTAGTACTACATTTATATTTGAGCAACAAAATGAAGGAGATTCGTATTGGAATTTCTTTGCTCCACAGTATGTGCATGGTGGTACTTTTTTTAGTATATGCATGTCGGAGCATTGTAGTTCCAAATCAGTCATATTCACATAATACGTTAGTTTGGTGCAAAATATATACAGATTTTTTAGGTTAAATTGCAGGTATAATGAAAAGTGATTTGTCTTACCTTCTATAATTTGTGATTCATTGTCATTTTGATTTGAAGAAGTTGAATTTTCGTTATATTGTGTTAGAATAATCAACTGTTTTTCTGCTTTTTTGGCTTCTTGTGTTGTTGCCCTTTTCAGCCTTTTAAATTCATTGTACTTTTTCTTTTGGTTTTTTGAACGCTTATTTGTCCGCTGCATTGTGGTTTACTCTGGACAACAAAATTGAAATGTAATTATTTAAGAAGATTTTGTATATCTCATTATGTATTTACGTTATTGTGGATTTTGTAATGTGTAATAGATTTTGTATTATGATATGGTTGATTATTATGTCGACACGGTTATAATGGTGTAATAAATAATACTATTTTGAATAAACTGTATATTAACATGTAATGTTTATGAAATTCATGATAATATATATGTACTGAAGATGAAATAATCTAAGTTTAACATGCTAAAAAATTATGACAAATAAAATGAATATTTATTTAATCCAACATATTAATAATGTGTAATGTAAAGTAGACAACCTAATTTAGATATTGAGTATGATGAAAAGTAAATGGACAAGGAATAGAGTTTGGATTCTTACTATGTTGTTATTGTATATATATTCTGTTGCAACATAGTTTTTCATTTCAACTTTCTGCTTTACAAAATTCAATTGGTTGAGTTATGAAGAAGTCCAATGTGGACTTTAACTGATTAGTAATGAATTAAATCATAGTTTGTTGCTGCTATTACTCCATTCTATTAGAGTAAATTCCATTCGTGTTATCTTAACGGTATTTTTTTTTATGAATTAAGAATTGGTAAACATGTTGAACTGTGATTATGATATTAACAAAGTATTAATTAAATAGATTACAAGATATTTAAAAATCTGAAAACTATAATATTAAGAAAGTATTCATTAAACATATTACAATATATGTAAAGATAGAAATCTGAAATTAATATCCGAAACAATATTTTGGAGAAGTAATTCCATTTTTTATAAATTCTTACTTTTAATCCTCTTCCCCCTTGAATTTTCCTCTGGGACATTTGGTGTTGCTTCTATGTCCACATATTTGTTGGTTTGATTATTTCTGCAACAATACTTCCTCTTGATCTACTTTGCTTATTTGAGTTGTCTATCTTGAAATAGAATTTGCAAATCTTTGAGATGAATTGATGAAAGATTTATTGGTTCTGCAATAAATTATTAGTGTATAAGTTTCTCATAATAATTGAATTAAATAACTAATTAATAATGACGGGTATTTATAGTTGTTTACCTCTTTTAATCTGACAGTATATTCAGTTGCAGCACATTTCAATAACATTTCAGCTTCGTCGAAAATAGTGATGTAGAATTTCTCAATTGCATCTGACACTTGGAATTTAAACATGTACCTGTAGGATAACGAACATTGTTGTTAGCTATTGAAATATGATTATGAAATTGACAATATTTGTAGATTTTTGTAAGATATTATTACCTTTTGTAGTATGATATGTTATCTCCACATTTGACACATGTAACTTATTCTTTCTGAAGTTGTATCATTTTTTTGCATTTGTTACATGTATTGTATTATGGTTCCTCCATGTTAACAACTTCCAACACTATTCCATGAATATAGTAGTGTTGTTTCTAAGTAAGGACTTTTTTTTGAATAATCTTTTTACATTTACGTATTTGTACAATTTGATTATTATAATATAATAATAAGAAGTTATGATATTATACCTTGAATGAGTCTTACTCTTCTTGCATCAGATCTTTTAAACTTACCTGTTCAACATCTTTGTACTTAAAGTACAATGAAGTTAACTGATCAGTTTTCTTTATTCCAGTTTCAGTTGTAAACCTATCATCATAACATAAAAACGGTTTTTGTTTAATGTTTTGCACAAGTATGTAATTTGGTGATAATATTTGTACAGTAACAATGAATATCAATTAAGTAGTTCTTATATCTCTGGTATTGCTGGGTTGATCTCAAGTGTTGTTGCTCTGTTGTCAACATTGATAGTTTTCCTGATGTTGGAATAAATTTTGTTAGTACAACTTATGATGCTACTGTATTTGGACTGGTTGTATGTTGACAAGTAATGATATTACCTTGATATGATGTTATTTTGATTGACATTTATACAATCACTGTTTTATTAGAATTTGCTTTTTCCAATTTTTGTCCCTCAACTATTGCATAGTTTCCCCACAATGTTACTGTCATGTGGTCTAACTTATTAACAATTTTAGAAAATAATAATCATATGAGTTTTTGTTTTTAATTTTATAATAATAGTAATTTTATAATGTTGTAACCTTACTCTTTGCTGCATATATGTAAGTCTCTTTTAACTCGCCGTTCATCAAAGTTGATAAGCCTTTACACTTTTGTTAGCATTGCAATCACATATATTTGAATTAGAATGTCAATTTGTAGTATATAATATTTAAGTAATGGTAAATTCCAAATTATGGTTTATCGTTATGAGTCCTTACCAATTGTGAGATTTTTCTTTTCGTATTGTGCCTCTATTGCATCAAGAGTTATGAAGTTGTGTTGGAATATATTTGGATCAATTTGGTCCACCGCTTCTTCTATTGTTGAATCTTTATTGAATGTCAACTCCAATTCCTTGTGAATGTTGCTAAAGTTGGTATTGATTTTTTTTTTTTTTTTTTATCATTGGTTTTGTGATGATGTATGTCTTTTTCTGTTGCAGCATTTCTTCGTATTTGTCTATTGTTTGGTTGAACATCACACCTTGCATTCTTGTCCCTTGTGTCAACAATCAGTTGTATTAAATAATTTTATACGATTCATTTTAATTTTAATCGTATTGGTTATTTAAATTTTTTTTTAAAGAATTTTTTGTTCACTGACCTCCGAATCCATGAATATAATCTTCAGTATTCTTCCTAGTCCTTGATTGTTCTTGTATGTTGTGATTTATTTTTGCTGTAGCATCAACTATACTTCTACATCTTCTTCATAAACTGATAAGTCGTTGATGCATGCTTTTTTTATCATCTTGGCTGCACGTTTGAATTTTGATTATGGTTCTATGGTATAATTGTACAATATATTTTAAAATTGAACATAAACCTCAAAGGTGATATATGTAGAATAGTTGTAATATTGAATTCTATTTATTTTATGTTGTTTCTGTTATTATCCTCTTATTTGAGTTCTAAATTTAATTTTTCAAGTTTTTCACAATAGATAATGGTGGTTTTGATTGGTTAAGGGTCTAACTAATGTTGGTGTTTGGTGGTTTGTAATGTATATTCTTTAATTTGAGTTGTAAATGCAAATGATAAGAAACTAACATTCAGCATTGTAGTAGTTTAAACTCTATTAAAAAAAGATAATCAACTAATTCATTGCCTATAGGATTATGAGTCTATGTGATTGGAGCATAGCACAAAGGAAAAAAAGTTTTTGACAGGGAAAATGTATTTTTTGGAGTAAAAGTACAATTGATGAACAAAAGCAGCTGCTATATAAAATGGTGTGTGTGTCATCAAAATAACAGGATGAAACACTTAACTCCAAAAATAGACGAAAATATCTGAGTAAAGAGGCTACAACATTTGTCAATAAATAAAACCAGACATGCAATGCATAGAATAATCGCAAAGGAAATATATAAATAAATACATAAAAATCTAAACAGGTTTCTAGTTAAATTTAAATACATATTTTACCGACAAAATTGACATAACTTTAGAGGTGATCCACTTGATTAAAATGAAAGAACATACGTGAATTTTGAGAAATGAAATGCTGAAAATAAGAATAACCTACAAAGGATACAAGTTTCATTATATTTGTAAGGTTATGTAGTAATATATATAACTGATTTTGTGTTGAAAATGTGTGAAATACCACTATTTGGCCCCCAACAAAAATTAAAAATAAAAATTTAAGATATAGATTATGGGTACAAATGTCATTCTTAATCATAATCTAATGGTTATCATTAAACCCCTAGTTTTAGGGAATAAAATGTTAAATTCTAATTAAAAACTAACTCACGATCCATGAATTTCTCCATATATTCTCTCTCATATTTTCATTCCTATTTATTCTCTCATGAATCTCCTCTTTTATTCTTTTTTTCTCACACGTCTCACAAAATATTGGAGTACTTAGCAGACATTGGAATTTTCTAAAATCTTCTCCACACTTATTAGTAGTCACTCTCTTTTTCAAATTATTCCTTTCTCTCTCTCACACTCATGATTTTTCTAGTATTATTTTCATAATGCATGATTTTTTTTTTATTTAGTTGTTCTTTATTTTTCCTAAAATTTGACTCTACTAATAGCAATTTAAATCTCGTTAGAATTCAACCATTGATTTTATTAGATCTAATCATAGTCATTGATTTTTTTTTTAATCCTTAAATTTTTTCTAAGATTTCATTCTTATTCATGAAAATTTAAATCTGGTTTATAATTTTAGCTATCATTTTTTTTTGTGGGTTTGCAACAACTATCAATTTTATTATATCTAATCATAATCATTTAATTTTATTTTTGAATCCCTAAATTTTCACATAAAGTTTCCATTCCTATTAATATCAATTTTAATTTTTAAGTTTTATTAGTTGGATGTTTAAATTTCTGCCATTAATATTATTATTTTTAATCATAATAATTGATTTTTTAAAATTAATTTATGATAAATTGAGTGTTTTATCCCCGATGTTTATAAAATTTAAAAATCCCCATATATTTTCCTAATTTTTCTCATTTGACATGTGAAATACCACTATTTGGCCGCCTCCAAAAATAATAAAAAAAAAAATTTAAGATATAGATTATGGGTACAAATGTCATTCTTAATCATAATCTAATGGTTATCATTAAACCCCTAGTTTTAGGGAATAAAATGTTAAATTCTAATTAAAAACTTACTCACGATCCATGAATTTCTCCCTATATTCTCTCATGAATCTTCTCTTTTATTCCTATTTTTTTCTTTTTTTTTTTCTCATACGTCTCACAAAATATTGGAGTTTAGTAGACATTGAAATTTTCCGAAATCTTTTTCACACTTATCAGTATTCACTCTCTTTCTCAAATTATTCATCTCTTTTTCTCACACTCATGATTTTTCTAGTATTATTTTCATAAAGCATAATTTTTTTTATTTAGTTGTTTTTTCTTTCTCCTAAAATTTGACTCTACTAATAGCAATTAAATCTCGTTAGAATTCAACCATTGATTTTATCAGATCTAATCATAGTCATTGATTTTTTTTTTAATCCTTAAATTTTTTTCCTACAATTTCATTCCTAGTAATGAAAATTTAAATCTCATTAGAATTTTAGCTATCAATTTTATAATATCTAATCATAATCATTTAATTTTATTTTTGAATCCCTAAATTTTCTCATAAAGTTTCCATTCCTATTAAAGCAATTTTAATTTTAAGTTTTATTACCTGGATGTTTAAATTTCTACCATTAATATTATTATTTCTAATCATAATCATTGATTTTTTAATTAATTTATTGTTATAAATAATATTTATTATGGATGTCCATTACCCCAAAGAGATTGTACTTCCAATAGAAGATCTCAACTACCTCAAGATGCAATGTTGGTGAAGATCACAACCATCTCATTACACAATGTTGGCAGTTAATATTTCCATTCTATGCACCTTCTATCTTGGGTGGCAATCTATCTTTCCATATCAAGATTATCTTATTGTATATGAGAATCATATATTGTATTTCTTTGTAGACTTTGATATTACCATATTAGATAAAATGTCAATTTTATTATAAATATGTAATGACTAACTCAATAGAAGTGCTGAATTGATCTTGTCTTTCTTCTTTGTATTATATATTTTCTCTTTATTTTATAACATGTTATCAGCACGATTCCACTCGATGTAATTGTGATGACTTTGCTCAAAGTATTGCGTGGCACCTTCTATCTTGGGTGGCAATCTATCTTTCCATATCAAGATTATCTTATTGTATATGAGAATCATATATTGTATTTCTTTGTAGACTCTGATATTACCATATTAGATAAAATGTCAATTTTATTATAAATATGTAGTGACTATCTCAATAGAAGTGCTGAATTAATCTTGTCTTTCTTCTTTGTATTATATATTTTCTCTTTATTTTATAACATGTTATCAACACGATTCCACTCGATGTAATTGTGATGACTTTGCTCAAAGTATTGCGTTTGAGAAGAAAGCAACCAGACTATGGATCATTATGTTTTCTATTCCAAAGTGAAAATGATGATGATCTCTTCGTGCGTTTTTGTAAACAATGGAGTTTACATTGTTTATCTCATAATGTAAGTGCATCGTGATAAAAATGTATGCGTTTTATTGAAATTAATAATCGAACAAATAATAAGATGTTATGTTGTTTTAACAATTTGTTTCATTTATTGTATATAGTGGTTGCTAGCTTTGCACCACAAATATTTTTAAATGCACCTGAAGTTGCAAGATTTGAAACTGTAAATTAGTACGGTTCGACAGATGTACTTGAAGTTGCAAGATTTGAAACTATAAATGAATACAGTTTCTCAGGTGCACATGAAATTGCAAGATTTAAAACTATAAATAAATACAGTTCTGCAGTTTTTGAAATTATTTATCTATTGATTTTATGTGGAGAAAATATTATTAATGAAGACTTGTCAACAAATTTTCAAGCTTCAAATCTGTTATTACAATAGCAATATTGTAAAAGGAGTTTCAAGAAATACTCTGAATGATATCATGCCTATTTGTGGCCGAGTAAAATAATGGACTATTAATGAAAAGTCATGAAGCTCGTCTTATTGGTTATGTTTCATTCCTTGAAGTGAATGCAGCAATTCATGATATGTCTGAAAGAAGGCAAAATTAAAATTATGATCATGAGGACCACATGGTTGAAACACATGCTTGGGTAAATCAAAAGAACATTGATTCTGTTAGTTTTATTATTTGGCATGATTGGTTGGATCATCCCGGATCAAGTATGATGCAAAAAATTATTGAAAATTCAATTGTCATCTATTGAATAACTAGAAGATTATTCAATTGAGTGAATTTTTTTATTCTGCTTGTTCTCAAGGAAAATATATTATTAGATATTCACCAACTAAAGTTGAGATTGAACATTCTACGTTTTTAAAACGTATCAAGGGTGAAATATATGGGCCCATTCACCCATCATGTGGACCATTCAGATAATATATGATTTTAGTATATGCATCTATAAAATGCTCACATGTATGTTCATTATGAACTCGCAATTGGTGTTTGCGAGATTGTTTGCTCAAATAATGAGATTAAGAGCATAATTTATTGATTATAAGATAAAGACAGTTTGTTTTAATAATGCTGGTGAATTTACATCTCAGGCTTTATGATTATTGTACAACAACTGAGATCACAGTTGAATAGCTTGTTGCTCATGTTTATATCCAAAATGGTTTGGTAAAATTATTTATTAAATGTTTCCAATTAATACCTAAACCATTGTTTATGAGAACAAAGCATCATTTGTACGCATCAGGCCAAAAGGTTGCCATAAATTCTCCCTATTACAATTGGCTTATGGTCAGAAGCAAAATATTTATCATCTTAAAAAATTTTGGATGTGCAATTATGTCCTAATTGCTCCACCACAGCGCACAAAGATATGTTCCCAAATAAAGTTGGGAATATATGTTAGATATGAATCTCCTTATATAATTCAATATATTGTCAATGATAGAAGATTTATTTAGGGCCTGTTTGGTTACATGAATCCAGAGATTTCAAATCTCTAGATTCATAAATCTGAGAATTATACCCGTTTGGTTGTAAAAATCTCTAGATTCATGAAATCTAGAGATTCACCTTTTTACACTAAAAACGTGAATCTATAGATTTATGGGTAAGGGGTGAAATCCAGAGATTTCAAAAAACCTATACATTTGCACATTCACAAAAATCACGTCGATCAAATAGTTTTTTTTAGGATGAATCCACATATTTCATTCCACAACCAAACATTTTATTTTATAAATTATAACTCCATAGATTTTAAATCTATAGATTTGAAATCTCTAGATATTTGAAAATCTTTAGACTCATGTAACCAAACAGACCCTTAATGAATTAGTTTTTCCAACATGAGGGGGAGAGAATAAACAGTTGGAAAAAGAAATTGATTGTATGCATTATCATCATCTTATTAGATCCTCGCACTGAGCACTGTGAACTTGAAGTTCAAAGGATAATGCAATAAATATTATGAATCAACTACCAGATTTGCTGACCTGCTAAGAGTTACTAAATTTCATATTCCAGCTGTAAATGTTCCAATTAGAATTGATGTCCCAGCAGGACAATCTATCAGTGTAAATGAAATTAAACCACGTTTAAAACGTGGAAGATCAATCGGTTCCAAGGATAAAATCCTAGAAAGGTGCAACCTAGAGGGGGTGATTAGGTTGTACCTAGTGGTTTATACCAATTTTCCGGTTTAGTTGCAATTTCAAAATGGATTGACAGTTCAAGATAAAATCTAATGAAAAACAGCAATCACAAACACAGAATTTATAGTGGTTCGACTCTACGAGTCTACGTCCACTCCTCTCTTAGCCTCAAGAGAGTGTTTCCACTAACGAATCTCTTTCAATACAGTGGGTAGAGAATCAAACCCTTACAATCTTCGTTTCGGGGCAAGAGTACCCTTTACAATCTTCGTTCACGGACAAGAGTATCCAATACAATGAATTCTAATCAACCTAGACTAGAATTAAAATAACCAATTCACAATACGAAAAGTATTAGATATTACCTATCAAAGGAGAGTAACCCTTTACCCTTTGAGTGCAAATGATGCAATGAATGAATCAAGAATCAATATACTTCAGCGGTTTTCAATAACTCCAGACTTTGCTTCAGTGAAAGCTTCAACTTTGGAATATCCCTCAAAGTTAACCGGAGTTGGGAGGACAACAATAATGATAAAAAAACACCAAAACTTTGCTCTTTCACTTGTGAGTGAATATGTGCTTGATGGTGGAGAAGGATGATTCTCAAATGGGGATGGTTGGGCTTTTATAGACCCCAAGTTACTGTCTTCCCCATTTCCCCAACGGATATAAAATCTTTGCAAGATTTTGTTCGAGATGGACGTCCGTCTGCCCAAACGGTCATCCATCTGGCCTGGACTGGCTCAGACGGGCATCCGTCTGCTAGACGGAAATTCTTTCTGGCCTTCTGTTGTTTCTGAGAAACAGAGTTATCAAAACAGACGGACGTCCGTTTGCTCAGACGGACATCCGTCTGGGCTCTGTTTTTCTAAACAATTTTGGGCTAGGATATGGCTTGGATTTTCGGATATTTTTGACAATCCTAAGCGTTGTACACCTTACTAACATGTCCTAGGTCACTCTAGTAACATGGATTACATATTATGGATGCATTTACATGTGTGTGTATGCAAAGGTGTCCTAAGCCCTGATTTAGCCTAAGTCTTGATTTTTGACTTGGTCTTTGACTTGATCTTGATCAGTGATCTTGATGCTCTCCTCTTGATTTTGGTTCTTTGTCTAAGATGGTTTGATCTTGAGCTTGACTCTTCGGAAATTTCTTTGAACCGGATATTTACATCGAGATTCTCTGCAGTGATGAGCTGGACAAAACATATCTACATGGAAACATTAGTAAAGTGTTTTTTATCATCAAAACTGATTGGAGACTGATGTGGTAAATGCTGACTTGGCATTTTCCAACAATCAAGATGGTCATAATATGGAGACAATTGATTATGAAGATCCTGAAGACATAACTTTCTATAAAACCCCAGAAGAGGTTTAGGTACCTGAAAATAATGAAGAGATCTCGATTAGTTATGTCATTGCAGGAAAAAGATGGAACCGAAAATATAAAGTTGTCGACAACATTTTTGCATATTATATTATTATTGAAATAATGCAACAAGACGAGGATCTTGAACACAAATTTGTTGATGAATGTAAATGAAGAAATGATTAGCCAACGTAAAGACACAATTCAAGTAGTATTGAGTTCACTTGAAAAATTAAAGTTTTTGGACCTGTAGTTCAATATCTGAAGGTATATAGCCAGTGGGGTACAAATGAGTTTTTGTGCGAAAAATGAAATGAGAAAAAGAATGAAATTGTGATATATAAAGCATGAATTGTGGCACAAGAATTTTCGCAGAGGTCTGGCATTGACTACATGGAAACATGTTCTTTTATGGTGGATGCAATCACCTCCAGATATCTTATTAACTGGGCAGTATATGAAAACTTTAACATGCGTCTATTAGATATTATTATAGCTTATTTATATGGCTCACCCGAGTATGAAATTTATATGAAAATCCCTGAAGGATTCAAAATGACTGAAGCATATAAAAATTCCTAAGAAGTTTGTTCAATAAGGCTTCAGAGATGATCATGGCATATATGGTATAATCTCTTTAGTGGATATTTACTAAATAAAGAGTATAAAAATGATCCAATTTATTATTGTGCTTTTATTAAATGATATGGATCTGATTTTAATAATTGTATATTGATGCAAAGTTGTTGAGAGGGTGGGGCATGTCAAAAATGTTATAAGAAATTACTTGATCAAATGTTTACAATGAAACATATAGGTTTTAGACTCAAATTCAAAAAGTAAAATAAAAATAAAAATTTTAAGTTATACAAAAAATAAAAAATTATATTCAAGAACACATCACACGTGCATATGCATGTGCATCATTAGTCGAACAAATAACTATTTTGTTGATACAACAACAACACCAACAAGCCTTATCCCAATTAAATGGGGTCGACTACATGGATTCTTGCCTTCCAACCAGCTTTGTTTGAGTACATGTTAGATACAAAGCCTAAGTAAGTTATGTATATCCCTTCTCACCACTTCTCTTAATGTTATCTTAGGCTTGCCCTTAGCTCTTGTAATTTCTACAATTGATGTCCTACGTCCTCATGTTAGCTAATGGTCAATTATCACCTTTCAAATCCATATATAATGTGGGGTTCAAGATTTCAAGATGGAGCTTATCAAATAGAAATTTCATTTCTCTTAGATTCTTTCAGCAAAGGATCTTTAATATGCAAAAACACAAATGTCAACCCTATGAATAGGTCATCCCCATTGTCTTTGCACCACTACTACTTGATTGAGTAGAGATGGAACTGTGCGCCAGAAAACCCTAGCCGCTTTTAGAAACTCTAAGGCCCAAGCAACGTTTGAGGCAGAGAGCCTCTGTCTCTCCGCCTCTTCTTCTTCTTCCTCTTCCTCCTCTCTTCACATTTTATTCTTCTTCATCATCTTCCTCCTTTCTCCTATCTTCTCTTCACTTCTTACAATTTTCTCTCTTCTCTTTCTCCTTTCTCCTTTCTCCACCGTTTTACTTTTCTTTTCCCTTACTTCTAGTAGATGCCAGGTTTGGAAGTAACTGCCTTGGATCTGGAAGTTCTAATGTTGCGTGCCCATGCTGTAGCCTTTGTACTATTGCTTGTTGCCAACATCGCAACCTCTACAACTTCCTCAGCTAGAGCTTGTACCCCAACATCATCTAGCCACAGATTTGGCAAAGGAAAAGTCACCGCTGCTGAAGCATGAAGTCAAGCGGCAAAACTTCCCTACATGCCTAACTTCCCACTAGATCCAGTAGTTGTTCAAGCTATAGTTGTTTCGCCCTTGTGGCGTGTTATCTCTCTACTCTTGTGGCATGTTTTCTCTTTGCCCATATGGCATGTTAGTCTTGGCTTTTGTGGTGTATTTTTGTCTTTTTGGGCTTTTATGATGGAGGATGTGTATTTCACATCTTTTGAGCTTATTGATTGTTGTTATATTTACAACTTTATTTCTAAGGTTTTAGCCTAGATGATCTTGTCTATTGCATGTATGACAGTTTGGTCGAATTCTGCTCATTGGTTTTGGATGTTTCTGTTCGAATCTTGCGTTTTCATGCATCTATATTTCTATATTTCTTTTTTTGATAAATTTCTATACTCCTTTCAAGTTTAATGAATAAAGTTTTTCTTCTAAAAAAAATAATAAAAAAAAGAGACACAACAACAACAACAACCCTATGGATAAAACGTACAAGGGTTTTTACTAGACTAATATCGAGTCCACTTTCTTAGACTTTTGGAAAGATCTGCATCCTCTATTTCTTCTCATGGGGGGGGGGGTATAACCCCAATAAAATGTTATGTGTTTTCATGCATCTGTATTTCATTTTTTGGTATATCTCTATATTTCTTTCAAGTTTAATGAATGAAGTTTTTCTTCTTATAAAAAAAAAAAAAAAAAAAAAAAAAAAAAGAAAGAGGAGTAGCTCATCCCTTTCCCCCAACACCCCCTGCCAAAAAAAAGAAAACAACAACCCTATGGATAAAACGTACAAGGGTGGTTTTACTAGACTAACAATCCATTTTCTTATAGGGCCTGTTTGGTTACTAGAGTATGGAGATTTCAAAAATCTAGAGGTTTCAAATTAATGGAGTCATGGTTCATAAAATTAACTGTTTGGTTAGCCTGAATCTTTGAAATGAAATCTGTAAATTCATCATGATAAATCTACAGATTCGCATTTTTAGTGTAAAAAGGTGAATCCCTAGATTTCATGAATCCAGGGATTCACACAACCAAACGGGTATAAATCTCCCATTTGTGAATCTAGAGATTTGAAATCTCTAGGGCCTATTTGGTTACGTGAATCTAAAGATTTCTGGATTCACAACTGGGAGATTTTTACCCGTTTGGTTGTGTGAATCCCTAGATTCATGAAATCTAGAGATTCACCTTTTTACACTAAAAACGTAAATTTGTAGATTTATGGGTATGAGATGAAATCCAGAATTTCACCCCTACTATCAAAATGTTAAACATTTGAACTATAATTCAATAAATATTTTTTAGGATAAATCTACAAGTTTCATTCCAAAAATTCAAGCTAACCAAACAGTTAACTTTATGAACCATGACTCTAGAGTTTTTTTTTTGTTGGTAAACATACTTTTATTTAGTAGAAGGGCGAGAAAAACCCAAGACATCCTGATTACAAGCTTCAAGAAACCAAAGAACGGAATTAGACCAGATAGTCCTACTTGCCATGGATCGGGCCTTCCTAGCTAGGCAATCGGCTATAGAGTTAGCCCACCTAAAGACATATCGAACCGACCAAGTTGGTTCAAGAGAGAGCAATCTTCTCACATCCTCTACCACACGAAGAGCATCCAGCTCAAGGGGAAGAAACCGGTCTACCACACCTTTGCACAGGGTAATAGAATCACATTCAAAAACAATATTCTTGAGGCCTTCTTGCGTAGACCAACAGAGATTTGAAGTCTATAGATTTAAAATCTCTAAACTTTTGAAATCTACAAACTCAAGTAACCATAGACCAACAGAGATTTGAAGTCTATAGATTTAAAATCTCTAAATTTTTGAAATCTACAGACTCAAGTAACCAAACAGGCAGGCTTTTGGAAAGATCCACATCCTCTATTTCTTAGATAAACCCGAAAATGGGATAAAATGTTTTACTAAAATGAGAATAGACTAACCCCAATAAAATGTTTTACTAAAATGGGAATAGACTAACCTTCATAAAATGTTTTACTAAAATGACAGCTGTGGGATTTGAACCCACGCCCTTTCGGACCAGAGCCTAAATCTGGCGCCTTAGACCACTCGGCCAAACTGTCTTGTTGTGTTCATCTTTGAAGCTAAATAAATATATCTTTTATCTGGCGCCTTACTCCACCCCTCCAAAATGTCCAACTACGTTCAACTAATAAAGTATATATGTTTTGTTTTCTCTGTTTTTTTTTGGTAGAAAAGTATTTGTTTTGTCAATGATACACAATCGAGAAACCCTTAAATCCTTAGTAAAATGAGTTAAATATAAGTATAGAAGTGATATGGAGAGTTTATGATCAGACCGGGTTCATACCTGGTCCGACCCTCGACCCCGGTGGAGACGGAGAAAACCGAATCGCTCCCGAGCGAACCGGATCCGGAAGATGGCTTGCTGAAGAAGAAAGCTTATTCGGCTACAAGCGTGCCCTAATCTTACTTATGGATTAGGGTAATCACCCTGATGATGGCAGACTCAAACTGACGGCTGCGGATAATCATTATCGAAGGGATAACCATCGCATAACCTAAAGGTTATCTCAGGAGTCCTCTACTAGCCCAAACTAGTAGAAGTCTATCGCTCAACGGATCTAACTGATAAGATCCAACGACTACCCGAAGAAGGCTCAAGTGCATCCAACGAAGGAGATTCGAAGGTACACTCTATATAAACCTCACTACCATACAAGGTGAGGGACGGATCAATCGATCGAAAAGAATACTATCTGAGACTCGAGTTCGGATACATACCGATAGACCTAAACTATCGCCGATCCGCTATCTAGATCACCTTTCCCGGTTCTTCATTCCTTAGCTCGTGCTTCTAGCGAGCCGTTTGTGATTAAGTTCATCAACTGACTTAGCCTTCGGAGGTGGACTCCCGACCCCAGCGGTCGGGCCACATCTGACGCTTTCGTTTTGCAGGACATCACGTGGAGATCCAAGGGCTGAGCAGATTTTGGACGCATCATTTGGCGCCGTCTGTGGAAACGACTTGAAAAGCCATGGTGACTAGATCAGCAGTGCAGCAGCCGCACAACGCAATTCCGGTGTTCAGATACCTGGAGTGAATGATCCAGATATTCCCCAGGAAAGCCAAAATCCTATCGAAGTGGATGATGGCCAGGGAGGACGTAATCCTCCTCATGATACAATCCAAGATCAATTGAATCAGGTAAAGATTCAACTCTTGGAGGTGAGCCAAGCACTCCGCATGCTCACCAGACGAGTGGTTTTACCACAAGAGCCTGATCAGCGCGATTCAGGGAGACGTGCATTGCCACGTGACCAGAGACTGGCTGAAGACCGGAATGTTGATCAGAATTTCCGTGAAGGAGACCGAGGACTTCGGAGGATCGATGATCAACCGAGGCGAGGCGATCGGTTCGACAGACCGCAAGAGAGTACAATTGATTCAAACACAAGGTTGGATATAGGGGTAAGAACTCACTCACCCACTGTCAGAAGAACCGTTCGTGATGATCGAGCAGTTCGTGACGAGAGGAATGCTCGGGAAGGACGGGCTGTTCGTGATGATCGAGTAGCACGGGATGATCGTGTTAATCGAGGTCGTGATTGTGACACCCAGCCCAAATCTAGCCCGAAGACCCGATCTGTTTTGGGTGAAGTCGGGTTTTGTTTAATGTTGACTTCGAAGTTTGACCGTGATTTCCGTTTTACTATCTTTGAAAATCTTAGGAAGATGTCTTTGTGGGCCATCTCGGTAGAAGATATGGTGTTTGACCCAAAACCCATGGATATTGATGATGGTGTTTCCTTATGGAAACCTTACTTGATTTGGTGTTGAACTATTTATTTGTGAAGAAGAACTTGGTTGGTGGACCTAAAGCTTAGTTGGACCTGGTTTGAAGACATCCCTCCATACTAGGTAAGTAGTATGATGTGTTGAAAGAAGCCCATCCAAAAATATTGAAGTTTAGCCCATTAAATCCCTATTTTTGAACAAGCTGTCCAGGCAATGGCATTTTGGTAAATATCTGTTTTGAAGGTTTTCAAAAGCTTTATTTCCTTTAATTTCGTGGTAAACTATTCCCACCATGTTTCTAAACCTCTAGATAGTGTGGGATCGACCTTTGAACTTCCTCTTTTGCAACCAATCAACCATCGGGGTCAATTTGGTCAATTTGGTGAAACCCTAGTAACTCTTGAACTCTTTGTGCTATTTAAAAGGGGGAACTCCATGTGTTTCACTCTCAATCTGTTTCTAAGCCTTGGGAGAACGTGGGAAGATCCCTAGAACCTCTCCTTCGAAGCCAAGACAGATCCTCAAGTATCTGTTCAGGTTTTTTCAGCGGTTTCTCTTCTAAAAGGTTGGTATTCAATTCGCTTCTTCTTTAATTCATTCTTTCTTCTCTACTTCTGATTTTCTGATCATGAGAAGGGTATTACACTACTGTAATGACCTCTTCTTTAATTCTTTTGCCCTAGAGTGAATCCCCCAATTCACTCTATGATCTTGAAGCCATATGGCGATGATCCTTGAATTTGATCCCACCAAAGCTCTTAATGATACTTTCCCTAATTTCCTACCTATCTTTATTATTGTGGGGAAGGTCTCATATTATTACCATGACCTTCCCTTGTGTCCTCATGATTGAGGAGTTGATCCTTGTTTTTCCTTGGAACAATTGGCAACCCTTTTATTTTCTATTAATTCATTGGACCCTCCCCAAAACCTTTCTTGATTGTAAATTCTTTGCCCTAAGGGTGAATTTTTATTCTCCCTAGTCTTTTCGTGGGATACACGGATTCTTGTTAGTAATCCCTAATTGTATGATTTGAATTTCTTTCCCTTCACTTTAATTGAGAACCTTATTTTCTCTCATTAGTAGATCCTTCCTAATTTCATTCTTTATTTTGAAATACTAATGAGATATTCCTTTATCTATCTTGGGTTGTTTTTGTGAGAATTAATTATGGGTAACTCTCATGAGAGGTAACCAACTCTTATGAGAGGTAACCATATCTAAAAACCTATTGTTCTTTTATCTATTGGAAACTTCCCAACACTTTTCCAGATTGTGCATTCTTTGTTTCTCTTTCCCATGGGTGAATCTTGATTCTTTGTTTCTCTTTCCCTTGGGTGATATTTGTGTTAACCTAAACTTGATCATCTATGTTTTCTTGTTTTATTGGCTATCAATTTATTTCCCTTCATCCGGTGCTCTCAACCTTTTCATTGGGAGCCAAAAAAAGGGTGAAATCCTAACCTCTTGGATCAAACCAAGAACCCTTAGTTTGATCTTGTTAACAGCCAATCAATGTGTTTTCTTTACTAAAATTGTAACCTATCATTCTCTAATTGTTTATCCTTGATCACACTATATTTTCTTCATGATCCATGTTTAACCTAATTAGGATTTCTAATTATTCTTTCTTCGTTCTTGTTCTTGTTTGAGATCAGGAAGAAGATGATGCATTCTTGCAACCATCTATTCCATGATCTCATTCTATTCTTTGAGATCTATGATCATCATCATGATCTTAACCCTAGCCAAATAAATTCCTTGAAACCCTAACCCTTGAATGATCTTTCTGGAAACCTCTTGTAACCTTCCATGTGCGGGAAACCTCATGGGTAATGTTTCTGTTAACATAAACTAGATTTCCTATGATTTCTTGTTATTTTCTTGATAACAATCATTCCCTCTCTTTCCGTGATCATAACCTTTTCATGAGCCATATGTTATGATGAAACCCTAACCCCTTTATTACAAACCTATTATGATTGATTTTTCGGACTAATGATCTCCCCCATGTCTTCATTTGGGTTTGGTTGTACTTGGTCTTCAACCCCATGAGCAAAGCACCCTTGTATAGCAATATACTTGGGGGCGGTTACTAGTGGCGGTTGATTAAACCAAGCGACCGCCCGGTTCTGCTTGCGGGAAAATGCCCTATTTTGCCCCCTGTTCGTTATAAATAGCATCCCTCGCCCTATTAACGCATTATTATGTTCGGGATTGCTATTTTGGGCGATTAGGCGGCTATGGAAACGTGCGGGATTCAGGTCTGAAGTGCTGTTAATGATATGAAACCTTTTCTCTTCTATTCTTGGTGATTCTTATTAAGGTAATGAGTCTCCATCTTCTATTCTCTTCTTTTTAACCTCTGATTGATATGAACCCATCCCCATTTTGTTAGTGGTTACCCAATTGATTTGTTGTATCTCCCTTTTCAATGTTCTTGATGAGATCCTGTCCAGAAACGAATCCCCGCATTTGTTTAATGGATGGATCCCATCAAGGGGAATGATTTGGGTATTAAATCTTTGTTAATTTTAGGGTTTCTTGTTACCCCCTTGTTCTAGACCTATTAAGCTTGAAATTCGGACTAAGATCATCCCAAAACAGATTGAAATCGGATGATAAAAAGTATGATTTTCGGAGTTGGAAACTGTCTGAAACAGGGGCGGTCGCTTGTGGAGGTCGCTTAACTTAAGCAACCGCCACAAGCAACCGGCTGGTTTCCAGTAACTGTGTAGGTTTGACTTTTGAATTGTTTTGACTCTTGACTCTTATACATTCTTGTAACCCTATGCCTAGGTGTTCTCTGTTTCAAATAAAAGTCTACTAAATTACAGGTAAGGACATGCATTCTTATTTATATGCAATTACATATACATGATGATTTTGTTGTTCTATTTACTATTCTTTGATCATGTATCTTGCTGTAATTGTATAAAGCATGTGAATCTTATTGTATACTTGCTGTTAGTGGTGTTCTTTGATGTACTTCATCTTTTATGATATTGCACAACTGTTCATGGTATGATAAAGAGTGATTGTAGTGTAGTTGTGATGGAAGGGGTATTCCTTTGGGATATCTTAGCTTGGGATATCAGAAGGCTGTGGAATGGGACACATGCTTGCTGATGTCTCCAGCACTATCATGATTACTTGATGACATACTTAGGGAGTCTAGAATTGCATGGCTAGGTACCCCACATGCTATTACCCTTTCGGCAGGGGAATTGAAGCCGGGTGACCCGTGACAATGGTGACGTGACTATGTTTCATCCAACAGCGGTAACCAGTCCGTGCGGAGACTCAGTGGTCCACTATTGGTCATGTAATGGTAGGGTTGCATATGTTAGGGTTGGGCTCATGGACGTCCAAGGAGCGGACCGGGTGTCGCGAGGAGTCATGAGAGCATCCGCCCCAATAATATGTGGATGACCATAGGGTTAAGGAGTGGAGTCCAACAGAGGTAGCCGATCGTGAGGATTCACACTCCTAGGTTGCGAAGGATACTTGAACCGAGTTGGTTGGTGCCATAGGGGAAGTATCTCGGACTTCATATAGTATGTTACCATTATGACTTGCATTGGATTAGAAACCCCGACATGCGCCGGTACTCATTGCCAATGGTCGTGGTGAGAGAGTGTTGACTTAACCCCTAGCCATGCTTTGAGAGCCGGTGTGGACTTACCCCTTTGCCCAGGATCCCTACAGAGGTAACCGGTCCTTGCCGGATCGGAGTGATGAGACTTACCCAAAGGAGGGCTGGTGTATATCTTAAAGCATGTCACCCATTAGAGACTTGCATAGTTAGATCTTAGTAGCATTCATATTTCCGCATATCATCCATATCATTTCATATGTGCATTCGTGGATTGTATTGACATATATATGAGAATTGCTTGTTCCTTATCGAGTTCGTTGGAACTCATTCCTTTCATTGTATGTATTATATAAACTGTACGAGATGGTTGCACAACGTCGGAAGTTGGAGATGATTCGTATGAAAGAGCCTTCTCGTTTGAAGCTGATGTGGCACATGACAGTGGATACATGAACTTGCGAGCATGAAGCCTCCTGAAGATGAAGACTATTTAGTTACTTATTTTGCTTCCGCTGAACTCGATATTACTTTTGATTCTTGATCTTCCTTCTTTCGTTCGTTCTTGGATTTTTATTGGAGTATTTGGACTCCTGTAACCTTTTTATTGATTATTGTACTATTCTTGCTCTTGATTCATGTATTTGTATTTATTATTATTGATAGACTAAAACCATGGATCCCCCGGGGGGGGCCCGCCCCCCCGGCGGGCGGGGGGGGGCCCCCCCCCCGCGGGGGGGGGGGGGGCCGGGTGCTTTTTGTGGGAGGTCCCCCGGCCCCAGCGGGCGGGCGCGCCCCCCGGGGGGGGCGGGGGGGCGGCCCCCCCCCCGGGGCGGGGGGGGGGGCGTGGTCCTCATTTTTGCGGACCCCCCCCCCCCCATTGGTCAAGAATTGGCCAACATCAATGAGAAATTAGGGCGATTGGCTAAGGGAAGAATAACTGAGGATATTTACTCAGTCATTCGGAAGACTCCTTTTGCTGAGCCAATTGCGGGATATCGGTTTCCCCATAACTTCCGTTTGCCTACCTTCTCAACATTCGATGGCTCCGGAGATCCAACAGCTCACATCGGCTATTACCAACAGACCATGGCAGTTTCAGGTAATTCTAATGAAATTTTATGCAGGGTTTTTGGTTCATCTCTAACTAGAGCAGCACAAAAGTGGTTTTCTAACCTCCCCTCTCGGAAGGATCGTAAACTTTGGACGAATTGGCGCACCAATTCATAGGGCGATTCCACAGTGGGATACGAGTCAAGAAAACGGAAGAAACCTTGTTTCTTGTCAAACAAGGAAAGAGCGAATCGATCGAGAGAGTTTACGAAAAGATTCAACAAAGTGACGATGGAGATAGAAAACTTGGATGAACAAGTAGCCGAACTGCTCTATTCACGGGACTCACTAATCGGAAACTCCTGGAGTTATTACTACGGGATATGCCTGCGACTTATGCTTGAGTTGGTACGAGAGATGCCGAAAGGGCCGAAGTCATGGAGATTCTAGATGCGCGCCAAGGAGATAATAAAGTCTCCAATAAGGAACAAAAGGCTCCTGAGCGAAGCCAGAAGCCAAAGAAAAATGTTCGCGATCGGGTTGGAAAATCCCAGCCTTGGCGCCAAAGATCCCCCGGTAAAAGTGAGTACACTCCATTGAATGCTCCTCGGGCTGATATTTTGAATATCCTCAAAAGAAAAAATATTTTAAAGTGGCCGCCTAAAATTCTTTTGAAACCCCGGAGAGCAGCGGGATCGGGAAAAGTATTGCCGATTCCACAAGGACTATGGTCATTATACTAATGACTGTCGTTATCGAAGGCGAGATATTGAGAGATTGATATCTCAGGGACATCTGTCCAGTTTCGTTAGTAGGAGAAGGGAGGAGCCACGTGGGCCACGTGCGGCTGCTCCAAAGAGGGATCGTTTGGTTAGTTCAGAACGATCGAGGGAGGCCCCGAAGTCTAAAAAAGGCAAGGAGGTGATTGAAGTTGCTACTCGGTCACCGATCCTTACCATCTTCGGGGGACCAGAGCCCGAATCATTCCGGAGTCTGAAAACAAAATCCAAATTTGTTGGAGCCGGAGAGGCGCAGAAGCGGAAGAAGCTGAATGGTGAAGATTCTATCACCTTTAGCGAAGAAGACGAAAGAGACGTATGTTTAACTCATCAAGGTAGAGATTGCACGACGGGAAGTGCATAGAGTTTTGATTGATACGAGTGCAGCAACTGACCTAATTTCCTACGAAGTGTATCAAAAATTGAAGGTTGATCGGGACTTGATGAAACCTTCATCTACACACCTATATGGCTTTGCGGGGTCATCTGCGGTAGCGGAAGGATCGGTTCGGTTGGATTTATCCATTGGAAGTTTTCCTAAGGAAACAATTGTCCGAATCAATTTTTTGGTGGTTCGAGAACTACCAGCCTATAATATGATTCTCGGGCGACCATCTTTATCCAAGATAGGTGCTATTGTTTCAACAAAACACACGAAGATAAAATTCCCGACCGATATGGGAATTGGTCAAGTCTCCTCCGACCGGAAGATCTCTTGGCGGTGTTATGTTGCCTATTTAAAAGACAAGGAGGGTCCGAGGAAGGTAACCGCCCTCCCCATAGAAGTTCGAGACGATCGGGAAGAGACAGAGATGCAAAGGCCCGAACCGGTGGAGAAAGCTGGAGCAAATCCAGGCTGTGTACCGAAGACGAGAAAAAGATTACTTATATCGGGTCTGAACAATTGGAAGAGTTTAAAGATGAGTTGAAGTTATTTCTTCAACGAGAATAAAGATGTATTCGCATGGTCTGCTTGAGGACATGCACGGAATCGATCGGGCCATTGTAGAGCACAAACTCCGGATAGACCCTAAGGCGAAACCGGTGATACGTAAAAGAAGAAATTTCTCTATTGAAAAGTATGAAGCCGTTCGGAGCGAAGTTGAAAAACTTAAGAATTCTGGTTTCATAGAATCAATCGAGTGCCCAACTTGGTTGGCCAACGTGGTGATGGTGAAAAAGGCGAATGGGAAGTGGAGGATGTGTACAGACTACATAGATCTAAACAAAGCTTGCCCAAAAGATTGCTACCCGTTGCCTCGGATTGACCTCTTGATAGATGCGATTGCGGGATATGAAACTTTAAGTTTCATGGATGCCTACTCGGGGTATAATCGGATCCTTATGAATAAGGAGGATGAGAAGTATACGGCTTTCATGACTGATCGTGAGAGCTATTATTACAAGGTCATGCCTTTTGGCCTAAAGAATGCAGGAGCAACATATCAGAGGGCCGTCAACAAGATTTTTCAAAGAGCTGATAGGAAAGAATGTTGAAGCTTATGTTGACGACATGCTAGTGAAAAGCTTTACAAAAGTAAATCATATTGCAGATTTGACTGAGGTTTTCTCGATCTTGCGGAAGCATCAAATGAAGTTAAACCCGGAAAAAATGTGCCTTTGGAGTCTCCTCGGGCAAATTTTTGGGTTTCATGGTATCACGAGAGGGGAATTGAGGCTAATCCTGCCAAAATACAAGCTTTGATTGATATGGAGGCTCCCAAAACCGTTCGGGATGTACAATGTTTGACGAGGGGAGAGTTCTTGCTTTGAATCGATTTATCTCCAAGTCCGGAGAAAAATGTTTGCCTTTCTTCAAGGCACTTAAAGACCTGAAGGGCGATAAGGAAGCAAAGTGGACTGAAGAGTGCCGAAAAAGCTTTCAAGGAATTAAAAGAAGCACTTGGACAACCACCGATCTGTCCGGGACCGGAGAAGGGGGAAATATTACAGCTATATCTAGCGACGTCCCTTTCGGCGGTCGGTGCGGTACTTGTTCGGGAGAAAGATAAGAAACAGTGGCCGATTTACTATGTAAGCCACGTGTTGCTAGATGCGGAGACGAGATATTCACGAGATTGAGAAGCGAGGCTCCGGCTCTCATGATGGCCGCCGGGAAGCTAAGGCCATATTTTCGAGCTCATCCAATTGAGGTATTTACAACTTTTCCTCTTAGTAAAGTTCTTAACAAACCCGATTTGTCCGGAAGGATGGTGTCCTGGTCGGTTGAGCTCAGCGAGTTCCAAGTGAGCTTTAAGCCCGAACTGCAATCAAGGCTCGGGCATTAGCCGACTTTGTAGTAGAAACTACTGCACCGGTGGAGCCCACCATTGAGGATCCCATTATACCAACCACTTGGGAGGTATATGTGGATGGTTCGAGTAATAAAGATGGAGCAGGCGTTGGAATTCTATTAAAAAGTCCAGCATGATTTATTATTCGATATGCTTTGAGATTCGCATTTGATGCAAGTAATAACGAAGCGGAATATGAGGCCCCGATAGCGGGACTTCGGTTGTCAAAAGCATTAGCTATTGCAGATGTTACTATTTATAGTGACTCTCGGCTTATAGTCAACCAAGTCCAGGGGGGAGTATGGCATTAAAGAACCACGCTTGCAAAAATATTGGGAGATAGTGCGGGCATTTCAAAACCAATTTCGAATTTGAAGATATCTCGGATTTCGAGGAATGTCGATGGCGAGATGAGCTATCCCGACTAGCCAATGCCAAGGAAAAGAATCTAGACCCTTCGGTCTACAGTGAAGAGATAACTTTTCCAAGTTATCATGAGAAAGAAATTTCTTATATTGAAGCGAACGTTCTTTGGATGGATCCAATAATCGAGTATCTAAGGGATGACAAATTACCCGAGGATCCAATAGAGGCAAGGTTGATCAAGATTCGATCAGCTAGATTTGTCATTCGGAATGGGAGACTATACAAAAGATCTTATGCTTGGACCCCTTATGAGATGTATAGGCCCCGAAGGAGCAAAATCAGCTTTGGCTGAAGTTCATGAAGGAATTTGTGGAGCTCACATGGGTGGCCGAGCCCCGGCCCACAAAATTCTAAGACTTGGGTTATATTGGCCTAAGGTCCAAGAGGCTGCTATGGACTACGTTCGTCGATGTAGTAATTGTCAAATTCATGCTACAGATGTCGAAGCGCCCGGCGGAAACTATGACTTCAATTCTAAATCCCATTCCCTTTGCAATGTGGGGAATTGATATCATGGGCAAATTCACCAAGGCATCGGGCGGACGGGAATATCGATAGTAGCAATTGATTACTTCACAAAATGGGTAGAAGCCGATTGCACTGGCGACAATTCTTGGGAAAAAGGTGGAGAAATTTGTGCTTGAATCAATCATATATCGCTTTGGGATTCCAAAGATTATTGTCATCGACCATGGTACTCGGTTCATTTGTCCACAATTTGAGCAATTCTGTGGAACATATATGATCGAGCATCGTATGTCCTCGGTGGCATACCCCCAAAGCAATGGCCAGGTAGAGGTTACTAACCGAACGCTACTGGAAGGAATAAAGAGAAGACTAGAAGGTGACAAAGCTTCTTGGGTCGAAGGAACTACATAATGTCTTGTGGGCTTATAGAACTACGGTTCGAACACCTACGGAGAAACTCCATTCAGGTTGGCATATGGATCCGAAGCATTGGCACCAGTGGAGATAATGGCGGGCACATTACGGGATCGTGAGTTCGAGGAAAAAGCAAATGAACAAGGACTGCTTGATAGCCTTGATTTGTTGGACGAAGTTCGGGCAAAGACAATAGCACGAACTCAACATTATCAAAGAAGGATAGCGTCTCATTATAATACTCGAGTGAAGAATCGTCGATACTTAGCCGGAGATTTGGTGTTGAGAAACACCCTAGCTTCTGACCCGCGTCACCAAAGAAAGTTGGACCCTTCCTGGGAAGGACCTTATATGGTTGTGAAATCGGTCGGTTCGGGAGCTTACGAGGCTGAAGAACATCGATTCCCGAAAAGAGTTGGATCGTTCGTGGAATGCTAGGCATCTCAAAAAGTTTTATCCTTGAGGATGATTTCAATTTTGTTCGTGATGTAATCATTTTCAACTCAATCAATGCAATTTTTGGCTTTCAACAAACTATCTTTTGATTGGGGGGCATCATACACCACATTCAAGAACAAGATCCAACTATAAGGCATCGGATGAAAATTCGTATGGGTCCTTCAACACTTATGGAAATTTTTTGAACTTTCTTAAGTCGGGGCATCGGATGAAAATCCGAGTGAGTTCCTTTTGCAAGGCGTCGGTTTGAAACCCGAGTGAGTTCCTTCGAGACTTATTGAATTTTTGAATTATCCTTAAGTAAAGGGATCGGTTTAAAACCCGAGTGAGTTCCTTCTCAGACTTATTGTATTTCTCCGGAAATCCTTAAGTAAAGGCATCGGTTTAAAACCCGAGTGAGTTCCTTCTCAGACTTATTGTATTTCTCCGGAAATCCTTAAGTAAAGGCATCGGTTTAAAACCCGAGTGAGTTCCTTCTCGGACTTATTGTATTTCTCCGGAAATCCTTAAGTAAAGGCATTGTTTAACTAAGACCTAATACAACGGCGATTCAAGTGGCTAGCAAAGTTCAAGATAAAGTAATTTCTTATTTCTTCAAAAGATCCAAAGAGGCCAGTATCAAAACAATTACAAGAGCTGGATACAATCTTCGATCAAAGAAGAAAGTCATTATAGGTGACTGTTAACAAGTTATACAAGATCGACGCGACTTTGCTAGAACAAACATATGAGTCAACCATTGGTGGGGATTCAAGGAAAAGAAGAGAAGAAATGAGGATTACAAAAATATTTCGGTATGCATAAAATCCTCCGCAATTTCATACTCTTTGTCCAGCTTGTCCAGGAGAAGAATGGTCCTCGACCAAACTTGCATTCAGTACAAGCTCGTCATAATTGACTTCTTCTAGCGGAGAATAAACAGGAGAATCTTCCAGATATTGCATAATATCTGGATCGGAAGGTGGAGGATCAATCTTATCCTTGGTCCAGTCGGGAGGAGGAATACCCGGTCGGTAAATACTTCGGGATGGCAAACAACACTTTGTAGGGAGTCGTATCAAAATGAGGATCCTTCCTTAATATTGATTCCCATACTTCGTTCTCACCATCCCGATGCGCCTTACAAGTTATAAGCATTCAGCATATCAACAAAAGGCTTCTTGTGTAAATACTTGAAGACGCGAGGCTCTGCGAACATCAGTTGGAAGGGATTTGGGCAAAGGAATGACAACTTGCCTTTCGGGTAACGTTTCGGATCCTTTGGCTCCCGACTTTCCAAATGTTCGCTCCGATCGCCGGATCTTCTCCCTGGCATCATCCAAGTCCGACCGAAGACGACCAATCATCGAATTTTTTTCTCCTGCCACCTCCCAAGCTAGATTCCGAAGGCGAGCAATCTCAACATCTTTAGCTTCGAGAGATTTCCCGAAGCCTAGAAACTTCATTGCTCAACCTATTGAGTCTAGTAACTTGCTTCCACTTGGTTGTGGAAGTTACCGGCAAAGACTCCTGCAAACAACTTCCGAGTTAGCGAGGAGCGAGAAAAGTAATTTTTCAAAATCGGAGGATAATGAAGAAAGACTTACATCACCGGTGGCTTCGTAAAGACTTCATCTGGAAGTTTGGAAAGAAGCTGCGCTCTCGAAGTCATTCGAGCAGCGGTACACCATTCCAACGCTCTGTCAAACTTGTTTGACACTAATTCGGGCGAAGGATGAGAAGGATGAACTACACCAAGAGAAGGATGAGCTTCATCACTTGTCACCCGACGGCGCTTCCTAGTGGCAAAATCCTCCAACTCGGAAGGAGAGGAGGAGGATGCCAAACAAGCACTAGAGTTAGAAATAGGAGCAGCACTGCTGGGGACCACACCTTCATCGAGATGCCAACATAGTTGCCTCGGATGACCCGAAGAGTGTCCTTCGGGGGCTCACCAACAGGCTCACCAGCGGCACCATCGGCACGGCGGGAGTGATCAAGATCTTCCTCGGGAAAGATGAGCGATCACTTCGGGCAAAGGAGGCGCGAGGGACGGCATCAATAGTAACTGCGGGAATCGACTTGAAGATTCACCGCCGGCGATCGCCTTACGCTTGGAGGATTCACTAGCTGAAACCACCGCATGCGGCCCCAACCACCACCGATGAAACGATTTTCTTGCAAGATTTTGCTCTGATAAAGTTTGGGTTGATCTTGGGAGCCACTATGCAAAACAACAAAAAAACCAGCCGTATCGATCTGAAATAAACAACGACAACGGCGGGAAACCCTAGTTTTTTACAGCTTCCGACAAACCAACAAACTAAACCCCAAGTATAACTACTGTGCGGTTTACTCGGGGGGGAAGTGGGGAAAGAGATGAGTAATCAAAAAACTCACTTGTTCGAAGTGGATAGAGCTGTTGTTGGAGTACGAGGAATACGGAAGCGGGCCGAAGGACGAAAGGTCGCTTTGGCACTTTAGCAAATCTAACTTGCGAAGTCGGGATAGATGGAGAGTACCCACGAAGGCTTTAAATAGCCTCATGTATAAGGCAGACGGTTGAAGGCTAAGGACAACCGACGACCTAGATCGAAATGACGCTTCAAAATCCGCAAAAAGCAAGATCAACGGTCGAAGGGATGCCACATGGAAACATGTGGAAGCGAGCACCTGATGCGAGAGATACCTCCAATCGTCGCACTTGCCATTAAAATAACGGATGTATTTCCGATTCATTGGAAACGATGAATGGTATACAAAAAGCGGGAAAACGTTTGAACTTCGCGAGAAGGGAAACGTGTGGACTTTGCAATAAATGAAGTAGTGGGGAAGATTAATGCATCTTCCCGAAACGCATCTTCACAATATTTCTACAAGATTATTATTCGGCGAGGAATGAAAAGTTAAGTGATAAGTTTTATCATTAATACTTTGATATTCAAGGCAAGATTCCGACAGGAGAGGGGGAAACTTAGAGGCCAACATGAAAAAAGAAATGTCTATTCATTAAATTGAGGGTAAATCTTTACAAAAGGACAACTCCCTAAGCCTTTTCTTCATTGTTGCCCGAGGGACCACGGTCGGGAGGACTTTTCTCAAGACCATGAGAAGAGCCTTCCTCAAGAGTGGCATCGGTTGAGTCCTCTATAGCAACAACTTGAGACTCGGCTTGTGATTTCTCCTCTGGAAGTGCCGGCTCGTCATTCAGGTATGCCTCATATTGAGGGTCAGCTGGAAAAGGATCATCTTCTTCCCGAGCCCGGTCAGGAGATCCATACCAACTTTCCCGAAGACCTCTTGGTGGCATACCTCACGAAAAGGAGCGATGTCGAAGTCAGGGATCGATCCAAGGATTTGCTCCCAAACGTCGTTCTGACCCATGCGATAAGCTTGAATGTTGTAGAGACCTAGCAACTCGGAGAAAGGTACGCTGTTCAGGTATTTCCGAATGCACTCCTTCCAAAGCTCTGGCTTTATATGCTCAGGCTTGCTAGGGATTGCCAACTTAGATGTTCTTCGAGCTCCCTACTTTTGATTTCAAGGCTGTCACCAAACAATGTGGCAGCTGCCTTTTGCTTTCTGGCCTCGCGCTCGGCAACAGTGACACGAATTTTCGAAGCTTCGAGGGCTTCCTTGAGGGAGATCACTTCTTCCTCATGCTTTTTCTGCAGCTCCACGGTAGCTGCAGTCAGCTGGTCTATTTCGGAATTGGCCTTGGCCAATTTCTCTTCACAAGTTTGCAGCAAGGAGCTGGTGCGACCAACCCGGCTCAATGCTTCCATGTGTTGATAAAAGCTCAACACAGCATCCTGGGAAGGTGGAAGATATCAGAAGAAGTCATAAGAAATTATGAAAACATAAGTAAGCAAGAAGACCGGTACCTTGTAGATTGACTAACAAGGGAGGTGTCATCCGGGGCTTCAAACTCCTGGCGATCGAAGGAGCAAGGCCGAGGGAGCTCCATTCTGCGGCTTTCTCGGGATCCCGAGTAACCCTGTCGGTCATCTTCAGGGTCCACTGGGGGGTGAAGACCTCCTCACCATCCGTCGAAGCTTTGGATTTTTTATTGGAGGGAGCATCAATTGTGTCATGCCTCCTCTTGGTTCAGGCGGAGGAAGAGACATTAGCCCTCTCCACCATTGGTTTCTTCCCTTTACCCAAAGCATCGGCTACAGGCCTGATATTCCTGATACCCCTATAAGAGGGGTCGGGAGAGGGAAGAGAAGCCTCTTGATCTACGGTCAAGACCACAGGGCGATCGTTGCTCGGCTGTCACAACAGCCCTAGCGGCCTTCACCCGAGGCTTTCGGGGTTCATTTCGGGAGGCACCTTGCAAAGAAGAAGGACAAGAGTCGAAATTCAAAACATATCTCTTCGATCAAATCAAAGGATGATGGTTAGAAGCTCACAATGAGCCAAGCCCCGATCTTGAAGGATGGAGTTATACTCCACTTCATATCCATGTATCTCTTGATACCACGGAATGGATTTGATCTTCCTGATGGCCGCCTCGTCTTCTCTGGATAAGGGAAGGCCTCGGTTACTCTCGGACGAAGAAGTAAACCTCCTCCAGGTGGTTGGGAAGTTAAGATCTGATGGAGGCGCTCGACTGAAAAAGTATCGTTCGCGCCATCTTTTGTGGTTAGAAGGGCAAGTTCCTTTGACAAGGATGCTGCCTCTCCAATCAAGTTCAGCCTTATTGCGTTTGGACAGAAAAACCCATCCGGGAGGATGGGAGATAGAAAGAACATGAAAATGTACAAAAAGAGAAAGAGATGGCGTAATGCCAACCTCAAAACACAAACCCAAGAAGCCGACGATGAGACGCCAGCTATTGGGGAGGAGCATTCCGGGACAAATGTTCCAGTGATTCAAAACTGCGGAGAACAAAGGATTAAAAAAGGGAAAGCGAACCCCACTTTCCAGTGCATCTATATACAGAGAAAATTCACCCGAAAGGGATGAATCAACCCTCTCATCAGGGTGAGGGAGCCCTAACCTGATATGAGGAAGGAAGATCAAAATCTTAAACGGCTGAAAGAAGGGTTTCCTCATTGTAAATGGAGGGAACAGAGCCAGGTCCACCATTGGACCCGGAGATTTGAGGCTGCCTAGAAGACTCGGCAATCTTGGAAGATCCAGACTCGAGAAGGACGGGAGAAGTTTCGGTTTTCTCTTTCAAAACCTTTTTGAGAAACTTCGGCGAACTCCTGCCCGAGAGGACGGTTAGGGTTTTGTTATCACTATCCGATTGTTCGGGAGTGGGAGAAGCAAAAGCATCACTTGCTATTACCAACATGGGGTACTAAAGAAGCCCTATCGTCCGCCATTACTCGTTTCGATAAACTACAAAAAGAAAAAGACCATTAAACTTACTGATTCGGTGAGACGGAAGCTTGAGAGCGGGGAAGGCGCGAAAGCGGACAACAAAGGTTCAAATTCCAGACGGGAAGAATGAAACCTACGAAGACAACGAACCGCTTTTAAAACTCCCGCACGAGTGTTCGGGAATCTGAACGATCGAGGTTGATTCAAAATCAATGATCAAGATTGAAAGACGTTTTGAAAGTTTGAACTCACGAATCCGAAATAGGCGTTTGGAAACCGTCGCTTGGATGATGTGAGCCACGACGGATCAAGCTGCAACGAGATATGTGGCCTTACACTCAGGCAACGCTCGAGGAAAAGTGACCACCGCATTAAATGTGATATGACATTTAATGAAGCACGCAGAGATCATCACTTGACGACGAACCCGATTAAAAACCAAGCCCTCGGGATGGACCGAACGCTTGGTCTGGGGGGCTCGTGATATGGAGAGTTTATGATCAGACCGGGTTCATACCTGGTCCGACCCTCGACCCCGGTGGAGACGGAGAAAACCGAATCGCTCCCGAGCGAACCGGATCCGGAAGATGGCTTGCTGAAGAAGAAAGCTTATTCGGCTACAAGCGTGCCCTAATCTTACTTATGGATTAGGGTAATCACCCCGATGATGGCGGACTCAAACGACGGCTGCGGATAATCATTATCGAAGGGATAACCATCGCATAACCTAAAGGTTATCTCAGGAGTCCTCTACTAGCCCAAACTAGTAGAAGTCTATCGCTCAACGGATCTAACTGATAAGATCCAACGACTACCCGAAGAAGGCTCAAGTGCATCCAACGAAGGAGATTCGAAGGTACACTCTATATAAACCTCACTACCATACAAGGTGAGGGACGGATCAATCGATCGAAAAGAATACTATCTGAGACTCAGGTTCAGATACATACTGATAGACCTAAACTATCAGCGATCTGCTATCTAGATCACCTTTCCCAGTTCTTCATTCCTTAGCTCTGTGCTTCTAGCAGAGCCGTTTGTGATTAAGTTCATCAATTGACTTAGCCTTCGGAGGTGGACTCCCGACCCCAGCGGTCGGGCCACATCTGACGCTTTCGTTTTGCAGGACATCACGTGAAAGCCAACCCGGGTGGTCCGGTTCTCAACAAGAAAAAAAAAAAAAACCCCAAATTGGGCGCGCAAACCCCAAACCCCCCCCCCCCCCCCAAGATAAGGTGGGGGGGGGGGGGCCGCCCCCCCCCCCCCCCCCCCCCACGACCCCCACACCCTAGTTCATGTAAAACTTAAAACTATTCGAGCTCAAAATTCTGGCCTGGAGTATGGGTGTCAATTCATACAATGTGCCATTTAGTGAAACTGAAATTGGGCCATTTATACTGTACCGAATAATTATGGTATAGTATCAACATGATATTGCTGTTGTTTGATAAATGGTACGATAATGGTATGAGCCATATTGCACTGATGTTGTATTTAATATCAAAATTACAATATTATTGTGCATATCTTGCAATTTTGGTAGTTTGCTTATTATAATTTTCTAATCTATCTCTTATTTTAATAGTCTAATTTAAGTATACATTATTGTAATCTTCTAAACTAGGTACATCTTTTTTTTCTCTTCTTTTTATTTTTATTTTATTTATTTATTATTATTTTTTAGTTAGAACATTTATTTATTGTAATCTTCTATTCTAGGTAGGTTAATAGATAGGTTATTTTCCTTATGAAGAAAGTCCATCTCCCATTCATATATTTATATACACCAATTTTTCAATAATAGACACATACCAATATTCAGGCAATTCTAAACTTAACATGAAAACAGCATAACGTTTGATCTATATCTTTAGCCAGGAGTCTTCTTCATCATGGCAACCAAACTTTCATCACAATTGCTAATCCATCTTGTCCTTATTTTGTTCATAATTCCAAATCCTAATCTTAAACTTCCCCAATTTTGAATGGTAAACCTAAACTTTCCCAAGTTGGAATCCTAATCCTAAACTTTCCCAAGTCTGAATCCTAGTACTAAACTTTCCTAAGTCCGAATCCTAATCTGAAACTTTAAATGCTAAACCTAAACCTTGAGGGGGAGTGTCCAAAAGCTATCTCCAAATGCTAAACCTAAACATTTTTGTTTCATAGAATGTCAAACCTAAACCATGAACACTTAATCTTGATTCAAATCTCTACCAAAGCCTAATCCTAAATTCTAAACCCTAAACTCAAAATCCTTAATCTCAAATCCTAAACCCTGAACTCAAAATCCTAAATGCTATCTTCGACCTAATCAGGATTGCTTCATTTGAGCAACTTCCCCATTTATATGCAACGTCTCTTGGTGTGTATCGGTCTATCATCCTTAGTTCAAGCTGAGCATTCATGATCTTCATGCTCCATCTTGAGGGGGAGTATTATGATATTATTGTAAATATCTTGCAGTTTTGGTGGATTGCTTCTTGTAATTTTATAATCTAAGTATGTCTCTTATTGTAATTTTGTAATCTAAGTAGATCTTACTATAATATTCTATTATAGGTATTTCTTTTATTGTAATTTTCTATTTATAAGTAGTTCTTTCATTTATTATAATATTCTATTCTAGGTAATATTCTACGCACATATTTATATACATTAGCTTCTCAATAATAGACACATACCAATATTCAGCCAATTCTAAACATAACAAAACCATCTTGTATCAAATTGATATGGTACAATAATAATATGATTTATTTGTACTATTTTGGATTTGGTATAATGATAGTATGAGGTAAATTCATCTGGTACAGTACCATATTGTACCAAATACCAATTCCTTATTGAATTGACACCCTTAACCCAGAGGATGGGTTTTGGACTTGGCCAGGGTGAGCCCTATCTGATCAAGATAGAGTGAGTCATGTTGGGCGAACTTGACCCTTCCACCTTGTAGGTTTTATTTATTTAGTAAATTAGGCAACAAAATGCAAATACACATCATTTTGTTGTCCTATGATTAAGGTCCAGGTTAGGTGCAGGATTGTGTGTCTAACTTGGCTTACCCCAACTTAGTGCAATGCACTCTTGTAGGGTTAAGTTATGGGTAGAGGCTGAGCAAAAGACTAGAGTATTTGTAAGGTTATGGTTAGGGTTTAAAAGCTTGGCCTAACCCAACCCTATAATAGGCCAACAAACCCTGAAGCCTTAACCTAACCCTACAAGGTCGGGTTGAGCTTGGTTAAACAATAATCCTTGATCTTGGCTTGACGTTGACCGTGACTCTAACCCCTAGTTAGTAAATTTAGGTACGCATACGAATGATAATTAATCAGCCCATATTTTTTTTCTTTGACAAGTACTGTATTTTCAATAATTCGGTCCAATAAGTCATGTACGGCAATTGTACATTACATGTTCAATATGTGTTTTATTAATACATGGAAATGTTTGTATAGAAATATAATACATGGAAATGTTTGTATGGAAATACAATGTATGGAAAGAATTCAAATTGAAGGAATGACGAATGGAAGGAATTCAAATGGAAAGAATTCAAATGAGAAGAGCAAATAATATGGAAATAATTCAAATGAGAGGAGGGAATAATATGGAAAGAATTCAAATGAGAAACAATTAGGGAAAGGATGAAAAATCATCCTTAGCACGTGTTAGCAAAATAAAATAACAGCAAGCGCACGGTATCGTGTAGCTAACGGGTCGATCTCAAGAGGATATGCCACCTAGAATTCAACTTCTTAATAGTAATGCGAGAGTGGAATGATTCAATTTTTGTTAACTAATTACTTAAACTAAATCAACGATCCTAATCCATACATCTAATGCAATCGAATTGAAACGAAAAAAAAAATAAAAATAAAGCAAACATAACTAATGCATAAATAAAATACAGGTAAAAAAATGCAGATGCAACACCACCCGTCACCAGAAACAGAGGCACGACTGTAGGCTTCCTCTGGTTATGTGGTCCGAGATAATGAATGAATAGGCAGAAAGTAAATAACAGAAAGTAAATAACAAAGCAATAAAAGGAAAAGGAAGCCTTAACCAAAGAGAGGCACGACTGTAGGCATCTCTGATCAAGGATTCAAGGGAAGGGAGAACAATAAATAATGCTGAAAGTAAATCCTAAATTAAGAATATTGAGGGGTAGATAGAAGCGGGAATGGGAGAGAAGACTATTGAAGAATCTTACTTACTTGCATCTTCTAAACAAAACTTGAATAAATAATTCGAATCTCAACCAACCCTAACAACCAGATCTAGAATAAACTAGATCTGCAATTGCTAGACCCAAAGAGAAAGCGAATCCTCTTGAAACTTGAACTTGAACTTGAACATGAAATTGCATTGATAAAACTAAAGGAATTACACTTGCATAAAAGAAAAATTACACAACTTCAATCTTCCTAAACATTCAATCTAAAAACTAGAACTAAAGCCCAAAAATTAATCAAAGAACTAGAGAAAACTAGAGCAAACTAAAGAGAATAGAAAGTGCAAGACTAAAGTAAAACTAAAGAGAAAGTAAAGTGTAAACTAAAGAGAAAATCAAGTGTTTTTAGACCTAAGAGGGAGGTAATATTTATAGAAGAAGGATAATAGTTTACAAACAAGGAAAAATAATGATAATAATAATAATAAGAGTAAAATAGAAAAAGAAAAAACAAATAAAGAAGGAGCAAAAAAAATTCGTTAGAAAGAAAGAGAGAAAGAAAGAGAGAGAGAGAGAGAGAGAGAGAGAGAGAGAGAGAGAGAGAGAGAGAGAGAGAGAGAGAGAGAGAGAGAGAGAGAGAGAATAAGTGGAGAAATAAATAAAATAAAATAAAAACTTGCTTTTGAAGTTCACGTGGAGACAAGGTGGAAGAAAGAAAGAAAAGTGGAAGAAGGAAAGAGAAAGAAAATAAAATAAAACAAAAAATATATATATTTTGTTAACAAAAACATAGGTGGGTTGGTTATTAAGGAAATAAGAAAGTAAATAAAATAGAAAGTGGGAAGAAAGAGAAAAAACTAATTAGAGAAATAAATAAAATCTAACAAAATAAAAATAATTCTAAAAAAATAGAAAATCCTAGTCTTTGACTACTTGTGGGCCCCATACAATTCTCAATTACAATAAACAAAAATAAAATAAAAATCCTGATCTAATTTTAAAAGATATTCTGGAGTTGGCCTATAATTACATCTCTAGTCCATCATGCTCCAAATCAGGCCCACTTTCGCACTTGAGAATTTGAACGGACCTCTTGATGTGTAAAACCGCATGTTTAATACCCAAAACTCCAGATATTCGCTAAAGTCCTAGAAATTCATAAAATCTGCAAAAACAACATAAAACCCAAGGTAGCTCCACTCAAAGTGTTAAAAATGCATGATTTATGCCCTAAGATTTCACACATAAATGTGCTCATCAGATTCCCCCACACTTAGACTAAGCTTGTCCTCAAGCAAGAATAAAAAAATGACATATGCAGAAAAAAAAACTAATGCAACAACATAAAATCCTAACTCACTTTTGTTGGAATCACGGTTACACTTAGCATGTGCAACAAGCCTTTAAACCACTAGGTTACCCTAGAGGATGAGTTTTGTCTCGTGGATGTTTGCAAAGAATATACATCAAAAATTCCAATTCAGCTCAAAATAAAATATTGCAAATTTCAACTCTAACAATTGGTTAGTACTTATACAGAATCAATAGCTATGACAACTTTCCTCACCATTGATTTAAGATCCCCCATACTTGCATATATCTTTCAAGTACACCTCTCCTTTAAGCAAAACCACTAATAGAGTAAGAGGACCAAGGACTAAGGTTTTTAAGTATTTTTGACCAAACATTTCTACCAAGGCATTGATGACACTTGCATTTATTTCTCTCTTTTTTTTTTTTTTTTTTTTTTTTTTTTTTTTCTTCTTTCTTTTGAGTAGTGAACTCTACTTTACTCCACTACGGTTGGCTTGAATGACATGGTGGAGCAAACACCAGAAACCCAAGTTACTTTGTAGCTTTGCTTTGCATATGCCCACATAGACAGTGATACGAGAGTTCTTTTCAATAATATCATTCCTAAGAGTTTCGATCAAGTCACCTCGATTCCTGAGTCGGAGTGCCCTGTCTAGTTCCAAGAAATTCAACTTTTACTTTCTACTCTTTTTTCTTTCTTTCTTTTCTTTTCACTTCTTTTTGAACTTTTGTCATGCCATACAAAAGATTGATCTCAACCTCTAGCCAAAGAAACTAGGACCCACAAAACCCATAGATGATCCAACGCCTCAAGTTAAGGGCCTCTTATTTTTCTAAGGAAATTCTCATCTCAACATACATACAAGTTACCTTCCTCTCAACAGGGTTTTTATGTGTTCACAATGGGTACCAAAATCACTCTCATTTCACACATCATTGCAATTGAAATAGTATGTACACTAACCAAAAGGCAAAGTTAAAATTCACAAAGGAGCCAAAGGTATTCCCCCCACACTTAAGTAATGCAATGTCCTCAATGCATGCATGAAAAGAAAGACAATGACAAGGCAAAAGAGGGGTATACCTTTCAATCAAAATGTTCTTATCATTGGAAGCTTTAGCCTTATCTTCAATATCAATGTATGATGGGGAAAACACTCCAAATAAGAAAAACCATGAATAGAAAAGTCATCCCTAAAGACTTTAAGAAAAACCTTCACAATGTCAGACAAAATACGCATCATACGCTGAGGTTTTCTAAAATATTTGGCATCCTTCATAAGATGAATATGAGATTGTTGGAAGGAAGAACTTAGACCTTTGATAGTAGTAAGAGACCAACTCCGCTTCTCTATTAGCATGCAACAATGTGATAAACTCTTCTGCTTTGTCAGAAGTTAAATCAGAGACAACAATGACAGGAAGAGAACTATCTTGTCCTAAGAAAGAAAACTGCAAATTAGAAAGCAACTCTTTCAATTCTAGCTTGGGAGGTTCAATTATTGAGGGTTTAGGAATGGAGATGGAGATGGATGGGGGTTTAATAGGCTCCAAAGGTATGTGAAACTTGAGACCTCAGAAAAGAAAGTTTCACTATCATCTTCCAACATATCCATACATTCTTGAAATTCCTGATCAAAATCAATCTCAAAGTTGGTAATCAAATCATTAGGAAAATCCAAAGACTCTTCAAGCATATTGATTTCTTCCTCAATTTGTGGTTGTTTTCCTATCCTGAACATATTAAACTCCACAGTTCGATTTCCAAAAGACAACCATAAGAGGCCATTTCGACAATTGATTAAAGCATTACTAGTAGCCAAAAATGGTCTTCCTAAAATTATTGGGATTTCATCTTTGATTGAAAAAGGTTTAGTATCTAACACAATAAAATCAACTGGAAAAATAAATTCTCCCACCTTCAATAAAACATCTTCAATCATCCCTTTAGGAATCTTAATTGACCTATCCGCCAACTGAAGAGTAGTTTTAGTTGCTTTCAATTCTCCCAATCCTAGTTGCTTATAAACATGGTAAGGCAAAAGATTCACACTTGCACCAAGATCAAGTAAAGCATGTTCAATGTGTGTATTGCCTATGACACAAGCTATGGTAGGGCTCCCTGGATCCTTATACTTGGCTGCTACAGGTTGAGTAATTATGGAACTGATGTTACCTACCAAGAACGCCTTTTTGGGAACACTAGTGATTCTTTTATGAGTGCATAGATCTTTCAACACTTTTGCATAGGTAGGGATCTGGGATATGGCATCCAAAAGAGGGATATTCACTTCTACCTTTTTGAAGACATCAAAAATTTTCTCCATAGTTACAGTCTTCTTCTTATTAACTAGACAGCTGGGAAAAGGGGCCTTAGGAACATAAGGACTCTTAGTTGAAATTTGCTCTTTTCTCATTGTTTCAGCTAATGGTTCAACAAACTTAGGTACTGCTACAGTAGTTGGCTCATCTTCAACTTCTATGGGTTTCTCAGACAAACCCTCTTTAGGAGGTACTTGAACATATTCCTCATCACAGTGGTCACTACTCTTGCTCTTTTCATTAATATGTGACTCACCTGTTAAATACCCTTTCCCACTTTGCAATGCAGACACAGAATTTATTGAAGCTAAAGAAGAAGGGGAGGATTCAACTTGGTTGACTTGATTTGGTAAATTTGATGGTCTTTGTTGAATCTGAATCCTAGGATTTAACTCAGGTTGGCTAGGCATTTTACCCTTTTCTCGCTCAGACAAAGCACTTGCAAGAGTGGAAATTTGTCTTTCCATATTATGCATAGAAGTCATGAAGGTGCTGGAAAGTACTTCCATATTTTTCTCTAAGGTAGAGAGACGAGAAAACTCCGGATTATTACCTCTATTGAAACCAAGTGTTGATTGATTTTGTGCAGTGAGAGGCATATGAGGCAAAACAGGTGGATTGACAGGCCTAGCTAGATTGGCATTTTGAAAATTTGGGGCTTGAGGGAACTGGACATGTTGATGATAAAAAAATTGTGCACTTTTTTTTTGAGGAACACCAAATTGATTTTGTGTAAAATAATTGCTTAATCCATTTTGGTTTTGCCCTTCAGACCATGAAAAGTTAGGATGACTCTTCCATCCAGGATTGTACGTGTTACCGGGTTTGGGAACATCGCACTAACATTTTCATGTTGGCCTCCAGAATAGCTAGGGCATTCCTCAATTACATGTGTAGGAGACTGACACCACGCACATATAGCAACAGATTTGTCAACAAAAAGTGATTGATTTGGTTGTGGTGGTGTAGCTTTTACTACCAAAGTCTCTAGCTTTTTCAAAAGATTATCTATTTGTGCATCCTTACGAACTTGGCTATCAACAAAATATCCCTTACTAGTCCTTTCAGATTCTTGAGTTGATTCCCATTCTCTAGTTCTATCTGCTAGGTCTAAAAGAAATTCCCAAGCTTTGGAATCATCAGTGAACGATGTAAATCCTGTGGGGCACATAGATTCCAAAAGTTGCTTAGTTTGATAATCAATACTCTCATAAATTATTTGGCATAAATGCCACAATTCTAAACCATGGTGAGGGCATTCTTGGAGGAGGCTTTGGAACCTCTCCATTACCTTAGCAAAAGACTCATTGGGTTTTTGACGAAATTGAAAATGTCATTTCTTATCTTATTCATCTTGGAAAAAGGAAAGAATTTCTTCAAGAATAGGACAGTGAATTGTTCCCATGTGGTAATGCTATCCAAAGGTAGGCTATAAAGCCACTTTTTTGTTTGGTCCTTTAATGCAAAGGTAATAAACCGTAGTCTTACGGCATCATCAGTGAGTTGTTGTACTTGCATAAGAACACAAACCTCCTCAAACTCCCTAAGAAATAAATATGCATCTTGATCAAGCAACCCATGAAATTGGGGTCACATAAACAAATAATTAGGTTTAAGTTCAAAGTTGTTACCCCTTACGTCAGGTAAACGTATACAGGAGGGTTGTGCAGACCGAGTTGGGTAAAATCTATCCCTAAGACTCTTAGGTGGAGATATGTCGCCCATGGTCAAAGTAGATATTCGAACAAGTCGGTTGGTGGAATCACGAGTCCAAACAAGCATGCACTCGTTTTTTTTTTTTTTAATAAAGAAACTAAAGAAGAAAAGAAAATAAAATAAAACGGAAGACAAAAGGGAAAGTAATGGATTTCACCACCACAAAGATTGAAACAATGATTCCAAAGCCGTAAGGTTGCCGTATAGCTAAGCGCTGTATAGGTTTGACAACAAGGGAATCCGTATAGTCTTCGGAGCCACCTACAATCGAATCCTGGGAATTCTGCAGTAAAGTGGGGACTACTATACGTTTTTGTTTCTACTAAAGTTAAGAGTAATATCTTTGAATTTTTTAATTTTTTATTTTTTTTTACACTTCGATTTACCTAAGAATGAGAAAAATAAGATGAACAAATATCTCCCCGGCAACGGCGCCAAAAACTTGTTTGCAAAATAAAATAACCGCAAGCACACAGTATCGTGTAGCTAACGGGTTGATCTCAAGGAGATATGCCACCTAGAATTCAACTTCTTAATAGTAATGCGAGAGTGGAATGATTCAATTTTTGTTAACTAATTACTTAAACTAAACCAACGATCCTAATCCATACATCTAATGCAATCGAATTGAAACGAAAAAAAAAAAATAAAGCAAACATAACTAATGCATAAATAAAATACAGGTAAAAAAATGCAGATGCAACACCACCCGTCACCAGAAACAGAGGCACGACTATAGGCTTGCTCTGGTTATGTGGTCCGAGATAATGAATGAATAGGCAGAAAGTAAATAACAGAAAGTAAATAACAAAGCAATAAAAGGAAAATGAAGCCTTAACCTAAGAGAGGCACGACTGTAGGCATCTCTGATCAAGGATTCAAGGGAAGGGAGAACAATAAATAATGCTGAAAGTAAATCCTAAATTAAGAATATTGAGGGGTAGATAGAAGCGGGAATGGAGGGGGAGAGAAGACTATTGAAGAATCTTACTTACTTGCATCTTCTAAACAAAACTTGAATAAATAATTCGAATCTCAACCAACCCTAACAACCAAATCTAGAATAAACTAGATCTGCAATTGCTAGACCCAGAGAGAAAGTGAATCCTCTTGAAACTTGAACTTGAACTTGAACATGAAATTGCATTGATAAAACTAAAGGAATTACACTTGCATAAAAGAAAAATTACACAACTTCAATCTTCCTAAACATTCAATCTAAAAACTAGAACTAGAGCCCAAAAATTAATCAAAGAACTAGAGAAAACTAGAGCAAACTAAAGAGAATAGAAAGTGCAAGACTAAAGTAAAACTAAAGAGAAAGTAAAGTGTAAAACTAAAGAGAAAATCAAGTGTTTTTAGACCTAAGAGGGAGGTAATATTTATAGAAGAAGGATAATAATTTACAAACAAGGAAAAATAATGATAATAATAATAATAAGAGTAAAATAGAAAAAGAAAAAACAAATAAAGAAGGAGCAAAAAAAATTCGTTAAAAAGAAAGAGAGAAAGAGAGAGAGAGAGACAGAATAAGTGGAGAAATAAAATAAAAACTTGCTTTTGAAGTTCACGTGGAGACAAGGTGGAAGAAAGAAAGAAAAGTGGAAGAAGGAAAGAGAAAGAAAATAAAATAAAACAAAAAAAATATATATTTTGTTAACAAAAATATAGGTGGGTTGGTTATTAAGGAAATAAGAAAGTAAATAAAATAGAAAGTGGGAAGAAAGAGAAAAAACTAATTAGAGAAATAAATAAAATCTAACAAAATAAAAATAATTCTAAAAAAATAGAAAATCCTAGTCTTTGACTACTTGTGGGCCCCATACAATTCTCAATTACAATAAACAAAAATAAAATAAAAATCCTAATCTAATTTTACAAGATATTCTGGAGTTGGCCCATAATTACATCTCTAGCCCATCATGCTCCAAATCAGGCCCACTTTCGCACTTGAGAATTTGAACGGACCTCTTGATGTGTAAAACCGCATGTTTAATACCCAAAACTCCAGATATTCGCTAAAGTCCTAGAAATTCATAAAATCTGCAAAAACAACATAAAACCCAAGATAGCTCCACTTAAAGTGTTAAAAATGCATGATTTATGCCCTAAGATTTCACACATAAATGTGCTCATCAGCACGCCTAATACTCCCCCTCACGTTTGAGAGTGAATGTCAAGAACTCCAAACTTTCCTCTATGACTAAGAAACAAATCTTTTCCAAGGGCCTTCGTGAAAATGTCAGCGATTTGGGCAATACTAGTGGTGGAGGTCGGTTGGATAAGACCATGGCGAACTTGATCGCGAACCACATGACAATCAATCTCGATGTGCTTGGTGCGCTCGTGAAAGATTGGATTCGCAGAAATATGTAAAGCAGCTTGATTGTCACAAAATAAATGTATTGGTTGAGGGACCATGACACCAAGATCTTGGAGCAATGTAACTAACCACATGAGTTCACAAGTGGTGATGACCATGGCACGATATTCAGCCTCAACAGATGAGTGGGACATAGTTGCTTATTTTTTAGATTTCCAAGATAAAGGGCTGGAACCAAGAAACACACAATATCCAGTGGTAGATCGTTGAGTCACAGGGCAATTTGCCCAATCTGAGTCACAATAAGCATTGAGTGATAACTCACTATCAGCAGATAAAAGAATCCCTTGTCCTAGAGTGCCATGGAGGTAACGTAGTAAACGATTAGCAGCATCCATATGATGTTTACGAGGCTCATGCATGAATTGATTAAGAACATTCACAGTGTGAACAATATTTGGACGAGTAATTGTGAGCTAAATAAGTCGGCCCAATAACTGACGGTATGGTGTTGGATCAGCTAAGGGCTCACCATCAGAAGCAGTCAACTTGAGGTGTTGTTCCATTGGAAATTGAGTCGAATTAGCACATGTGAAACCAACATCAATGAAGATGTCCATACCTTTCTTGGAACGGGCCACCTCAAGACCAAGGAAATATTTAAGTGATCCAAGATCTTTAATCAGAAAATGTTGCTGAAGAAGTGATTTTAAGTTGGAAATCACAGATGTGTCAGACCCATCAATTAAAATATCATTAACATAAACAAACACAAAGGTAGATGAAGACTTTGTAAGTAGAGAAAATAGAGAGTAATCTGCCTTAGATTGTGAATATCTGATGAGCACATTAATGTGTGAAATCTTAGGGCATAAAACATGCATTTTATACACTTAGAGTTGAGTTACCTTGGGTTTTATTTTAGGACTTTTCAAGATTTAAGCAAATATTTGGAGTTTTGGGCTTGAATCATGCAATTTTACACATTAAGAAGTCCATTCAAATTCTCAAATGCGAAAATGGGCCTGATCTAGAGCATGATGGGCTAGAGATGTGTGATTATGGGTCAACTCCGAAATATTGAAGAGATAAAGAAGGCAAATTTGATATACGGCTGATATTATAAATTATCAATCAAATCTACAGAGATATTATTGAGAGAGTCCAAATGGAGAAAAGAGTCCTTGCATACTTCAATATCTTATTTCCTAAATGGGATTTAATTAATGAAAGAAAAAGATGAAAAAGAATTATATTTAGAGAAGGAAGAGGCAAAAATCCCGTTTTTGAATGTCTCTGTCCAGTTTCGATCAAGCCCTTCATTGAACGGTCATCCGATGTTCGATCGTGCTGATTTTTGGAGAAGAGCTTGACGACTACCTAAACCTCAAATCCAACGGTGGAATTATGCATCTGATCTCTCTAAGTTGGTGCAATTAGTACGTCAAAACCCTAATTGGCTGAGTCAGATAGAAACCCTGAGTGTTATTCAAATTCAGCCGTGCCTCATATCTCATGTAAACTCTATAAAAGGAGAGCATACTCCATCAAAGGAGGAGGTATTCTAGAGCTTAGTAGAAGCACTCTTTCTTCTCGCTTCAGTTTATTTAGGTTTTCTCTAGTTTTCTTTGCTTGAATTTGTGAGATTTAAATTTCTACATTGAATGTTTAGGTTTAATTTGTCTATGTAATGCAATTCAAGTTCAAGTTTCAAGATCAAGTTTCAAGTTTTAAGATTCGTTTTTCTCTGGGTCTAGCAATTGCAGATCTAGATCATTCTAGATCTAGATCTGGTTGTTAGGGTTGGTTGAGATTCGAATTGTTTGTTCAATTTGCAAGTAAGTAACCTTCTTAATTAATCTTCTCTCCTCCCTCCATTCCTGCTTCTATCTACCCCTCCATATTCTTAATTTAGGATTCACTTTCAGCATTATTTATTGTTCTCCCATCCCCTGGATCCTTGATCGAGATGCCTACCAGTCGTGCCTCTCTGTGGTTAAGGTTTCAATTTTACTTTCTACAATTTACTTTTTGTTATTTACTTTTTGCAATTTACTTTCTGTTATTTACTTTTCTGCAATTTACTTTCAGCACTGTTTATTGTTCTCCCTTCCCCTAGATCCTTGATTAGAGATGCCTACAGTCATGCCTCTCTTTGGTTAAGGCTTCCTTTTCCTTTTATTGCTTTGTTATTTACTTTCTGCACTGTTTTTTTTTTCTTCTTTAATATCCGTTTCCCCGATCGATGGACTGTAAGCTACGGAAAAGGGTCCACGGTCAAAGTCATTATTATTATAATCCCCTTCCCTCGATCCAGAGATGACACTCGGATCACTTCCCTTTTCCTTTTATTTTTATTGTTCGCATTTTTTTTCTTGTTTTTTATTTATGCATTGATTGTGTTTGCTTTATTTTTCATTTCAATTCGATTGCATTAGATGTATAGATTAGGATCATTTAGTTTAGTTAATTAGTTTAACAAAAATTGATTCATTCCACTCTTGCATTACTATTAAGAAGTTGAATTCTAAGTGGCATATTTCCCTGAGATCGACCCGTTAGCTACACGATACCGTGCGCTTGGGGTTACTTTTAAATTTCACAAATAGTATCCAAGATCAATAAGGGCACCACTCTGTCAACAATCCACTTTGTAAGTGACGTTTAGGTAATAGGGTTTTCGGTCAACATCAAGATAGGTCAGGGGCGCGTCGGAACGGTCGGTAGCTTGGAAAACCAATTACGGGATGTTTGCTTAAGCTCATATAGTGATTTGTGCAAGCGACAAACCAATTTCTCCCCCTTTCGATGATAACCAGGCGAAGAGTCATACATACCTCTTCATCAAGATCACCATGGAGAAAGGCGTTGTTGATGTCCAATTGATGCAAGGACCATCCTTTGATAGCAGCAATGACAAGAAGTGTTCTGACAGTAACCAACTTGGCAACTGGGGCAAATGTCTCATGGAAATCAACCCCTTCAATTTTAGTATAACCCTTTGCCACCAAGCGCGCTTTATAGAGTTCAATTGACCCATCTGAATGCCGTTTGATTTTGTAAACCCATTTGCAACCTATGGGTTTCTTGTGTGGGGGCAAAGGTACAAGAGACCAAGTCTTGTTAAGGTCAAGAGCTGCAATTTCACTATCCATTGCCTCCTTCCAATCAGGTGAAACAATAGCCTTGGCAAAGCTTGTAGGTTCAATTGTAGCATGAGGGCCTTGAGATACCTAAAATGGGGGTGAGGATAATCTATGATAGGACAAAAAACAATTAGCAGGAGTGAGAGTACCTATGTAGGAAGGAGAAGCTTGGGCATCCATGGCATAACAATGATAGTCTTTAAGATGGGGTGGTGGTCGATGAACCCGAGATGGACGGGAGATGGTGGTGGATGGAAAGTTGGGTGAAGAAGGTTCATCCACCGGTTGGGGAGAGGGTGTGGTTGATAAGGGTAGATCCGACAAGATGGGTAAACTATCAATATCTGAAGCAGCAATGGGTAAAACAGGCAATAATGAAGATAACAATTTTGAAAAAGGAAAAGAATCTTCAACAAATGTGACATCACGACTAATGAAAACCTTATGTGTTTGTAAATCATAAATCTTATACCCTTTTTGTGCATATGGATACCCAATAAAAACACCTGCAGATGCTCAGGGATCAAATTTATGACGAATGGATGAATGATTATGACTATAACAAAGGCATCCAAAAGTTCGAAGATGAGAATATGAAGGGATCTTGCCAAATGAAACTTGAAGTGGTGACTTACCATGTAACAGCGGGGTGGGTAAATGATTAATTAGGTAAGTGGCTGTCAAAATACAATGACCCCAAAACTTATGAGGTAGACTGGCTTGAAAAGATAGAGCACGAGCCACATTAAGAAGGTGGCGGTGTTTGCATTCAACAACCCCATTTTGTTGGGGTGTATTAACACAACTATGTTGGTGAACAATACCATGGGTTGAAAAAAATTCATTTGAATGGGAATTAAAAAACTCATGATCATTATCAGTTCAGAGTTGTTTAATTTGGTATCCAAATTGGGTTTTGATCATAGCAAAAAATTCCCTTAAGCGGGACCAAGCATCAGATTTATGATTTAACAAAAACACCCAGGTGCATCGTGAAAAATCGTCCACAATAGTTAAAAAATACTTTGCACCACAAATTGAGTTAACGAAGTAAGGTCCCAATATGTCACAATGTATTAATTCAAAATAAGAAGTAGTAGAAATTGTACTAGATGGAAAAGGAGGTCGAGTTTGCTTAGTCAAAGGACAAATAGAGCAAACAGAATTTTTATGAAAAGAAATAGTCGGATCCAAATGTGCAAGATAACTGGAAATTTTTAAAGATGGATGGCCCAAACAAGAATGCCAAAGATCATTTGTGGGAAAAACAACAGCAACAATAGGATGATTCAACTCCAAATAATAAAGTCCATTGTACGCCTTACCCAGCCCAATCCTCTCCTTCGTGCATAGGTCCTGTATCACACAATGATCAGGGTAAAAAGTTAGGAAACAATGAAGTTGTTGGGTAAGCTAGGTAACAAATAACAAATTAAAACCAAATGAAGGAACATGTAAGACATTTATGAGAGGTAAAGTGGGTATGGGGCTGCAATTCCCAATATGTGTATTGGGAGCAAAACCACCATTTGGAAGACAAATGGATTGGGTGTGGGGAACAAGACTATTCGAATGCAATAAAGATAAATCTGAAACCATATGAAGACTGGCGCCAGAATCAATAACCCATAGAGAAGATACTTTACCTATAACATTTGCCAAGGGTGTAATGTTACCAGATTCCAATAGAGATAAGAGTTTATGGTACTGATCTGTGGTAAAAGGTGGTGCAACAACAGAAGGGACCACAGTTGCAGCAAGAGAGTGAACCGTTGGAGATGGCGGTGTGGTGGACTTCGTAGCACGTTTGGGAGGATACTCATGTTTTTTAAAACAATGGGATTCCGAATGGCCATCCAAGCCACACAAGTCACAATGATAGTGTTTCTTGGTACCATTTTTGGAACTATATCGAGGAGATGTGGCAGCCAAGGCAGAGTGCGTGAGAGGGGGAGCAATAGCCTCATGAATTGTGCGATGACGCTCCTCTTGAAGTAAGAGAGAATAAGCACGATTCACCGTCGGCAAAGGGTCCATCAAAAGTAATTAGCTACGAAGTGAGCTGTAGGAATCATTAAGTCGCATAAAAAAATTCAAGAAGCTGATCTCTATGAATAAGATCAGAATGCTTCTTTTGAAGACCACATGTGTAACAACCCCCATATATCTAACCCGAGATCCGTATTCCAGGTCCGAGAACCCGAAGGTCTAGTCGGGTGAACTTGTGGAGTGTCCATATTGAAGCCCATGATCCATACCCTGGACCCATGGATCTGGATCCTTTATCTGAAGAGCTTGCCTTGGTTGGATTTTGGAATTCTGAAAGTCAGGTGTTGTTCGGAGATGTCCGGAATGAAGGTAAGATCTCCCCCATCTCTTCTTTAGGGTTAGGTTGGCCTTGGGTATCAACCCCCTAGCAAAAGCACCCTTGTATGGCAAATTACATGGGGGCGGTTGCTAGTGGCGGTCGATCAAACCAAGCGACCGCCTGGAGCGACCGCCCTATCTGTTTTCGGGGATTTTGCCCTATTTTGCCCCCTGACTTCTATAAAAGGCAACCTTCGTCTAATTAACGAATACTTTATTCGTGGTTGCTTATTTGGGAGGTTAGACGGCTGCGGGGAAGATCCGAAAGAGACTCTGGAGGCTTGGCAGTGACTTGGAGATCAGTCCTTTCCTTCTCTGACTCTCTGGCGTGAGGTATTGAATTAATCCTTCGTTCTTTACTCTCATTGTCTGCTAATTTAGTATTAACCCATCCCCTCGTCTTTGTGATTACCCCCTTGGATATTTTTAACTCTCTTTTTAATCTACTTGAGATGAATTAACCGTAAACGAAACCCTGTTTCCGTGAGAAGGTTAATCCAGTCAAGGGGAGAGTAATGGGTAATCTATTGATGGTAATGGTTAGTTTTCCCTCACCCTTTTGGCTTAGGGAGTATTAGATTCGAGGCTTAGGTCAAGATTACTCGAAATCCGGATTGAAAATGAGTAATCAGAGGCTTGAGTTTCGGATTGAAACTCACTGTTTTTGGGGCGGTCACTAGTGGCGGTCGCTCAACCTAAGCGATCGGCTCAAGCGACTGGCTGGTAAACAGAGACCAAATGGTTTTTGGTTCCAATTCAAATTGATTCATTTAACTTATATGTTACTGTAACCCTGTATATAGGTAACTACTGTTTGAAAGAAAAGTCATATAATTGTTATCGGATTTCATTTTACGGACAATCTTATTATATGCATGTAAGGACAATTCATCCTATCTCTTGAATAGACTTATAATATGTTAATCTAGTATATCTTTGAAATCATATTTCTTTATATATGCTGCTGTTTATATGTCTTATATAGAAATCATATTACTTTACTGCTGTTTGTCTTACTTATATACATATTGTGTTGATTATGGATGTTATGGACTGATGGTAGTTGGTATATGGTTCTGATGGATGAGGTATCTATTTTGGGATATCTTGGCTAAGGATATCAGAAGGCTGTGGAATGGGACACATGCATGCTGATGTCTCCAGCACTGTCTTTACTATTTGATGGCATTATTTAGGTAGAGTCTAGATTGCATGGTTAGGTACCCCACCTGCTACTACCCTTTCGGTAGGGGATTGAAACCGAGTGACCCGTGATGACAGTGATGTGACTTGGTGGTCCACTGCTAGTCATATAAATGGTAGGGTTGCATATGTTAGGGTTGGGCTCATGGATGTCCAAGGATCGGACCGGGTGTTGTGAGGAATCATGGGAGCATCCGCCCCAATAATATGTGGATGACCATAGGGTTAAGGAGTGGAGTCCAACAGAGGTAGCCAGTCCGTGAGGATTCTTTCTCCTAGGTTGCGAAGGATACTGAACCGAGTTGGTTGGTGCCAAAGGGGATGTATTTGGACTTCATGTAGACATGTAACCAGTATGACCTTGCATTGGATTAGAAACTCCGACATGCGCCAGTATTCATTACCAATGGTCGTGGTAAGAGAGTGTTGACTTGACCCCCAGCCATGGAATTAAGAGCCAGGTGTGGACTTTCCCCTTTTTCCTAGGATCCCTACAGAGGTAGCCAGTCCTTGCCGGATCAGAGTGATGAGACTTACCCAGAGGAGGGCTGGTGTATATCTTAAAGCATGGCAACTATTAGAGACCTGCATAGTTAGAAATCATAGTATCATTCATATGTTGCATTCATTCATATTATTTATGTATCTTGACATTTGTTGGATAATTGATGGGATTGTGATTGTTTTTTACTGAGTTCTCTAGAACTCACGTCTTTATTTTGTATTGTTTATTAGCCTGCACAGAAAAAGGAACTTTACAGGAAGATGAACTGGTTTCCTATGAAGGAACCATCCCGTATGAAGAAGATGTGGCACCGTCAGTGGGAGATGGAAATAGCATGTGCGGGAGCTCCTGTAGCTGCATGGAGTGTGCTTATCGCACCTATTGATGATCAAAGGTGGAGGGTGGTTAGAAAGTTTGCTCGGCGAATAGAGTTGAATTGGAGAACACCTTACCTTGAGATCCATGAAAAACACTTTTTAGATCTAGAAAAGGAAACTGGGAAGAAATTGATATAACCTTTTTGTTTACTTCCGCTGAAAACTTTATTCATTATATTCATTATTTCTTTCCTTTATTTATTGACCTTGGAGTATTTTGGACTCCTGTAATTCATTTAATTCAGTTATTGAATAGTCTTTGCTCTTGATTATCTTTATTTGTCTAAAATATTGTTGATAGACTAAAACCTTGGATCTTGTGACGGATCGCACCCACGGGTTGTCGGGCGGGTAACCGAGTCCGGCGGGTGGGGTGTGACAATATGTGCAAGGTGGTAGATCATTATACGAAAGAAAGCTCATCCCAAAGCCCTTTGAGAACCATATAATAAGAAGCCAATGAAGATGTGCCTTGTTGATGGGTGGAAATGGCAAGATGAATTTCAAAAATGCGAGGCGCATTTTGTTGAGAATAACAAGCCTCAAGGTCATCCCAAACCTCATGAGCAGTAGAGGCATAAAGGACACTATGAGCAATATCAGGAACAAGAGCATTTGCAAGCCAGGAAAGAACCATACTGTTACAGTGGATCCATTGAGGAAGCAAAACTGATCAGAAATAGGTTTTGAAAGAGAGCCGTCAATGAATTGAAGTTTGTTTTTGCTTCAAGAGCCATATGCATAGCACATCGTCAAGTCGGATAATTATCACCCTTCAATGGTTGGGTGACCAAAATGGCACCTGGATTGTCCGAGTGATGAAGGAAAAGAGGAGAAGAGGAATCCAAATCAACAGACTTAGTATTGGTAGCCATTGAAGAGGAGGTAGAAGATGAGGAAGAAGAAGACGTGGCGAATAAAGATGTAGAATCGTGTTTAGGTTGATACCATATTAAGACACAACCTCAATAGTAGAAAATGATTGAATGATTTCATATGAGAGAACCTCAAATATATAGACAGCATACATCCCATGCTGGTAGGTAATTATGAACAATAAAGGAAAGATATAAAAGATGGAAATACAATACAAGGAAATGTTTGTATGGAAATATAATACATGGAAATGTTTGTATAGTAATATAATACATGGCAATGTTTGTATGGAAATACAATGTATGGAAAGAATTCGAATTGAAGGAATGAGATGGTATGGAAAGAATTCCAGTTGAAGGAATGATGAATGGAAGGAATTCAAATGGAAAGAATTCAAATGAGAAACAATTAGGGAAATGATGAAAAATCAAGAGCAAACTGATTTTTGCACTTAAAATTAAGAGTTTTCATGCCTCCATAAACAAAAACCTTGACACCAAAAACGAAAAATAAATTTAATCTTTGGAATCTCTACATCTAAGATAAACATGAAAATATATAAAAATTATTTATCATGTAGATTGTTAAATCAACAAAACATTGTTTAAAACAAGAAAATATAAAAATAATTTGTACATGATGTGTTATGTTTGTCTCTTTTCTAATATCAAACAATTCCAATATACTCTTTTACGTTGATGAATCTTTGGTGCAATGTTCTATGATATTGTTACTTGCCCTTTGCATATCCTTATGCAAAAACATATTTGTTGCTCTATTATCATCAATCAAGAAGATTTATGATCGAAGGTTCTAAATTGGGTTCTAAATTGATTATACATCCCTTCTGTTTGCTCTAAACTATGAATTTTATAATATTTTGGTGACCATTGCACCCAATTGAGACTCGCAAAGTTGCAATACCTATTGGCCCTACATTTAATGATGCTACCATTACTCTTAGGCCATCCTCAATATTATGGATGGATTTAAAGCATTCAAAAACTAAAGACACATCTTATTGGTTTGCATGGCCTTTTCAACTTCTCTTTTCTTTTCTCTTCTTTATCTTTTTCTTCTTCTTCTTCTTCTTCTTTTTTTTTTTTTTTTTTTTTTGTTTTTTGTTTTTTGTTTTTTTTGCTTTTTCAACTTAGGACATTTTATGAAAGAAGGAACTAAATAACTTGGTCGGGCTTTTCCAATCTCAACGGTAACCCTATATTCTTAGCTAAGCCTATTCCCACCTTGACCTTAATTCAGGGCCAAGGATTCTTGTCCCCAAACCTAAGGCCTATAGGGCCAAGCCAAGCCCATTTCCCCCCTGATTGTCCTTGATTGGCTTGGGTCAGGATAGGTTGGCCTTGGCCCTGATTGGCCTTGTCCCTAGCTTTGATTGGCCCTACTCCTAGCCCTGGCTCTAATAGGCCCTATCTCTGGCCCTCATTTTCCTGTCTCTGGCTCTGCTTTGATTGGCCATGTCTCTGGCCCTCATTTCCCTGTCTATGGCTCTGCCTTAATTGGCCTTATCCCTGTCCTTGTCCCTAATTGACCTTTTTCTATCTTTAATGGCCCTATCCTTATTCTTGATTGGTCATTTTCCTATCCCTGATTAAATTTAAATTAGATATAATCATATATATAATCAATAAAATGCATAATTTAACCTATTGTTAATTTTGAATATACTAATATATAAAAACAATAAATAAAAAACAATAAAACTTCTAAGTGTTATAAATAATATTGATTTTGGATGTCCATCACCCCTAAAGAGATCATACCAAAATATGTAACTTCCAAATGAATATCTCAATCATCTCAGTGTGCGATCTTGACTATTCGCATTCCCATATTAACCGAAGATCTTAGCAATCCATCATTCCATATCAAGATCATCTTATTGAGTGTGAGAATCATATGTTTTATTTCTTTGTAGGAGAATCATATATTTTATTTCTTTGTAGACTCTGATATTTCCATACTAGAAAATATGTTACTTCTACTATAAATATGTAATGCACTCAATGAACATTTTTGATTGATTTCGTTTTAGTTTTCTTCCTTGTCTCTAATATGTTTTCTCTATTTATAACACGTTATCAGCATGATTCCACTCGAAGTAATTGTATTTGAGCACAACTCTATTGAGGTAATTGTGAACGACTCTGCTCAAAGTATTGCGTTTAGAGAAGAAAGACGAAAGATTATGTATTTTTATACTTTCTATTCCAATGTGAAAATGATGATCGACCTCCCTGCACATTTTTGTAAAAAATGGAGTTTGTCTTGTCCATATTGTAATGTAAGTGCATTATGATTAAGGTATGTGATTTATTGAATCTAAGAGTCAAACAAATTATAAAATATTATGTTGCCTTAACAGTTATGGTTTATCATTAATCAATCTCAACATAATGGTTTTATTTATTGTATATAGTGGTTGCTAGTTTTGCACTACAAATATTGTTGGATGTACTTGAAATTGCAAGATTTGAAACTGTAAATTAATATAGTTATACAGATGCCCCTGAAGTTGCAATATTTGAAACTATAAATAAATACAGCTTTGCAGATGCACTTGAAGTTGTAAGATTTGAAACTGTAAATGAATACAGTTCTACAGATGCACATAAAATTGAAAGATTTGAAACTGTAAATGAATATAATTTTGTAGATGCACCTGAAGTTGCAAGATTTAAAGCTGTAGATGATATGCAGATGCACATGAAGCTGCAATATGTGCTATTATAATAACAATATCCTTAAAAAAAGTTTTAAAAGATTCTTTGAATTGATCTCATGCTTCATTGTGATTGAGCAAAATAATGAATTATTAACAAAAAATTATGAAGCTCATCCATTCTCTAAAGTGAATGCAGTTATTCATGACAAGTTTGAAAGAAGACAAATTTATAATCGTGGTTATGATTCTGGATGTGTACGAGGCAAAAGATGGAATAATTATCGTTCTTATGATGAAAATAAATAAGAGAATAGAGAATAATAAAGATTCTCAATATAACTCTTTTTAATATTTATCATCGATATGGTATAAAATATCATTAGGCATGTATCTGTCGTACTCCACAATATTTTGTTAAGCTTTGTCAAGTTTTAATTAAAAGAATGAAAATAATATAGAGATAAATTTTACTTTCCAAAATAATGATACTGAATCAAATTTTGCTTGTAAAGATGATGATTTTGATGGCCTCATAGATACTACATATTTAGACGCTGTAAATTCCTTTGAAGATAATAATTGAAGATTTGTTTGTATTACTGGAGTTCAAATAAAAATAAATTTGATATTATGTTAGTATGTAATTCTTTTCCCCTAAAATCTCATCTCATATATTATATATTAGTTTATCTTAAATTTAGTCTTTTTTTCTTGACTTTCTATATATCTTTTGATGTATTTTGTTTCATTTTGATGAAGAATTTGAAAATGTGCTACGACACATATTATACTAAGAGAAAAAAAATATTTATTTTATTTGATAACGCGGAAGTTAATGTTTATACAATTATTGCTAGTACAACATTGATTGAGGGCTCCGGAAGAACTAATATATTATTATATGGGAGATCAAATTGGCTATGAATAAGACATTATTTTGTAGTAAGTCTCAAAGAAATTTATTAAGTTTCAAAGATATTTGCCAAAATGATTATCAGATTGATACTACAAATGATAGTAAAAATAAATATCTATACATTGTTATAAAAGTGCTAGATGTTTTCTCCCAATTTGTACTACATGATAATTCGCATGGTGGAAACATGTACTTTGGTAAATCAAATGAACATTGATTCCGATAGTTTTATTATTTGGTACGAGCGGTTGGACCATCCCTGATCAAGTATGATGTGAAAAATTATTAAAAATTCATTTGTCATCTATTGAAGAGCTAGAAGATTTTTCAATTAAGTGAATTTTCTTATGCTGTTTATTCTTAAGGGAAATATATTATTGGATATTCACAAGTTAAAATTGAGATTGAACATTCTGTGTTTTTTAGACGCATACATGGTGAATATATGGGTCCATTCACCTATTATGTAGACCATTCAAATAATATACGATTTTAGTATGAGAATCTATAAAATGGTCACATGTATGTTTATTATGAAATTGCAATTTGGTTTTTGCGAAATTATTTGCTCAAATAATTAGATTAAGAGCACAATTTATGGATTATATGATAAAGACAGTTTGTCTTGATAATGCTGATGAATTAAATCTCAGGTTCTATGATTCTTGTATAACAACTGTGATCACAGTTGAATAGCCTGTTATTCATGCTTATATCCAAAATGGTTTGGCAAAATCATTTATTAAATGTCTCCAATTAATAGTTAAACTATTGTTTATGAGGAAAATATATATATTTGTACGCATCAGGTTAAAAAGTTGTCATAAATTCTCCCCATTATATTTTGGCTTAAGGTCAGAAGCCAAATATTTTTCATCTTAGAATTTTTTGATGTGCGATTTATGTTCCAATTCCTCCACTACAACGCATAAAGATGAGTCTCCAAATAAAGTTAGGAATATATGTTAGATATAAATTTTCTTATACAATCTAATATCTTGGCAATGATTGGGGATTTATTTAAAGCAAGACTTGTTGATTATCATTTTGATGAATTAGTTTTTCTAACATGAGGAGGAGAGAATAAACAGTTGGAAAAGAGATTAATTGGAATGTAGTATCATTATCTCATTTAGATCTTCGCACTGAACAATGTGAACTTGAAGTTCAAAAGATAATGCATTTACAAAGTATTATGAATCAACTGCCAGATTTGCTAACCTGCCAAAAAGTTACTAAATCTCATATTCCAGCTACAAATGCTCTAATTTGGGATAATGTCCCAGCAAGACAATCTATCAATGAAAATGAAATTAAACCATATTAAAATGTGGAATGCCAATTGGTTCCATGATAAAATCCTAGAAAAAAGAAAGGAGTAAATGATCAAGATTGTCATAATATGAAGACAATTAATTATGAAAATCCTGAAGATATAACTTTTTATAAAAACCCCAGGTACTTGAAATAATGAAGAGATCTCGATTAATTATATCATTGGAAGAAAAAGATGGAATCGAAAAGATAAAATTGTTGACAACATTTTTGCATATTATGTTATTATTGAAATAATGCAACAAGACGAAGAATTGAACATAAATTTATTGATGAATGTAAATGAATAAATGATTGGCTAAAATAGAAAGACGCAATTGAAGCAAAATTGAATTCGTTCAAAAAATTAAACTTTTTGGACATGTAGTCCAAACATCTTAAGGTATAAAGCTAGTGTGGTATAAATGAGTTTTCTTGCAAAAATGAAATAAGAAAAAGAATAAAAATGGCAATATATAAAATATGAATTATAGCATAAGAATTTTCGCAAAGGCTTAGCATTGATTATATGGAAACACATTATCTTATGGTGGATACAATTATCTTCAGATATCTTATTACTCTAGCAGTATATGAAAATTTTGACATGCGTTTAATGGATATTATTATAGCCTATTTAAATGGCTCACTTGAGTGTGAAGCTTATATGAAAATCCCTAAAGGATTCAAAATGCCTAAAGCACATAAAAAATTCTTAAGAAGTTTGCTTAATAAGGCTTTAGAGATGATCAGGGCATATATGGTATAATCTCCTTAATGATTATTTATTAAATGAATGGTATAAAAATGATTCAATTTATTATTATACATTTAGTAAGTATATGAATATAATTTTTATTATAGTAAGTGTATATGTTGATGAATTAAATATCATTGGAACTTTGAAGAGCTTCCGAAAGCAGTAGACTATTTGAAGAAAGTTGAAATGAAAGATGTTGGAAAGACATATTTGTGATGGTTTGTAAAAGAAACCCCAAAGAATTGGGTAAAACTACTCTCATGGGCAGAGCATTGGTACAATACTGCCACTCATTCATCCGCTGGAACTACTCCATTTCAAGCCCTATATGGTCCCCACCGCTAACTTTCAATCGTTACTTACTTGGCCCTTCAATAATGCCGCCATTGACCAAGAATTAAGTGAGTGTGACCAAGCTCTGGGTTATTCCACTTTCATTGAATATCAACAAGGATAGCAACAGGTATAGTAGGAGCTTGCTTGCTGCATAGGTTTTTACCCTAGCATCCCTGTTGGGGAAATTACCAAATTAGCCCTAGCCCAACTTCAAAAACCCTAGTTGCATGCTAGAAGGATTCCAATGAGAGCAACGAAGCTTTAATTGTCGTTTCTCAAGTCCATAATCATATGGACTTTATGCATGCAAGGAGATTTGAAACCCTAGCCGTCACACAACAGAGAAGACCTAGTCTGACTGAAACACTTCAATAGTGTGCATGCATGGATAGTCCAACTCAAATACAAACTCTTGAATGTAATCTAACAGCATGTATGATCTGTACAATTCAAATTCAAAATCTTATAAGTAATCCTAAATGCATGAAGCAAGCAACTTAGTAAGAGAGGAGTCATGCGATAATAACCTTTGAGTCTTGATAACTGTTAGAAAAGGATAGTTGAGTAGAGAAAGAGAGAAGAAGAGAGAAACTTTGAAGGAGGAGAGATAGAGAGACGTGAGTAGAGAGAGAGAGAGAGAGAGAGAGAGAGAGAGAGAGAGAGAGAGAGAGAGAGAGAGAGAGAGAGAGAGAGAGAGAGAGAGAGTATTATTTCACATCAATTTACAAGGAGATTTCACATCAATTTACAAGGAGTTAGTACAAGGCTTTATATAGAAATAGAGTCCTTCTTCCTCAGTGTTCTAGGACTCTTGAGTTACTGTATTTTGCTTTACATGAAGATAGGTGTTTTAGATTAAATAAAATATGACTACAGTTTTGTATCAAACTCTTCTTTGGGTTGACTAGAGTCTTTGTGAGTACCAATTGCAGAGTTCTTCTTGAATGTAGTAACCGGTGTTTGATCAGCTGTGAGACTTCTAATAGCAGTGGAACTCTTGGAAGCCTTGAATGTAGTAACTGGTGTTTGATCAGTTGTGGGACTTCTAATAGCGGTGGAACTCTTGGAAGTAACCCTAACTGCATAAGCTTAAGCTGAAAGCTTATGCGGCTAGGGTATTCCTAATAATAACAGTGTAGAACAAGACTTGAGCTTTATAAGAGGTGGTGTAATTAAAGTCACATGGTGAAAAGAATCCTTCATCTTTGAGACAAGCTCACAATAGTGGATCGACTACGCTTGAGGGGGCATGTTAAGGAGTAACGTCGTGTGATCGTGTCCGCAGTTTCTGCTAGCTGTATATAGTAGTTTATCTTGCGGACGTGGCTAGTCCTATTCTGTTGTAACTCTTGCTATATTTAGAGATGTAATCTTATCATTAATTTATTGAGAAAGTCATCTTCAGTTTCATAAGACAATAGACAACCAGTAGTCCATGCATCTTTAAAAGAGGCTGACTTAATATTAACCTCCCACCACAAACTCTACTCTTGAAATGAGAAGGGTTTTCCAGTTGACAACTTGGTGGGGCAAAGGGAATTCCAAATGAAGCCTTTGAACCTGCAGTCAACTGACTTCTTTTTTTTTTGGGGTCAAACTATCACTTATATTAGACTCTCTAAATTAATACAAGAGGAGTAGAGGAGTTAAATATAGAGTTCACAAAAAAAGGTGGTGGATGTAACCACCACACCCTCGACAAGAAAAACCTTTTAAGACGCTTTTGCTAGATAGTATGCATAAAGGTTTGAAGTCCTACTAACATGCTTGAAATAGACAAACTGAAAACATAAGCAAAGCTTAAAAATCTCCCCAACAAGACACCGATTAACCCAATCAAAGGATTGGACTTGCCCATTAAGGGCCAAAACTGCAGCTTGGAATCTGAATGTACCACTACATGCAAGATGGAGAGAGAGATAGCTAGATGGAGGGCATCCCTGACAGCCATGATACAACTCCTTCCTGCTTTCTTAGTTTGACCATCCCAGGCAGCATCCATGTATACCTTGCAGCAGATCTCGAGTTGATATTGATCCACCAAAGAAGTATTCGGTTGATTTGAAGATGACTGATATTGAGCTTCAACTTGTTGAAACAAGATATCATTTAGTCATCTATTCAGAGACAACAGTGAATTTGATAAGGAACGATACCATTAAGTAGATATTTCTATCTTGCCAAATAACCCAACTAAGAGAACACCAAATAGAATATACAAGTTCTAGCTGATCTGAACTGCCAAATTGGTTTGGTTATCTACGAAATCTATCCAATCGTGCAATGTGATCCCAAGAAATTCATCCATATTATTAGAGATATATCTGGAAAATCAACCAGTGCCACTTTATCTCAAGCATATTCGGCTAGGAATACTTAGAGTTCTACTGGTGTTAGAAGTTCCATAGCTGATCAAACACCAGTTATTACATACAAGAAGAACTCTACAATTGATACTCACAAAGACAATAGGCAACCCAAAGGAGAGTTTGATACTGATTGGTACAAACTCCTAATCAATATTTTATGTAATCTAAAACACTAGAGTCCTAGCTAGCACCACAGCCACAAGACTCCTAGAACTCTACAAAGAAGGACTCCAAGAACACTAAGAAGAAAGACTCTGTTTCTATATAAAGCTATGTACTAAATAATTGTAAATTAATGTGACTATTATTTTTTGTGCTCTCTCTCACATGCACAATTAGTCTCTCTCTCCTCAACGTCTCTCTCTCTCTTCTTCTCTCTTGCTCTCTTCAACTATTATTACTTTCAACACATATCAACCTTAGGGATGATGCTCTCCAACATCTCTTTGCATGCTCACAATTGAAGAGCACATGTGTAGTTGTTTCCACCTATGAGGAACATAACAAACACATAGGGATAGGGCAACAATTTCGTTGAAGAGATTTTTCTGGGTAGTTACGCATCATGGCCTGCCCTCCATAGCAATGATCTAATTTTAGGCGAAATGGCATTCCGTCTTGCATGATATGGATCATAGGGTTGTGGTATGACACAAGTCATGTAACAACATGGTTCATTGATTTAGTTTAAAGCACTTTGTTTAGATAGATCGATGTAAATGAGGCATGGGTGTCTTGAAAGAGGTGGATGATAGGGTCGTAGTATGGCACAAGCCATGTAACAATATGAATTATCTACTAAATTCGATATACTTGGTAAGCATTAGTTTTTGGGTGAGGTGGATGATAGGGTTGTGGTACGATACAAACCATGTGATGGCATGGATCATCCATTCACATGTACTAAATCTATGTTGCGTACAGATTATTTTATTTGAAGAACTTGTTGATTTATTATATGTTTGTACTTGTTAAGTTTCCTCCCGAAACTTACCCCTTATTTCTACAAATGAAGAACTTAAGCCAAGGCATGACGGGCAACTAGAGGTGGAAGAACACCATGTCTATTACATTTCTCAGGATACTTGGATTAATTTGGGAATTTCATTGATTGTAATTCTTGGAAGGTTAAGTATACTTTGAGACTTGTGAGATTTATGGCTATTATTGTGAGATTATTTTATTTTCTATGAGATGATTAAATTCTGCTACAAATCAGTGATGTTTTATTAAATGATTGTTGCAATCTACCTAACCAATAAATAAACCCCTCATGGGTAGTTTCCATTCATTACCTAAGGAATGTTGATCCTGGATGACCTCCTCTACATGGAGGGGCATTACAACTTTGCTTTTCTCCACTTCTTTCTTGAATCTCTCACACTTATGACAATTCTTAGGAAGTGATCATCTTTTACTAGACAGATTTTGAAATAAAGAATTAAAAGTTCTAAAAACCTATCTATGAAGGAATGAAACTACTCCTATAATTGGATTTTGATCTTTCGAAATCCAATTATTATTCACTTATGCGAGGATTTGTTTTAGATTGGAACATAACAGATAAATAGTTGTGTAAGTTGGGAATTTGCTTCCCGTGGGGGGTGGAGGATCTAGACTTGACAGCTTCACACCATTGACATGGTGAGGGTCTCACCTTAGAGATAGGGGGCCATGGTATTTGTGGCCATGTCTCAGGAGTGAGACCCCCACCATATCAATAGTGTCTAAGCACTTCCTCCCTACCTCTATGGGCAATGGAACCAAACTCTTAAAAATGTGTCACCATTTTAAGTGAGACATTTTTTTTTTTGAATCCGAAGAGTTTATATATAGGGTGGGGGGATTATTACTAATATAGGTGCCGCCGGATGGATGCGAACCCAGGACCTCCCCGTGGGAAGTTGGGCTTTTAGCTTTTAAGTGAGACATTGTGGAAAAGAACTGGCAAGTTTACTTTTGATTGTGCATCTAATGCATTCATTTTCCTTATTTTCCTTTCGTACCCTTTTAAGTCCCGCATATTTAACTATCCCATCCCTTTTGCTTAATCAAAGAAGATCCTCCACCTAGCTTGTCCATACAACCCCACATACATCCACACTCACATAAGTGTGGGACCTACCATATAGGCCCTACTTGATTTGTGAGTGTGAGCGTATGGCTGTATGGGCAGATTGGGTGGAGGGGATCCAAATTCATCAAAGAAACAATTTTGTTTTAAGTTATGAGAATTCAAATGTTTTGCTTAGACAAAAGAGAAAGACAAACTGTCTTTGGTGCATCCGGCTATTACTATGATTTTGGGCCCAAAAAAAAAAATGTTATGTATAAAGGCCAGGCACACGCCAACTATGTTTGCACTTCACTCTAGTTTGATTGAGAATTTTTGTGATGGTCAGAGGCCAAGGGAAAAAATTGTGTGCTTTGATCATTCCAGGCTACATATCTCAAATCATTCTTCCTACTGAATCTATGACAAGCTAGCTTATATTATTTATGTTGATCCATATGTAGACCAAATTTTTTTTTTGGGACATGACGATTTTATATATATTGGCGGTGGGAAACTATTACATATACCATTAGGAAGAGTCAAATCCTAACCTCTTCTCTAAGAGGCATTGATCATTGCCAACTGAGCCAACCCATTAATGGTCATGTGTCAGCCATTCTTCTTATACCACGCGACCCATTCATAAGCAAGCTGTTAATTGGAATCCAATGCAAGACTATATATGTCAGTTTAAAATAAATATGGAAAAATGAAGTGGAGTCATCAATTACACAAGCGTTATTTCTGACTTTAACTCACCATGAATAAGCTGCAGTTTTGTAATGATTCTACAGCTATCTCCACCCTAATATTACCCAATATTACCCAATATTACCCAATATTACCCTGATAGTATCTCTTACCTTTATTGTTCCTTTAATGAACAATAAAGTCCATGATTTGAATCTTTGGATGATTCATACATGGGTTTGAGAGATTTCCTATGAGTCATAAGCTTCTATAAATATAGCCCTAGTACTCCTTCATTTCTTATCATCTTCTCTCTTCTTTATTCATTTCTCATTTCTCTCACATTTGACACCAGGCAACTTTTCTGTAGAAAACCATCAATGACAACACTGGTAACTTGATGTAAGAACAATTTCGTTTTCTCTACTTTCCTAAAGTTTCTTGGACTGCATCTTGTCACCTCTACTCAAAATTATCCATATGCTACCTTCCGTATATTTTTATCACCTACTTTTAGATTTTTCTTTTCTTTTATCCTCCGACTAGACCATGCATTAGCAAACAATCTCCCTACAACCTCTTCATGGTTATGATCTTGGGTTACCAGGGATAAGAGATCTGGACTCCTTCGTGAAGTGGAGGTAAGGACCTAGGAGGGATTGAGTCTTGTGCACTGCGTACACCCTCTATTAGGGTTTCTTGACCCTTGTTAAGTGTTTGGGCTTGAGTCTTGTGCACAGTGTACACCCTCTTTTAGGGCTTCTTGACACTAGTTAAGCGTTTGACCTCAGAGAATGTCCCCCATAGGATCGCCTTAAAAACATTAAAGAATAGTAATGAGGAAATCCTAAATATATGGTATATATCTAACATTTGATCGAAAACAATCAAGCCACATTAGCATGACTGTCAATTTAAGCTATTGGTTTTTGTTAATCTTGTGTTAAAATATTGTAACTAAAATTTGAATTTATCATCTCTAGTGAGATTGCTTAAGGAATGATCATATTGGCAATTTTATGATCTTCATATCAGGCTCTATTAAGGCTTTTGCTGCTTTGCCATGTTTTCTTTGATGTGTGACCTCTGGTTCTAATTGGATTGCTCTTTCATCATTGTTAAATTATAGTAAAGATATGGATATGGATCACTGCTTCTCCAAGCTTCCGGAGGAACTCCTTGGGTGCATTTCTCAAAGAAGTCATTCAGTGGAGGACTTTGTTAGATTTGGTGCAGTTTGTCTTTCTTGGAGGCGGGTCACACTTCAAAGAAGCAATTCATTGAAACTTTCTCCGCCATGGTTAATGCTTTCGGATAATGAACAAAATGAACTCCGCAGCTTTTACAGTCACTCAAGCCACGGGGTTCACCATCTTTATTTGCCTGAGGCTGGAGGAAAGCGATGTTGGGGCTCTCCCAATGGCTGGCTTATCACCATAGGCAGTGATCTGAAGGTCCACTTATTGAATCCATTGTCAAGATCTCAAATCCAATTACCACCTCTGCCAACCTTTCAGGATCTTAAGAATACTACTGATCATGCAGCCGAAAATATCCGTGACAGGTTCATAGAGAAAGCAGTGATGAGCTCAAGTCCATCATTATCAACTTCAACTAATAACTGCGTAGTAATGGCGATATATGGAGAGTATTCTGTTTTGGCATTTGCAAGACCTGGAGATAGAACTTGGACCACTTTAGAGAATTGCCCTTATGGGTTTATCGATCTGATATACTCAAACGGCTGTTTCTTTGCTCTCCAGTCTATTGGTTACGTGGTGAAATGCGAGATCAATGGACCTCATCCCACGGCAGTAAATCTTGCACCACTCCCAGATGGGGATTTTGTGGAAAGGAAGTATCTTTTAGATTTGTTAGGAGAACTACATTTGATCTTGAGGGACTTCGAGAATGTCGGTCCAGACGATTCCTCAAATTCAAGAACTACTGGTTTTATTATCTACAAGTTGGACCTTAGCAACATGCAATGGGTGGTGCTTCAAAGTTTGGGAGACCAAGCAGTATTTGTTGGCAATAATTCTACATTTTCTGTCTCAGTTTCTTATCACCCAGAGTTTCAAGCCAACTGCATTTACTTCACCGATGATTATTCTCTCTTTTACGAATTTGGAGGAGGAGGAGCAGATATGGGAATATTTAATTATGCAGATCGTACAATTCAACCATTTTACCTAGGCCATGACATTATTTCTAATTTTTCACCACCTCTTTGGATCTCCCCGAGCCTTTGGTAAATGGAGATGATTATATTTCCTGCATTGTAATAAATTCCATCTTCGTGGAATATCATATTGTTTCTACCGATTTTTGGGCTGCAGTTCGATCCTTCTTTCAAAAAGGGAAACTTCCAAAAGGGGTAAATAATTGTTTCCTCATTGTAGTTCCCAAGGTGGAGAATGCAACTACACTGGACAAATTTCGGCCTCTATGTATGGGGAATTTTTTTTTTGCAAAGCACTGTCAAAGATAATGGCTTCTCGGTTGAGTCCTCTTTTGCCTAAGCTTATTTCTAAGGAGCAAGGAGCTTTCCAGAAAGGTAAGATGATTTCTAAAAATATTGATGTAGCTTCCGAACTTACAAATATTTTACATTCTTCTGTTTGAGGGGGAGGGATGGGAATTAAGATTGATATTATGAAAGCTTATGATACTCTATCATGGGATTTTTATTCTTGGTCTTGAAGGCTTTCGGATTTTCAAATAGATGGGTTGGTTGGATTCATGAGATGCTTCAGTCTACTAGAATCTCAGTTTTATTGAATGGGGGACTAGTTGGATTATTTGGAATTGAGAAAGGGCTTCGACAAGGGGACCCTTTATCTCCTCTTCTTTTTCTTCTTGCAGAAAAGGTACTATGCAGGGGCCTTCATTCTTTGATAGCTGCTGGTAGATTGAGAGCTTTGCCAAGTCCCAGGGGAGTAGAAGTTCCTTCCATACTGATGTATGCTAATGATATTTTTATTTTTTTCAAATGCTTCTTTATGTTATGTTAAAGCTTTGAAAATTTTCTTATCGAAGTATCAAGATTTTTCGGGTCAACATATCAGTTTGGAGAAGAGTAAGCTTTTTCTTGAACGTGTGCCTCCTAGTCGGAAACAGAAATTGTGGACATATTAAATATCCCAATTGCTCTCTTTCCTACTCGATATCTGGGGGTAGATATTTTTAAAGGAAGAGTTACTCGTGTCAGATTGCTGTCAATTTTAGACAAGATTAAGAATCGACTACAAGGGTGGTGTGGAAAGCTGTTATCTTTGGCAGGTAGAGTGGAGTTGGTACGTTCAGTTATTTCTAGCATGTCGATTCATAATTTTTCAGTGTACTGGTGGCCTAGCTCTATTATTTCTCAAGCAGAGGCTTGGATGCGTAACTTCATTTGGACAGGGAGTATAGAGGCTGTGAAGAAGGTTACAATGTCTTGGGCAAAACTATGTACTCCAAAATGTGAGGGTGGTTTGGGTATTCGGAGATTAAGAGATGTCAATTTTGCATCCTTATGCAAGTTGGCTTGGATAATTAAACATAAACACTCTGGTTTTGCTCATTTTTTAAGAGCCTATTTGGTTATGTGAATCCAGGGATTTCAAATCCGTGGATTCATGAATCTGTTTTTTTAAACTGTTTGGTTGGAAAACATGGGCTGGTTCATAAATCCAGCCATTTCAAAATATAGAGTAAAAATGTGAATGGCTGGAGTTCATAGTTTTAGGTGAAATGAGTGGAATCAATCCTAGATATAAAAGCCCTTGAATGAGCGCATTCACGTTTACGGAACGACGGAACGACTCTCTCTGTCGAACGGCTCTCTCTGCAACGCTTGAACAGCTCTCTCTGCAACGCTCTCTCTCGAACGGCTCTCTCTGCAACGTTCTCTCTCGAACGGTTACACACTACACACTCCCTTTGGATCTAGTTCCTGCAATTATTTACACACTCCGGCTGCTGCTATGGCAACATCTGCTTTTCTGGTGTCTATCCAACTCAGGTACCTCTCGTATGCTCTTCTTCCCCTTTCCGCCTGCACCTTCTCCTATGCTCTTCTTGTTTTTCCTCTGTTCTTCGTTGTCTTTTGTTGTTGAAAAAACAGAAAAAAAGCTGATCAATATGAAAACCCTCATTCTGCAATTGCTCATGGCTCATAGAAATTTTCCCTTTGCCAGTTACTCTTAGTTTTCATTCAAATCTTTTTTATCTGCTTAAAATGGCGGTAGATGAGCCAGGTGAAGAGCAACAGGTGGTTTGAGTCTCCTCTTTCTAACCCAAAACCCCTTCTTTTGATCTCTATTTTCTTTTTCATAGGAGCATTTGTGACTGATCCCACATTGTAGGATTAAAGAGTTGGTTGGGAAGATTGGATTTAAGATGAAGAGAAGAAGAGTTGGGTTTCTGCTCGCTGTTGGTTTGCTAGAAATCTATATGAACCCAAATGAATTGTTAATTTAAATCTGATCTCAGGATGCATAGTAATATCATCATCTTCAGCTTCCTTCTCCATCAATACTCTTACTTAAGAACCCCTAATCCAACCATTGGATTTACTTGATAGACATCTCGGTTAGTCTAAGAACTGCTGTTGACCTGAATCTTACCTCCATTAATTCATCATTTTCTCAGATTTATGAATTCTGAAGTTTAGACATCTCAAGTTACTAATTTTGCGACAGTTCTGGTTCTTGAGATCTAACCATTGAATTGAACCCATCTTTTGAAGAGTTATTCCTTGCAGTGTTTGATAAACTTCATGTCCAGATTTCACAATTATCTGAGTTGTTTACCTACAGCTATAAGTGTTCTTGAATTCTGGTTTTCTGTTTACGTTGACTCCCGGTTGTAGCTTGACTCCCTTGTTCTAATTATATCTGATGTATTTTCTCTGGCAGCTTGGTTGTTTGTTGCTAAGCAAGCTTAAGATGAACCAAGATAGAACCTGATGCAGCCTAGAATAATCTCCCCAAGTTCCTATGGATTCGGCTGGTTGTGGAGATGAAGAGATCAAACCAGGGAATGGGGGTCCAAAACAGAAATATAAGAGAGAATTTAAGGGGGACTAATGTTCTTCTATACTGTTGGTAGTAGCTTAATGTTGGATTTTCTGATCTGAAGTTGGTTTCTCCAGCAGTGTATTCGATGGTTGGCTTCCTTATATTAATCCCAGTATTATTTATCTGCAGAAAATTAATCATTAGGATACAGGCTTGTTTGGTGCTTTCTTTTGATTTCTTTCTGGTTTTAGAGCACTGTAATGTTTTATAGAAGTTGTATCAAAACTTTTTCTTATTGTTGTTATATATCAAAACTGTTTCCCTAAGGTCTTCCTGTTTCTTCTATTCAAACATGCCTTGTTTATTTATTTTCCTTAATCAAACTGCCCTGTTGGATGTTGATCTTTCATTTCACTGCATGCTGTCATTTTTTAAGCTGTACACGATACTCATAAAATGATCATTTTGTTTAATTATGCTTATTCTCTTGGTTCAAATATGTAGAATTGCATTTTGTTAGGATAAGAATAAAAAAGTCAATTTTTATAGTCAATTTTAAGTGTGGCCATGAGCATGTATTTGTTGCAGCTTGTCCCCAGCTGGGTAATCTCCCGGGCATACTGAACATCTGCATAAGGTCAAAGGGTGATTTTAAGTGAGAGATGGAAGATACAGATTAGAAGGTCATAATGGGAGGGGAAAACCAAAACAGAGTGATCTTACATCAGCCTATGATAGTTTTATTGGGTTTTTATTTTGATTCATGTAATTTGACCACATCGTAAAAAATTATTCACCTTTTTTTATTAGATGGATGACTTCAATTTAAATAATCAAACAGGAAAGCTGGCACTGGTAAGAGCCAGATTGATAAACCCAGTTCAGATCTGGTTTTAATTGTATTAATTAGCATAGTTCCTCCATTGAACATCATGCATTGTGGCTCAATTTAAGTCAGCATATGACTAACACATGACTGTAATTAGTAACTTATGCATCCATTATAGTTTCTTAATCAATTTACGTTACCTGATAATTTAAGGATTGCATTAGGCTTTCTCTTTTTAGTATGGAAGTCTACTTTTTAGCATTTTATATAGGCTTTAATAGGGTGCTTCATGAGACACGAATTTGATTATTGAAATTCCTTCGTAAGCTGCTATTGCCTTCTTCTCCAGTTTGAGTTCCTTGTCTAGTGCTTCAACTCTGGGCTGATTGTCTCCTTGGTGTTTAAAGTCCAAGTTGTTGTTAGTGTTTGGTGTTTAAACTTTAGAGTCAAGTTACTATTGGTGTTTGGCGGGTCCCTGCTACCATAGGGACTGTGGAACCAATAAACTTCTTGCCAGAGAGAAGGCTGAAAGGTTCCATTGAAGCCTCCTTCAACTAGGTCAAAGATTACTTCATCCATCAAAGGATCTCTGTCATGTTTCAGCCATGTACAACCTGTTGACAGTCGATTCAGAACATCCGTGAGTTAATTGCATTACCCCAACCCCCCAATTCTGTTCCTAACCTTCAAATCCCCCAAGTCCTAGCGTCTTCCTTGGCTGCCTTCGTTTTCGGAAACCCTTGCATAATAAAACCTACCTAGGGTCCAAGTTCACCATTAGAATCCTTCCAAAATTCAACCCCCTGTATATCATTCCCCAAACTTGACATCTTCAAGAATTCCAGTAAAACCTAACATCTACATAACCAAATTTATTCAAGTTCAAACAAGCTGGAATTTTAAATTATGCAACTACCTTCTAGAAGATCATATTCATGAGAATGCTGCCTAGCCAAATCTAACCATTATAACCAGCTGAAATTTTGAACAAGGCTTCTCCTAACCCTAAGAGAGACTCAATCTAGGTTCCATACCATCTGATTGCTTGAAATTATACCCTTTTGCCCTTCAGTACCATTTCTATACTAGGAATTCTCCATAACTCGATATTTAACCACCTGGTATACTTTGAGCATTCCTCCACCATCAACTCGACATAATCCCACTGTTAACCCTTACCCTCAAGTGGACCCACACTCAGTTTGGCCCACGTGGATTGGTTGGTTCATTGATGATCCTCGTTAACTGGACCCTAGTTAATCCCTTCAATATAGGGCTACATCAATTCTAAAATCTGCAAAACCTAAAACCTTCATTAACAACCTTCCCTACACTCACCTGACATAACCTTGCCATCAAACCCTAGGTTTTATTAACTCTAAACCCTAGTTTTGAACTCAAAACCTTAAGCTGACCAATTTGAGCTGCTTGTTCATTTAAGTTTTCGGTTATTGGACCCCGCCTTCTAGTTGATTTCCCATCAAACAAAGCCAATATCACCCCCATTTATCTGGGAAAAGGTTGAGTTCTCAAGTGCAGAAGTAGTAATTATTTAGCTGCATAATGAAGTCATAGAGAAAAGGGGAAATTGAAATAATAAAATAGAAAACATAAGAACCACAATATAAGAATTCATTATAACCATACTTGTATCCAGAGGTAGTATGCACTAGAAGTATGCGCTAGATTCATCCACTAGATTCTTTACAATGGCTCTTTAACAGTGGATGAAAGAGAAGAGTATTTGTTATTGATAAACATGTGCTTGAACTTTCCACATTGTTGCTTTGATATAAAAACTCAAGTAGCATGTCAAAGCAAATTGCTGTATGTTTAAATGACTGATCCCAAATTGCTAAATGTTTAAATGACTGATAAGAGGACATCTAATAGTATGTGCAAGGGGTAAAGCCGAGAGATTTGTTTTGTACTCCTCTATGGTTTCAAGAACATACAGCTACCTACTAGTTTCTTCCAAGAGCACTTGTAAATTTCAGATTTGTTTTGTTACAACTGATCTATTAATCTACCATAATGATGCTTCTTTTTTTGTTTGTTAGATGGCAGAATCACAATAACAATCCCAATCAACTCAACCAACAAAAAGGGATATAGCCAAGTGGTCCAAGCCACACTTGCACTTGTTTTTGCGGACTTTGGTCACCCACCATAAGTGTGGGAAAGGAGGAGATAATGGTCTTTTAGGCCAGCTCAGTTTGCAGAACTTGCAAACACGTTAATGCAACACTCCAAACCTCATATGAGGTTGATCAAATTAAGAACCATTATCGAGTGTCGAGGGCAAGAATCAAAGCCCTAATGGATCTCATCAAATGTAGCGGCCTTGGGTGGAATGGCGAAGAATCAAGGTTCGATGGACCTGAGCACATGGGGCTTCCTTTCAGGTATGAACCTTATGATTTTTAGTCAATATTTTTCATTGGAAATACTTGTTTTTTGAAATACATTTACATATCAACATGTTTGTATTATATTTTTTGTAGAAAACTGAAGAAAGGTTTTGGAAGGACACACAAGTCCTACCCATCCACTATAAGGTGCTTTCGTGGTTTGGCAATGAAATTGCCATAGGGTCAAGATTCGGCTCACCCAACTACCATAGGCATTGATGATGTGGACTTGGCTGACATGACACTAGAGACTGATGGAGAGGGAAGTGTTCAACCAACCCCGAGTGGTCAAAGGTCGACACCCTGAGGTGGGCCAACATCAAAGGCTGCTGAGGGATCTTCAAGTAAGAAGAAGAAGGCCAAGACTGCGGTTGATAAGATAGTAAGTCCCTTCAAGCAGTTGGCTGATGCCTTTGACATGTTTGTGAAATCGGATTATCTCCCAACTATGTCAAAAAGGCTTACAGAAGCACTCAAAGTAATTCCTAGCCTCGATGTTCATCGAAGAATGGCAGCCAAGACTTACTTCATCAACAACAAAGCTGAAGCCCAAATTTTCTTGGACTATGATGATGAAGAGAAGTTGATAATGTTGTATGAGCAGGTTTCTGTTGCCACTGGATCAAATCTACACAGAAACTTGTTTGGATAAACTATTTTGTTTAAGTTCTAACTTGATGCTTTATGATGTATTTGTTTTCTTTTGTCTAGATATTTTTCTTTTGGCTTTTGTCATAAGAAGTGCGTAACTTCTCTGTGCGTGAACCTTTTTTTGGACAATGTGTATAATTTGCTTACATATATTGTAGTGATGTGTATCCTACATGTCATGTCTTGGGTGTCATTTAAAGTTTACATGTTAGTGGATGGGCCATTGACCAGTTTCTATGAACAATAAGAAGTTCAACTAGATGTAAGTGATCATGTTTTTCAAAATTAATATATATTTACTTTTTTATACAACTGGATCAGTTACTAGGTAATTTGATTGATCAGGTTTACCCTTTACTTTTTCAAATTTGATACAATTTTTATAGTTTTAATTGAACTATTTATGACCTAATATAATATTTGGAAACAGAGAATTAAATCAACGTCTTGAATCAAATGATGAAGACCAATGCAATTGATCATATTTCAGTTTTTCTTTTTTGGGTCATCAAACACCGCTTTGACTCTAAATTGTCAACCCTCAATCCTTTTATCCTGGACAAAGGATTAAAAAATTTCCATCTTTATCTTTGAAATTGCATTCTCAATTCACTGAAATTCTTTGCTAACAGTTTGGTCTTTCAGCCCACTTCAATGTCTTCAACTAATTTGACAATGAATGACCTACAAAAGCTCTCAGTAGTGAGAGAGAGAGAGAGAGAGAGAGAGAGAGAGAGAGAGAGAGAGAGAGAGAGAGAGAGAGAGAGAGAGAGAGAAGTGTAGAGAAAAAGAGCACAAAGGAAGAAACATGCACGGTTTCTTGCACCCATCGACGCACACAAATCTATGAACTGGTGTTGAACCACAGCTAGATGGGTTAAATTCACACCATTAGAAGAAACAAAAAGGAAGCAATACAGATGAAGGAAATGAATCATGATTCTCAATTGTCAAGCCAAGGATGACAAAACCGTAAAGCTAAGGAACACTGACTGCAAGATATTTAAACTGAATAAAGCGATGATTTTTTTATGCAAGGAAAGTATCTTATCTATGCCACTTCTGCTACATGATGAAGCAATGGGGCTTGCGGTAACAGTTGAAAAAAAAATCTCATTGTCAAACAGTTGTATATAGAAGTACATTTTCTTATAAGGAAATGATTTCAGAATTCGTCGGATATTATTCTTGGTGGAGAAGACTTGAGGGCAACATATGTATAGCTAAGGCATTGACAATGACTGGATACTGATTCGTAGTTATTAGGACTTGGCATTGCAGTTCCAAAGAAGGAATAATATTAGATTACAATTAGTTGATTAGGATCTATATTTGTGCACTTGCATCCGTCTAAGTCAACCAATTTTGACGTCAAGTTCAATAAAAAGCAAGATAACCCCTTAAAATCGAAAAGAAAAAAAAACAAGGGCATTTTTGTCACAAAAATTATTAAACTAAGGGTTTTTGTTAAGCTTGTCCTTATTTAATAATTTCTTGAAACCATAGGGGAGTGCAAAAGAAAACTTAAAGTGGACAAAAAGTGATTTGGACCAAAACTCATCCAGATGAAAATTATTCATTTTGGAATTCATGGATTCAAATAACCAAACAGTTTTTCAAGGTGAATCTATAGATTTCAAATCCATAGATTTAGGATAACCAAACAGTTATTCAGGATGAATCCATAGATTTCATTCCACAGATTCAAGTAACCAAACAGTTTTCAAAATGAATCCACAGATTTCATTTCACCAGATTCAAGTAACCAAACGGTTAATTTTTTGAACTATGATTCCACAGATTTGAAATCCATAGATTTGAAATCTCATTTCATTTCAAATGGCTGGATTCACACAACCAAACAGGCCCTAAAGGGGAAGATGGTGGACAAAAGGGGAAATTTAAAGATTTATGGGCAGCAGTCATCTTTGATTTTGGGATTGAGGAAGTTTTGGGGTTTTGTTCAAGCTAATGAATGGTGGTCAGTTGGTGATGGTCATAATATAAATTTTTGGTTTGACAGATGGTTGGGGAATTTTACCATTGTAGACTATGTTGGTATTCCTCTAGATCTAGAGAGTCATTTGAAATTGACTATTGCAGATTGTTTACAGCAAGGGGAGTGGAGATTTCCGTCAGTGGACAATGCCAAATTTCAAGAGGTAATCTCTCTTATTATGTTATATCCTGTTCGTTGTGCTGGTTTTATAGATGTTTGTCATTGGCAAGGTTCGGTGGGGGGAGAGTTTAGTTTTTTATCGGCATGTGATCTCTATCATAGAAAAAGAGAACAACTGGAATGGGCTAAAAGTATTTGGAAGACTTTGCAGCCTAGACAAAAGTTTTTCTGTTGGAGACTTTTTCATGATAGGCTACCTGTTGATGCCTTGTTGACTCGAAAAGGGATTATGTTGGCCTCTCGTTGTAATCTATGTGATAAAGCTTCAGAGGACATAGGACATCTCTTTCTTCACTGCTCATTTTCATGTGAATGTGGAGAAGCTTTTGCAGCAAAGTTTGGTTATAGCTGGACAGTAAAAGATTTGATTGTAAAGTCGTTCAAGGCTTGGAGACACCAAGCTTCACGTCTCCTTTACAGACTGCTTGGATTAATGGATGTTGTTTGCTTTTATACTTTCTTTGGATGGTCCGCAATCAAATCCGGTTTGAAAATTTAAATTTCAGGACTAATGAGGTGGTGAGTTTAATTTTTTCAGACTTAGTACAGTTTGACTTTAAAATGGACGGGAGAAAATTAACTCCTACCATTTTTTCAAATGCAAAAAGACTGGGCCTTCACTTCTTTGTCTTTAGTGCTGCTCCTCCACAAGAATTTTTTTGGTGTTCTCCTGCTGCAGGTTGGGTTAAACTAAATATTGATGGGTCTTCTTTAGGCAATCCAGGAAGGTCTGGTGGTGGAGGATTATTTCGAAATGAAGTTGCTGCGGTGGTTTTCAATTTAAGTATTTTTTAGATGTTAAAACCAACTTTGAAGCTGAATTGGAAACTTTCATTCACGGATTATGTTGGGCAAGGCATTTACAAATTACAAAGCTATGGGTAGAAAGTGATTCAAAAGTTGTGGTGACTTTAATACAGCAGAAGAAAATACCTTGGTATATCTTTCATATGTGAAGAGAGTTACAAGAATATTTGTTGACTATAGATTGGAAGATTTTACATTGCTATCGTGAAACTAATACAGTGGCAGATTCTTTGACAAAATCGGCAACTAGGACAGGAACTTCTGATATTAACATTCCTTGGTCAGCTTCAATCCTTAATGAACTTGATGTGGATGCCTCTAGACGTCCTAGATTTCATTTTATGAGTTAGTGGTTTTCGAATCTGAGTAGGAACCAGTGAAGAAGGGTGTATTTGGGGCAATAGTTGTTGCGAGTAAGGGAGGTTGGTTCATTATAAGGTATTAATTGATGTATTTTTAATATTTCTTCTTCGCTTAATATAATGATCCTTTTAGCGAAAAAAAGATGACAACTGTTTGGTTGTATACACTGCATTTTTCTATTTCTTAAGAGAAACTTATAGATTTGTGAAGCAAGGGAAGGAGTAGTGAGAAAAGGTGCAAATTTAAATTTTAACCACATACCTTTGAAGATAATGGGGGTAAACAAGCCTGCCAAATAGTTTTTCCAGACTCAGTTCGCTGTCTAATCTCTTGAAGTTGTTTTGCAATATTCTTGTGCTCCACAGAAAAACTCAGGAGGAAGAATTTGAGCGGACAATGGGGCAGCAATAGGAAGAAGAGGAAAATTGTCGATGCCAGCGAAGAAGAGAGAAGGTTGCCAAAAGGTTGGAAGCTTTTGCTAACGTTGAAGAGTGAGAGAAGGTCATGTGTTGTTAAACTGCCACAGATATTGCTTTTAGTGGAGTGTTTTAATTGCTTTTAGTGGAGTGTTGTAACCGTAGATACATGTTAATTTACCATTATAGACATAATTTACAATTAATGCAAAGAAATGCAAATTGTAATTATTTGAATTCAGAGGGATATTAGTGGAAAACTAAATGTAGCCATCTCCATGTTAATTTACCATTATAGACATTTTTTCATTAAAAGGGTCATTTGTATTAAAAAGCGAAAAGAAAAATTACAAACATACTATCAAAATGCTATCCCTCAAACCTGCAACATCAATTGCCCCCAAATACACTAATCTCACTGGATCCAACTCTCATAATCATAGATAACAAATCAAAATCTGAAACGAGAGCGACCAACGGCCTCTAGATCAAGTTCTCTCCTTATCAATCCTATCTAGGATATATTAACACCAGTTTGCTCTAACCTTCTTATTTTTCCTTGGGTGACCAGGCTTACGACGGAGAGAGACACCCTCCACTTGATTAGGAAGAGAGCTTGAAGGAAGAACTACTTCCAAAAACTACTACTCATCCATACTGGATTGAATGACCAAAGAAGAGCATTCCAAACCATCCAGATTTTAATGGGCCCCACATAATCCCACTTGATGCTCAATTAATGGATCATTATCTACTATCAAATTTACTCCCGAAGTCCACCCTACTTAAAGGAGTTGTAACCAACTTCGAATTCAATTCTTTATTCAAAAAATTTTGAATTTGAAAAAAATCCGTTCCAAGTGAGATCTGTTGGACCAACAAATCATTAATTCCATCTGAATTTTGCTGGGCCCCACATGGTCTCACATGATGCTCAACCAACTGATCATTATCTCCATTTAAATTTCGTTGGGTTCCACTTGTTCCAGCAGAGCAATCCACGCTACTTGAAGGAGTTCTAACCAACTTCAAATTCAATTCCGAATTTTTCTTGGCCAACAAATCATTATCTCCAACTGAATTTTGCTAAGCCCCACAAGGCCCCACTTGATGTGCAACTAACTGATCATGATCTCCATTAAAATATTGTTGGGCCCCACTTGTTCCAGTAGAGCAGTCCACGCTACTTGAAGGAGTTGTAATCAACTTCGAATTCAATTCCAAAAATTGATTGGCCAACTGATCATTATCTCCAACTGAATTGTTGGGCCCCACATGGTCCCACTTGATGCTCAACCAATTGATCATTATCTCCATTCAAATTTTGTTGGGCCCCACTTTTTCCAACAAAGCAATCCATGCTACTTGAAGGACTTGTAACCAACTTTGAATTCAATTCCTTATTCAAAATCTTTTGAATTTGAAAAGGATCGGTTCCAAGAGAGAGAGAGAGAGAAAGATCAGGGGAGGAACTCTTACCTGACTCAACTACCACCTCAAAAGGAACCACTCTATTGGATTTGAGTTTTTAATTCAAATTAGAAATTGAATCAACCAAATCTTCATTGGATGAATTTGCTGAATCCTCCAAACTTGCTTCCTCTAAAGCCACACGGATGGGTTGTTGAAGTGAACTAGGAGACTGCATTCGCACACCTGCATTAGGAATCCATCCATTATAGACATAATTTACAATTAATGCAGAGAAATGCAAAAGTTTAATTATCTGAGTTCAGAGGGATATTAGTGGAAAACTAAATGTAGCCATCTTCATTTGAGTTCTTGCTTTTATAATAGTAGTATGATATACTAGCTTGTGCTAGGCACCCCTTAACATTCAATTCAAATTAAAACAAATGTTGTTGTATGGATAACAAAAAATATTTTTCTATATTAATCTTTTTTCACAAACTTGTTGTGAGTGACTGTCAAAGCGACACTTATGGTTAGGTTTGTGGAATATCAATCAAATATGATAATATGATGCTTGTTAGTGTTAATGAACTATTTTATACCCAAAGCTGGTAATTGTTCATTAGCGTTAAGAAAGTGATACACGCCATATAGTTGGGAATTGAATCATTTTCTTTGGGATTTCCTCATCTATTCAAGTGATGTTCTTGATTATTTGGATAGTAATTCTGTTGTATTAAATATTTGTAATTTTAAACATTCTAGCAAAATGTATGTGTGCATGTTTGTTCATTTATATTGAATGAAGAATTTCATTATATATATAACTGTAAATAAGGTTATATAATATTATGATAGAATTATTTTAAACCCACCAAAGTGGTCAAATCTAATTTTATTATAATATTTATAACAAAAGCAGCAAAGAGGTGATGTTCATTCAAATGTATCACTATCAAGATCAAATAATGTACATAGTTTATAAGATTATGTTGATCTTGGAGTATCATTAACCCAAGGGTAGTGGCATCTTTGAAGTCAAGTATCCTGAAGTAATCGTAAACTTAGAGGACCAATGTATTTTTAATTGAAAGGTTTGGATGCAATAATAGTCGGCAACTCTTAGTAGTTTGATGGCAGTTATTTTTCCTTGGCAATTCATGCATTTGTTATTATTATTATTATTATTTTAAATGCAAGCTATTTTTTTTCTCTTCATAATCTATATGTGTAATTTCAATGTCATCAAACTAAATGTCTTGGATACCTTATTTTTCTATCATCCTAAATATTAAAACTTGAGATAACTTCAAAAGTAGGAGAAAGAATTTGATGTGAATTTGTCTTTGAGGAATTGAGATTATAAGTTCATTGAGGTTGTTATTCTTAAGGCAGCACAAGAAGGACATAGTTTTCTAAATCTTTTACCAATATTCATTATAGGCAGAAAATTTGTAACACATACCACAAAGGTAATGTTACTTAAGATGCAAAAGGTAAAAAAACATATGGATTCCCATTTTAAATGATCTTAGAAAATAATGGTGGTATAAGGACCCTATATGTCCAAAGGCGATGGAATTTTCTTTTTTTTTTTTCGATAATAAAACAACGGAGTCATAGGACTCATAAAATTACAATGTTTGGTTGTGGAATGACAATCTGCCTGAAGGATTCATCCTCCAAAACTATTTGAACATCCTAAAAGAACTTCCAAATGCACTCCAAATCGGTGGAAACTTTTGACATCCAATCAGGTTTCAGCCTTATTAGCAACACGTCCATAGATTCACCTTTTTAGCGTACAAGGTCACCATCTCATGCAGCAAAACACCAGATTCTCTACAACTAAACGGGATCAAACCTCCCACGATCCACACAACATGGATCCAAAAGCTCTATTGCTTTCAAGGAACCGACTCCAGGACCCTATATGTCCAAAGATGACTACTCATTGCCAGATCAAACACTTCAAATTGCTTCAAGTTCTGCGTTAAATGACACAACTTGACCGAACCCTTCTAACAAAGCCACCAGAGGATAAAGATATACCCGTACGCTTGAAATATTCCACCAATGCTGATTGATCCGACACCCTTTATAGTGATGTTTTCCACATTACCTTTAAGGTCCAACCTCCGGTGAGGAGACCTTCCGCCTCAAAGAAACTGATATCTAAGTGAATTGTCTATTTATGGAAAACCATGAATCGGAACCACCGATTGCAACCAAAGTCTCTAAAGCTTGTCTGTTTTCCATTGTCAATAGGTAGCATAAAATCAAATCTTATACTACAATGTCTAGTTTTATTCCTCGCAAAACCATAGAAGATAGAAATCTTGTGAGCAATTACTAATCCTAATAGTTCAGCTTGCTTTTAATCATGATCCCACCAAATGGTTAAACCTCATCCAGTTCCCTGATTTGAATTGATAAATGGTCTCCCCTTAGCGAGACATCAACCAATCTCCACCAAACCCCCTTGGTGAATCCACGCCAATCTCAAGCACATGTAGACAACCCTCTCCTTCGCGACATGCCAAAACTCATGTGATCATGTCGAATGCCAATGACCCTAAATGTGTCAACGTGAATGTTTTGGTGAGAAGCTTCATTTTGTAAAACCAACCAAAGGAAACGCCCAATGCTTGCTTGTGTCTTGGAGCGCCCAAACGTGTTGCCAAACTTAGCTCATCATAACATGCAAATAAACCATGATTCAAAGCCTTCACCAACCACTCATAGGCAAATCTCAACGTGAATTTCCCTTCCACTTTTAGCTTCCAAATGAGCGATTATCTTTTAATATGGATGGGACTTGGAAGAATGTGGGAAGCTGAATTTTGCCCTCTTCACTTCTCCTCCAAAAGATTATGACAAAAGACGATGGAATTTTCTAGATCATCACTATTTTACTGTAAGCGTTAAATGACAAAAGACGAGTGTACCTTATGCCCTAGAGGATAAAGATATAGTATGCTTGTATTTTTCATGTTGATTATCTTACACCCTTTATAGTGATGTTTTAATTATGTTTGGGGTTTAATTTTGTGTGTGGAGACATTGGATTGTAGAAATGATATCTAAGTGAATTGTCTATTTATGGAAAACCATGAAAGGGAAAAGATAGCAACCAAAGTCTTTAATGGTTTTGTCTGTTTTATTGTCAATATAATAAAATTAAATCTTATAATAAAATGTCTAGTTTTAACTGTATAGCAAAATTGGAAACAGAAATCTTGTGAGCAATTACTAATCCTAATAGTTCAGTTGGTTTTAATCATGATAGTTCAATTGGTTTTTATATCTTAGCTGATTTATTGATATATGGTCTCGAGTGATTTATTTTGAATATTTTATTCATTCTTGGAAATACAATTTTAGTTTTCTAATCATCTTCATGTTTTGTTAAAGTGGTTTTGAGACAAAATTATTTGTTTCACATAATTTGTACATAAAATCATAAATCCTTGTTAACTGTGAATTAAGATTATAGAATATTATGATGAAATTATGCATGACACCAAAGTGACATACTTAATTTTTCATTATGATGATCTTGTAATTCAAAGATTTATTTTTAAAATATTTAGCAGCAAAAGTCGATAGTGTCAAAGTTTTAGGATTTATGCATATAGACTTGAGAGGCATGACTTAGGGGTTTATTATCACCTAAAGGTGGAGAGATTGCGAAGGTTAATGTGATCTCATAGTTCTAATTTTAATGTGGGTACACCACGTCAAAGTATTTCTTGGTCACAGTGAATTGACAACTAGATGAAGAATGACAGTGTAAAGTCAAAGTTTACAGTATGGCGGTTAGCTATAAGCATTATTTAGCCAAAGATTTGATTTATGATGGCTTTTTGCCTAAATGTTGATTTATGGTGGTATTTAGCCTAAATCATAGGTTGTGTTTGTCATGGGCGGTTTTGCCAACAATGGTTTTGCCATGGGCGGTATTGCCAAAGTTAGATATTAACATTAGATCGATCATGATGGTTTGCCGAATATAGTTAACATCAGAGTATTCTACCTATGAGGTAACTCAAGGTTGGCTGGTCATTGATTAGAAAAAGATCTACAAGAGGGAATGCTTTTGTGATCATATAAGGTTTTGCATTCTTTACCTCTTATATGTATCCTAAAGATTCATACCAACAATTTGTTAATGTTTGTAATGACAGATAGTTGTGTTCCATATAATGATGAGCATTTCTTGCTATCGTTTACATTAATTGTTTATTAGTTGAATCAACATTTCTAAATGATGACAGATTATGGGAGTTATGGCTAAGTAACTAAGTAAAGGTACACGTGTTAGTGCAGCCAAAGTGGGAGATTGTTGGGTTATAGAAATAATTAACACCGGTCCATTATTTGGGCCCATATTCATTCATGGTATTTAGCCAAAGGTATTATTGACCTTACCATTGTGAAAGTGGTTAGAGTTAGGATTTTATAATATAAATAACACCTTGAGTCCTTGTAGTCATTACACACAACACTTGGGTTTGATTTCTTTCCACACAAAATAAAATGAAGAATTTCAAGGAAGTAAAAGGCTATGGAAGATTCAAAAGACTAAAACTACCGTGAAGACAAGAGCATGGTATGGATCAACTACAAACAAAAGGTTGAGGTATGAGATCTACCACCGAACTTTTGTTGTTCTTTGTGTTGAATTTCTTCAACACTAATTGTATTCCTATGACGAGGCGAAGAACTTTGCTGATTAACTTCAGGATTTGCTTTCATGTCTGCAAGACTTGTCGTACCAGTTGTTTGTAAGCTTGGGGGTGACTCATTGCTCTTACTTCCCCATAGAAATGCATACATCCCTAATATTATCATCAATATTCCTAAAATGCTATAGCCCGAGCACGTCAACATGAAAATGGATCTGTTACTTATAGCAATTAAATTTCATTTTTTGATCATGATCAAGAACTAAGAAATAATATTTATACCTTCCAAGACTGATTTCTTCTCCCAATATAAGAGCTTCTGCAATTGCTACAAAAATCAATGATAATGGATTGAACATTGAGGGATATGTTGGGCCTCTTTTTACCATAACCCATGAAATTAACCAAAATGTTGTTGCCGTAGCCAATACTCCCTGCATCCAAGAATTATTTGTTGCATGTCTTAAGTGTTAGATTTAATTTCTTTTTAAGTCCTTAAGGGAACTAAAGCTATAAGTTAAATAGTTATCAGTTGCATTGACTGCTAACTTACCGAATAAATAATGGTTACCAGTTGCAAATCCCATTGTAAACTCCAGGTAATCTTTCTTGGATCCATCAATAGACCAATCGCCATTGATTGTAATGATGCCATGAAGCACATTATCAATGTTGTAAAATACTTGAAGGGATAAATTGCTAACAATTTGACCTGTTACAAATATATAAATTCAAACATGTTATAATGATAAGCTTCTCTCTTTTCTCATTTGGTAAGAAGTGGTAGACATTTCCAATACAATAGACTTCCCTACCATGGGATCTATGAATGGTCAAATGTATGTGACCTTACCCACTTTATGTGGAAAACGTATCTTGAAATTTCTTGCAGACTTATTCTAAATATTTTATTGATTTTGGTGCACATCATCTTGTAGGGGTGATCGATTCTGAATCAGCGATTTAGAACCAAACGTGTAAAACCAAGATCCGCAGATGAAATCTCCTGGATCAGCCAAACGATTCTAAAAAGAGGACCGCAACCAAACCTTAATGGGCTGTGTTGGGTTGAGGGTGGCGGAGCTTGCACCAACCCGAAACCGAACCACAATCTGTTATAGCCCGTTTTACAACTTGTTTTGTAATTTTACATTAAATAGTATTTGAATCATTATATTACCACTAGGTTGTTGGTATAGACAACTAAAAAAATTAAGCATGAATTCAAAGATCAAATAGTGTTCTACTACTTAATGTCTAAGTTCTTGATTTCTATAGGATTGGTGAATTTTTTAAATGGAAATTGACCAATAGCAATTTTGCTTTCCATATAATTTTGGCTTTTGTTGTAGGATGCTTAATTATTTTTTCTTGTTCTTTTTCTTGCACACCATAAACCCCTAGTCAACCCAAATCTAAGCCGTTAGCCCAAACCGTTAAATAGCTCTGAACCCAAATCGCACCAAACCAAAACCAGCCCGAAACTGTTATTTTGCTAATGGGCCGTGTTTGGGCTAGGTGTTTTTCAGCCCGAAACCTCCCCAAACAACACTGTTGACACCCCTATCATCCTGTAAGGGTGTCAAAACCTAACCGTTAAAACCGGATTGAACCGATTGGAACCGAAGCTTAATGGACTGTGTTTTGGCTGAAAAACCTCAACCAACAATTTGTTCTGGCTGGTCCGGGCCAGCCAGTGTGTGGCCCACTAGCCCGAACTGTTTGGCCTGAAACCAGCTTCGAACCCGAACTAGCCTGTTAAACCCATTATAAATAAAATAAAAAAATTTAAATGTAAAAAGATAGGAAAACCCCCAAGTATCCATTTATTTTCCTTAATTGTTTTACTTTGGAATATGCAAACAACAAGCCTGTCAAACCCTTTGCCATTTAGAAGATGGACTTAGTAAATATTTAGCAAGTGTATTATCATTTGAAAATCTTTTAATGTTTTATTTTGATCCATTTTTACAAATGCCAGGAAGGGGAGGAGAATAAGTAGAGACAACCCATTAAAATTCTTCAAGATGCTAGCTTTCTTTTTGTATATTAGTTCTATAATTTTTACTTCTTTGTAGAAAAAAAATTTTTGGTTTTGAACACCCAACACGAGATTTGGAGAGAATTTAATGCTTATATGTGTTCACATGTTCTTGATAAATTTCACACATCAACAAGGTACTCAAAACATATTGCTAGTAAACCCTAACTCAAACCGTTAGTAAACATAATTCTAAACCGTTAATTGTAAACACAATTCTAAACCGTTAGTTCAAAACCAGCCCAACCCGAACCGACAATCATCTTGGTTTTATACCCGAATATAATTTCGCCCTACCAATTGTGCTATTTTCTTAATGGGCCTTGTTTACTACTTTATCCCCTCTACTTTTAAAATTCAATCCAACCTTTAACTTGTCTTAGCCCTTCCGTTAGCTTGTTTTTCAGATGTGGCCTATTATTTTTCCAAAACCCAAAAGTACCCTACGTTTAGTTACCTAGCCATAACCAGCCCACTTGGGAAAATTAACTAAATTAATTTTCTTTCTAAAAGAACCCGCTGATCTTCTTTAAAAAAATTAATAAGGAAATATGTGATTTTAAAACTTAAAATACTAAAATATTAAGAAATATCAAATGTAATCGGTCCTAATCTCCTTGCAATTTTGTGTTCCCACCAAATAGAATACTGTAAAATATAGATTCTTTCTACCATACATTGGACATTCAGATATAGTTTCTAAAAATGGTAATGTCATAACTTATTAATTTTAATGAGGGCCAAGTGGGGTAAATCAAATACCCCCATTTATTGGCAATACATGTTTTCATCCTAGCATTTATTGGTTATTATCTTTCAAATTGTTACTTCTCTTTCTACAAGTCATTGCTTCCTACACAATAATATCTTGGCATAATAATAACATTATCAATAACTAATTCCGAGGGATAGCTCAATTGGTAAAAGACCAACACTTCCACGGTAAGATATCAAATTTTGAGTCTCCTTGGGGTTAGAGGCGAAGACAGTGCGCATAAGCTACTTGGATGAGCCTTAGATCCACAAAATAATAATAATAATAATAATAATAAATAAATAAATAAATTAACAATAACTAAAAGGAAAAAATTGTCATTTATGGTGTAATGTCCATAATTTCAATATTATTAGTTTATTACTCTTGCACTTCATTTTCCAGTTTATCTTATTAAAAGAGAACATAGTGGATGAAGATCTGAGCATTGGTAGGTTAAAGAGAAAGATCACAATATATACCTTACCCATGCGAGTTAATAGTCTAGCATCCATAATTTAAAATCTATTAAAAGACATGCACATTCATGAAGTTCTTGTCACTATGGAAATTTAAGAAGGGTTCTAATTTTTCTAGCCTTACCACTACTTTCATAGGATGAATGATGGTTCCAAATTTAGTCATTCAACAAAATGTTGTTTCAATTTGGATTAGGATTAGGTAAAAAGTGAATGTTCAATGTAGACTACTTATCACATTCATCCACAGATGTAAAACTTTGACTATATTTCATATATCCTTCTATAGTCTTGCATTCTCAAAAATCTATTCAATTACTTGTAAACAAATCTACAAAAGGTTTAGTTATCTATAAAATTTAAACCTTTATCAACATATTAAGTGATAGACTTTGAAATGATGACCAAATACCTTCTCCACAAAAAATCATACAAATTATTCTTGACCTACAAAGTTAATGTTATTATACAATACTTCCTTAGTAAAAGTTGTTAATTAAACATTAGGGACAATTACTATTGCCCCCTTATATTTTTTGATTTTATTACTAATCAAACCTCATTCTTTATGAAATTACTATTGCCCCCTCACTTCTAATGGTGTTAAGTAGCTGTTAAGTAATAAGTATTAACATCAAATATATAAGTTTATTTTGTCTTTCATTAAAATTAGAAAAGTAAAAAAGATGACATAACCCTCATTTATGGAAACTATATTGAATGTCAATTATATCATTAAAATCTTATATTTTAGAATCAATGTTGGATTTGAAAGAATACCAGTCATCTCCATTTAAAACGCGATGAAGACCCATATCTAGAAAGTTTGTGAATGAATTACCTTTTGAGATCTTGCTTCTTCGTCGCTAACTCTATTAAAATGTGCATCATGAAAAAGACGAACTGTTTTACAGTATAAATTAAGTTCTAACAGTAGAAGCAATGATTTGGGAGGAGAAAGAAAGAAAAAAAACGAATCTCTGTATGTGCTGTAATTTTTGAAATTTATCTAAAAATAAATAAATAAATAAAATAAAATAAAATAACAATGATCTCTGTTGTAGCATGATAATTATCAATAGGGGTTTTACTATTACACTAAAAAATATAAATCATATAGATTTTCAAGTAAGGTTCATATTCAATGAAAGTGTTGTCCTAAATTTTTTTTTATCTTTTTTTTGAGAATTTAATTTGAGGATTGGTGGAACCACACACTTATGGTTGTTGAAACACTTATGCTCCACTTAAAATTTTCACAATTACAATGATGAAAGTTTTGCAAACAAATTAGCATATAAGATGTTAATTGATAGAAAATTTGATAACATGCACAATGGTTAACATATATTAGGTGATTTTCACAGGTGATTTTCAATTTTCAACTTTGAATTAAATTTAATATTTTCTTATATTTAGTTTCTATTTTGAGTTTTATTTAATCACATATTTATTTTATTGGGTGATTTCTCTTTAGAGAAGAAACATCACATCATTCCTTTACTCTGTGGTTTCATTTTAGAGAAGAAAATAGATTAAATGTTAATTTTTTTCCGTAATTAATTAAAGGTAGTATTATAACTTGGAAAAAGGGTAAATAAGTAAAGAGATAAATACAAGATTATTTTTAAAATTTTTAAAAAATATATAGATGCCACATTATCAGTAAACTAATGGAACTTAACGATAAGACAAGAGATGACATTAGTAATTGTAGACAAAGTTAAAGGTTGGATTAATAATAATTTTAAAAATACTACAGAGGATAAATTGATAATAAATCAAAGTACATAGTAATTATTTCTAAATATTTAATATATTTAATATTTTAATGTTTTATTTTAATTTAGATAAATTAAAAGATACCTGTAGGATAAACCAAGTAGAGTAGCATAAACTACTGCCCGCAAGAAATAAAATACCACTTGTTCGACTAACATTGCTTTCTCCTTTTGTATGGACTTGGTAGTTGATATTCTGATGAAAAGGCCTTCTGAAATAGGAGGAGAAAGGTTTACCCTTATAAAGGCTAGCAGCAGTATTGACTAATGCTCCACTTACACACACAATTAATCCTGCTAGCTTAATCCTTCCTGCTTTGCTTTGTAATCTCAGCTTCTCCACCCTACACAAGTTCTTAATTTTAAAAGGATAAATTAATAAAATATAATAAAACAAAAATGAAAGAAAGGTAGTAGCTAGACAAGGACAAAGCCACAAAGGGCTCAAATTAACCATTGAAGAATAAAAGAGTTATGCAACTTAATTACCCAGTTATTGTAGAGAAAAAGTATGTGATAATTGGGATCAGATTAAGAAAGCTGCTCCCGTAAGTAGCAGAGGTATCTCGTAAGCCATAGTAGTATAAGCTCATTGCCATTGTTATCCTGGCCAGATCCCATTCATAAAATAACATAAGATATGTGTTGAAGTTAGAGATCAAGGTTAGACCTAAAGTGAAGAACCTAGCTTCATGAAGTTAAATTTCTTTGCCTATAATTATTCCGGCTAAGAAACTCAAATTTGTTCGATGTTGAATTTAGACAATGCTGCAGTCATAATACAAAAGCATCAAGATGTCAAGCTTATTAGAATTTGAAGATACTGGCCGGCCAGGTCCCTAATGGCGGCCTCAAAACTCATGAGGTACAAGTCTCTAGTGTGCTTTCAATGATGGAAAAAGTTGGTTAAAAAAATCCCTTGAAAATGATTTCAATTCAATTCATTCCCATGTGTGCTCTTCCAATATGAAGTAATCTTTAATTTCTTCCATTGAGTTAACATTCTATCCCACCCTTATATTTGTCATAGCTAGACTCAGGAGCAATTTGAAACAACTAGATGGTTAACAAGGATAATGGTACAATTTATAGTCTTAAAAGCCCAAAGCTATGAAAGAAGCAAGGCGGTCTAAACGTTCAATTGCAACATGTATGAGCAAAAACAAGCAAAATTTTGTTACATTAACAATTAAGCTTCGATAAATTATGTAAGGCTTACCAACCTTTGGCATTCCCAGGCCATCGAAGGAAAAGGCTTTGCACCTGAAGAACTGAGATTGCTTCAAACTGACTTACCCTTACATAACTTAACTTCTACCAAGCGTTCGGTCAAAAGACTCCTCCCGAATCCCTCGGCTTGGGGGGCAAATGATACGGGACAAATCAGATCGAACCAGGTTGTACCAGGTTCGGGTATAGGATCCTGGTTGAACCGCGATCGAGACCGGTCTTGACTGAGTCTAAATGATCGTGTGTGGAAGAACCGTTTGACGGTTAAGAGATACGTTATCTTGAAGATTGCGGGATACTTAATCAAACCATGGAAGGCAACTTCCATCGAGAGGGAGTGGAGATCGTGCTAAGATGGGTAGCTATCCATTACCCCGAATATTAAGGGTAAAACCCTACAATTTGACGGCCACCAATGAAGATCACGAACACATCTAATGATCGAGAATCAAAGGTAAAATCTATATAAACAAGTAGCCCACTCACACATGAGGTATCTGAATCGTTTCCTTTACAATTACGTTCATTTTTATACTCTGCAACTAGCTAGAGTCATGTGATCAGTTCATCTATTGACTTAGCCTTCAGTGGGGTCGGACCATTCCTAACATTGTTTTGCAGGTTCATCCTCAAGGATCTAAAGATTGAGCAGATTTTGGACGCATCAAGTATTAATTTCATTATCAACCTTCAAGACTAATCAAATTGTCTATTTTCAAACCAAATAAATCATATTCTTTGTTAATATGTAAAATCACATATGATAAATTTTATTCCATTAATTTTTCTGTTCACAAAATAACTATGAAATTATGACCTTCACAAACAGGGGGAAAAAAAAATTCCTCTGCTATGCATAGCAATGCATTTTTGTACCAAATGATTGGCTGAGATTAAAAGCTTTTTTAAAAATCCTCAATAGTCTTGTTTTTACTTTGTTTTCTCAGCCAATCATTTGATATATATGTGCACTGCAGTGCACAGTTGAGGATGTTTTCTCCACAAACAGGGGTTCCCATAAATTAACATAAGGAAGTAAAATGTTCCCCTATACGCCAAAATAGGGCCCAATTAAACACACAAATTCTTTCAAAACCAAATATAAAACTAGGAAACCAATCCATGCTAGTTTGTGTTTACTTTTGGAAATTGATGCTAGCTAATTCTCATATGCATTAGTTCAAGTTCGAATCTTCTATACATATGGAGAGAAAATTTTCAACTTGCATGGTTGGATTCACGATGTATATCTAATTTCAAAGTAAGATCTTCTATTTTTGGAGAGAAATTTCTTTTAACCCCCATGGTTAGACTTCATGAGTACATGCATCCAAGCTCAAAGCAAGATTTTATTTTTCTTCAGTAAATTAGCTAAAAAGGTGATTAATGGTCTGAAATTTTATTTGAGCTAATTTACTAGAAAAAATAGGATATTGCTTTGGTATTGTACATGTGTCAAGAATCTAACTATGTAGTTGGAAATTCTTCTCTATGCAGGTAGAGGATGTGTATAAGATTGAGTTCATGCATGCATAAAAAGAATGATAGAAATTTATCTTGTGCAAAAAGCGAAAAAAATGAGTCCTGATCCTTTACCTACATGGAGAGGAAAATTTAGTCAACATATTTATGAATGTGTTTAATTTCACAATAAAATTTTCTTAAAAAGAAATTTATCTGAAAATATAGGAACACAAAACTTCCTCTCTCTCTCTCTAAGAAGGATTTTATTTTTAAATCTAAACTATTTGAATTGGAAATTTCCCTCTCCATATAAGTAGAGGATCCAAAATTAATAAAAAAAATAAGACAACAAAGTATCTGATTCAGTAAGCCTTCTATCTTCCCAGTTAGCTTTTAGTCCACCATTGAAGCCTGATCCCAAATATTACAATGAAAATTCGTAATTTGATTGATCCAAATAAAGCCTTACCCGATTAAGGAATTAGTGAAAATCCAAAACAAAGCTGACCAAGTTAGCTTCTTTATTGTGTCTCTGCAAAAGAGCAAGAAAACCTACCATGAGAGAGAGGCCATGGCCATGAGTGACTCCCTCTCAATGAAGAAAGCAAGAGGAAGAAGAAAGACAAATGCAACCAGATGAGAGACCATGAGTGACTCACCTCTCCATGAAGAAAGCAAGAGGAAGAAGAAAGACAAATGCAACCAGATGACGATACGTCATGAGTGCAAAGATGAAAGTTCCCTGCTGGTTAAGAATCACCCTGGACAACAACTGCATTCCTGCCACCAACATCTGCACAGCGATCATGCTTATCATAGCTGTAGCTTCTGATGATCTTCCAATAATCCATTCCTTGGAAATCATTATCTCTTCTCGATATATCTCTATCTTGGAAATCAAAACAAATAAGAAAGAGTTGTAAGTATGAAGAAGAATGGGAGAAAAGGAGCAAGGATGAAAGATGAGAGGTGGACTCATGCAGTTTTATAATCCACAGAGAGACCAACTTAGATATATAGTTTCCACAGGTTTCCATAGATGGCATTAAAAATCGTAATCATCAACTTAGGTTTCCATAGGTTTCCATTAGTTTGGAGTTTAAGAAGGTCAAAATCGTAATCATCAACATAGGTTTCCATAGATGGCATTAAAAATGAATTAAAAATTTAACAGAAAATGAATTTCATGCTGATCCAACATTTGCACCAAAAATAAATTTCATTCGAATCCAACACGGCTTCTTAAAAATTAGTTTTTCCATTTCTCTTTCATTTTACCTTAGGATAAGGACATGTTTTCTGTGTGAGAGTCTTGTGTGTTACCAAGTTTGTTTTGTTTTCTCATACATATTTCCTTTCCTAGTTGGAACGTGATCAATTAAACCATTCGTCAAGTTAGTTAAGATTTTCTTCTTCTTTTTTTTTTTTTAATTTTTTTTAATTTTTTTTATTATCTTTTCCTCTTTCTCCCGCGCAAGAAATGAGGTTCGCCATTTTGACTTTACTAACAACAAAAGTAAATAATAGGTCTAGACCTATTGAGGGGAAAGAACCCCCACAAAGTTTTTGAAACCCTAAGAGACAATGCTCCCTTAGCTATTAGGTCGGCATCACCATTGCAAGTGTGGAAGAAAAATAATAATAATAATGAAGAAGCTGGTCTAAACCTGTCCAACAAAACCATTAAATATTGGAATGTTCTTATTGTTGTCCCTCAGAATCTCAAGCAGAATTTTGTTAATGATACACCGTCAGTTTAGAATCTTTGTATACATCTTTATATTGTACTCTATAAATACCTATTTGTATACCATATTACATACAATACATTTTACCTCTCAACATGGTATCAGTTAGTCATTTCGGGCATTTGCCCTAAAACAGTTTCTGGTTATGGCTTCCGCCAATTTCTTATTTGTTCCTCTGGCGTCATCACCATTAATCTCTGTGAACATTGTTGCCGCGTTACCGATTAAGTTGAATTCTTCCAATTTCTTTGTTGTGGAAGGCTCAATTCATCCCGTTATTGCGTGGATATGATCTCTTTGGCTATCTTGATGATTCTTGTTCGCGCCCTGTGTCGAGTTCATCGTCTGATCTTGCTTCTAAACCTTAGCGGCTGTTTTTGACGGCAAGACCAATTGATCCTCAGTTGGCTTGTTGCCCCAGTGTCTGAATGAGTACTTCCTCACATCGTTTCGGCTCAAACTTCTCTTGAAGCATGGGAAAAGTTAAATATTGTTGGTAATATTGTTTGCTCTTCAGTCTTGATTTCTTCTTCTAGATCTTTTGATAGTTCTTTTTGAATCCTAGATTCTGGAGCTAATTGTCATATCATTGCAGATTTAGCACATTGGGCAATTCAAGAACCTTATTCTGGTTCTTAGCATGTTGTTGTAGGTAATGGAACACCTGTGCATATTTCTCATGTTGGAAGATTAATGGTTCAGTGTTCTAGTCATGAATTTTGGTCAACTGGGGTTTTGTGTGTTCCTACAATAAGATATAATCTACTCTTTGTCTCTAAATTTTCTAAAGACAATGGAGTTTATTTTTTGTTTTACTCAGATTGTTTTGTGATTAAGGATTAGACTCACAGGGTGTTGTTACGAAGACAGATTTTTAATGGATTGTAGGCTGTTCAATTCTCTCCTAAGCAGTGTTCTACTACCTTTTTGCATGCTCTCAAGAATCGTGTTGTTGCCATTGTTGTTTCTTCAGAATCTATTCCTTTTTCAAGTGCTATTGATTCTCATACAACTAAGTTTGTTAGTTCTTCAACTACTATTTTTGTTGCTTCTGTTTGGCATAGGCGACTTGGGCATCCCGCCTCTGCAAAGACTATTCAAGTTTTACGAAAACTTGGTGTAGGTAACTCTGGGTCCTTGACAAATTGCAATGCCTGTCATTGTTCAAAAAGTCATAGACTGCCTTTTGTTTTGTCTTCTTCAGTTAGTAGACGACCATTGGATGTCTTGCATAGTGAGTTGTAGGGGGCCAACTCCTTTTGTTTCTTATGATCACTTTCGTTACTATGTTGTTTTTTTTTATGAGTATACGAAATATACTTGGTTGTTTCCTATGAAACAAAAATCAAATTTGTATGTTGTCTTTATTAAGTTTCAAAAGCTTGTGGAGAATAACTTTTCTAGTCGCATTTCTACTTTAAAAATAGATGGGGGGGGGGGTCTGAATATACTAAATTGTATAAGTTTCTTGCTGATATTGGTATAGCACATCGTATCTCTTGTCTCTACACACCATCCCAAAATGGGGTTGCCGAGAGAAAGCACAGACACATTCTTGAGTCAGCATTAGCTCTTCTTTTTCAAGCTCATCTCCCACAAATTTTTTTGGATTGCTGTTGTTCAAACTGTTGTGTTTCTTTTAAATCGGATGCCTCTTGATGTTTTAAGTAATTGTTCTCCTTTAGAATCATTGTTTGTGACTGTTCCAGAGTACAATTTTCTAAAAGTATTCAGCTGTTTGTGCTATCCTTGGTTAAGGCCTTATGCTCCCACTAAGTTACATCAAAGGTCTATATTTTTCTTGGGTATCCAACAGCTTACAAAGGATATTACTGTTTTGATCCAGTGTTAGGGCAAGCTCTACATATCAAGACATGTTGTGTTTGTCAAAGATCATTTTCCATATGAAGGAATGGTACACTTCTTTGCTTGTTTACCAGTTGAAAATTGGCTCTCTTCAACGTTATTTCCTGTTCTATTTCCCTGTTCTTCTCAGAATAAGTATACAGGTTGTAATGTCAATGGGGTTTTGCAATGTAATGAGGTTGATTCTTTTGGCCCATCTCTCTTTGTGGGACCACATAATGTATCTATTAATGAAATTCTCCCTACCCCTTTTAGTAATGGGCCATTGGGACCCATAGGTGTTGCTGAGTCTAATGGCTCATTTCTTCCCCCACTTGCACCAACGAATCCTTCCTAGTCCTATGATTTAATTGGGACAGCTCATTCTAGCCATCTACATGTGTCTACATTGCCTTCCTTGGCTCCTACTGCTAGTGCAAGAGATTCCCAACAAATAATATTCTTCCAAATTCAGATTTTGATGACGCTGACTTGCCTAATTCAGCTGTTGAGCCTTCTTTACCTATTGATGGGTCTACTAAATCTAGAAGCAATGGTTCTGTTGACTTGGATTTATCTAATGGTCATTCCATGCTTACTCGTTCTAAAACTGGATCTCTTCGTCCTAAGACTCCTCTAAATTTGTTAACTACTTGTGAAGAGGCTACTAGTGTTCCTTCTACTTATTCCCAAGCTGTTAAGTGTTTACATTGATGACAAGCAATGCAAGATGAATTCAACGCTCTTGTATAGAATGGAACTTGGGAACTTTTTCCCTTCAATTCAAATCAAAATATAATTGGATGCAAATGGGTGTTTCCTATTAAACGCAAATCTGATGGATCTATTGATCGATACAAAGCCCGTCTTGTGGCTAAAGGTTTTCATCAGTGACCCGGGTTTGATTTTGATGACACTTATAGTCCAGTTGTCAAGCATACTACCATTTGGCTCATTTTATCCATTGTTATTTTCAATAAATGGCCAACACAACAATTAGATGTTTCCAATGCCTTTCTTCATGGTGATTTAGAAGAACATGTTTTTATGGAGCAACTAGTTGGTTTTGTTGATCCTTCATGTCATTCTCATGTACGTTTTCTTTGCAAATCTTTGTATGGCTTCAAACAAGCTCCACGGGCCTGGTATAAAAAGTTCATCGCTTTTGTTACCTCTATTGGTTTTAAAGGCTCTCGAACATATACCTCTATTTTCTACTACAAAAATGCATCTGTGACCGTTTATGTTTTTGTTTGTCGATAATATTTTGGTCATTGGTTGCAGTTTGGACGCTATCTCTTCTTTGATTAAGTCTCTTGCTACTATTTTTGCTATCAAAGATCTCGGAGATCTTCATTATTTTTTGGGAATTGAAGCTTGTCGTACTCCTCAAGGACTTCTTCTCTCTCAACACAAATATATTATAGGTTTATTGGCACAAGCGAGAATGACTGATGCTAAGCCTGTGACTTCTCCTATTGCTTATGGTGTTTCTTTATCCTTGACAGATGGGACTTTGTTGTCTAATGGTACTGAGTATCGTCGTGTTGTTGGCACCCTCCAATATCTTGCCAATACACGTCCGAATATTGCTTATGCGGTGAATCATGTCTCTCAGTTTATGCATTCCCCCATGGATGTTCATACGGATGTTCATTGGAGTGATGTAAAACGAATTTTACGTCATTTTCGCGGAATGTTTTCTCTGGGTTTATTCTTCTCCGCTAAATCTTCTATGTCTCTCACTGGCTACTCTGATGTTGATTGGGCTAGAAACCTAGATGATCGTTGCTTTGTCATTGGTTTCTGTGTATTTCTTGGTCATCATCTCATTTCATGGAGTTCGCACAAACAACGCCTTTTTCTCGCTCTTCCACCAAGGCTGAGTATCAAGCTATTGCTTGTGTTGCTACCGAGCTTATTTGGGTGCGATCTTTGCTTGGTGAGATTGGTTCATATCTTCTTGTTGTCTTGTTGTCCCTGTTATATGGTGTGATAACCTTGGAGCTACCTATATGACCGCAAATCCTATTTTTCATGTTCGAACAAAACATGTTGAGATTGATTTTCATTTTGTGTGTGACTTGGTGGCCTCTCGCCAATTTTTGGTTCAATATGTTTCCTCTGTTGATTAGTTGGCTGATTTGCTTACAAAGGGTTTGCCTCATCCTCGTTTCTTTTGGTTACGTGACAAGCTTATGGTCCTTGACCCATTGCGCTTGCAGGGGTGTGTTAAGGATATACCGTCAGTTTAGAATCTTTGTATACATCTTTATATTGTACTCTATAAATACCTACTTGTATCCCATATAAATACAATACATTTTACCTCTCAACAAATTTTACTTGTATAGTTGGGAATGGACGAACCATATCTTTTGGTGTGACCCTTAAATACTTTTTCTTAAGTATAGATGTTTCCCTAGTCTTCCTTGTGATGATCATCATTAAAAATGGGGGTGTGATTTTAGGAATGGCAACAATAGGGATGCAGGGAAATTATCAAGTGTCACTACAAAAATTAAGGGTTTTTGAAACAAAAATTTTTCATAGCAAAAGCCCTAAACGGTAGTAAATAACAATTATCTGTTGGCTTTCCATCGGATGGAGACCCATCGTAAATTTTTGTAATTGAAATGAGGAACTGTGGGTTGTAAATTCTTTAGTCATGGTAATCATATATGGTAGCAAATACTTCACCTATATGCTACGATATTCAAGTTCCATATAGCAAATAATGCGCTCAATGCTGTGGCCATTCTCTTCCATAGTTTTAGTTGCACGAAGTGGGTCTAGCTAGATCTATTTGATTTCGAAATTGAAAATGCTTACAGTTCCAAAAAGTTTTCTTTTCTAAAAAAATAAAAATATTATTTAGGTTTCAAATAAATCCACGTAAATAATCCAATTTTTCTCCTACGCAAAGTTTCATTTAGTAAGAAAATAAGAAGAAAATACAAACATGAAAAATAGATCCACTTAATTGAAAGCATCTTCATCATCTTATTCTTCTTCTTCGGTCTCAATATTCAAAACACAAATCCCCATCGAAAAGATAAGAAGAACGAATTTTTTTTCATATCAAACCTAAAGAAGACTGCATAGACAGTAATCATTCCCACACTTCCAATAGATACGCCCTCCATAGATTGACATAATAATTTACAAAACACAAAACAGAGAATCTACAACCCCAGACACCATGTAAGAAATTTCCCAAGGAAAAAAAAAGAAGAAGCTAGAGAGATGAGAGTCATTTCTCTTGATTGAAATAACTAAAATTTGAAGATGGTCAGGACTCTAATTAAGCTCTTGACTTGAATGGCATGGCCCTAATGATGATCTGTTGGTTAACAGCAGCAACAGCAGCTGTAGATGGTTGCCAAGTGCACCAAGAGGATCCACATGCATGTCATCCCCAGGGCTTTTCTGTATTGTAGATGATTGCTGCTCGAAGACTCCCAGTTGGGTTGATACCTGTTCCTATGATGGGGATGGTTTCTAAGTGCACCAAAGAACACTGCAAACCCTAATAAAAAAAACATGATAAACTCAATAAATTAACCTAGAATTTTTTTTTTTTTTAAATCCTATTAAAGGACAGATTTATTGGACCCAGTTCACCTCAATCTGGAAACCCAGGTGAGGTTGCATAAGCCAAGGTTGTGCTGCATCACTTGTCAACAATAAAATATCGTAAACCTTGATGTTAAATCACAGGCATCCGACCAAAGTGGAAGTACAAAATAATACCAATCCAAGCGTATAATGTTTCTTATGATGCCCTCCTCTTGTGTGTTGTATCTTTAGTAATAAAAGAAAATGAAAATAAAACAAGAGAAAGGTGATGTCTGGGTGAATATGGGAATGGAATGAGATCGGCAAAGACGATCAGTGACAGAGGTCACCAGATAATTCAGCAAGAAGTACCAAAATGTAGGTAAAATAAAATGGCAGTGGCTGTTTTGAAAAAAAAAAAAAAATGAGAGAAAACACCGAAGTGACAAACCCTCTCGAGAGAAAACACCCATAAGACAGTTCCAACACAAAATGGCCCCATGTCAACAAACAAGCTGCCCTTTTCCATCCTAGTGTGTTGTCTACTATAAAGTGAGAACATTCTAGAATTTTCCTTCGCTAGTTTTAAACTAACCAGATGAGGCCATTAGAAAAAACTTACGTAACCAAATTTAAGAATCAACCAAGTTTTTTTTTTAATAATCAAAAGAAAAGAGTACAACGCACTAGGCGAAAGAGAGACAGTACATCACTGATTAGACTAAAACTTTGACGGGCATTATACTGCACAAGAGACTAAGGCTCTTTTTGGTATCAATTATCATTTTCAATTATGAGTTTTTTTCATTATTTTAAATTGTTTGGCATCTATTATCAGTTTTATTTTTTATTTAAAATAATAGAAAAAACTTCCAAAATTCATAATGGATTTTTTTTTCTATTGCAGATTATGGTGAGAATTTCATTCTCTTCATTTATGCATAAATTTACTTAAAATTTTATGGTAAGTGAGGGTAAAATAGTCAATAAACATTTATTTATTTTTATTTTTTTATTTTATAAAAACCATACTCTTTCCTCTTTTATCACTATTCACTATTATTTTCTAACAATTTTTTATTTTGATACCAAACTTATTTTTCTTTCACTAGTATTTTTGACAAAATTCATCATTGACCAATAATGAATTCTTATACTTATATATTTTAAATAGGCATATTAGATAATGATAATTGATACCAAAAAGAGCCTAAAAGGCATTGAACTTCCAATTGTCTAAGCATATTAGAGAAGGAGGGTATTTGACAACTACTGGACTAACTAGTAATAAAAGAAGAAGTAGGTAGAATTGCCAAGGCTTGATCCTAGGACACGGCAACAACTCAGACAGGCTTCTGCAATTCGACCTTAATTACTTCCTCCAAGACTGATTTTGCTTTGGCTTAGCCATTAATGCGCTGAATTGTTAAGTGCCGGTTTCAGCCATTAGATCGAGATCTTGGTCAAGATTTCGATCCCAACGAAATCTCAACAATTGATTTTCAATGGTCAAGATTTTGTTGGGATCAAAATGTTGATTGTTAAGGATAATAACGGTTTTTCGCAGTCTGAGGGCAAAACAAAAAATCACAGGCAACCCTAGCCAAATCTAGAGTTGCCATAGCCACCACTACTCCATGCTTGCAAGGCTTCAAGAACTCCACTCAAACTCAATTACTCAAGAGACTCCAACAGATCCACAAGTGGATTAGACTCAGAGTTGCACTCAAACACACAAGAAACATAGTTCATACCAAACACAAATAGATAACTTGAGTAATTCGAACTCTAGAGTTAGAGTTCATGATTAATGTCGACAGGACTCTTGTAATGATAAATATTGACCGAGATCTCAAACTACGGCCCATGTTGTATCGCTTAACGGTTCAGCACATTTAATTCGCTGAACCGAAGCAAAATCCCTCCAAGGCCAACCCCTCCTTCGTAGTCCTAAATAGCCTTGCTGGAGTCCATCTAGAACAACTTCAAGCTGGAACTGGAACACTGATATACTAGTCTGGCAGTCTATACAATGTCCATTGCGGACCAAAAAATAGCTCCATGTCCACTAATTTAGACTATGCATGAGAGAGAACCCCTGCAAGTAAGAGTAGTAGCATGAATCTGTTGTCATAGACAAGAAGAGATAGATTGTAAAGCAATATTACATACATGGTGATCATGATATGTTAAAAACCAATGATCTAGCAGGAGGACGAATTACAAGCAACCAAAGCTAGAAAAGGATAGTGTTGAGAATCTTCATAGGACAAATAATCGATCACATCACTTATGACGAAGGCATTTTGAGCCTTCCATATATAATAACAAGAGATAGTTAGGGTAGAGAAAACCCATAACAGCATTTGGGTATCCCGTATTCCACTTTAACTTGAAACATCAGTCAATGGATAGATCTAAAATGGACTGTGGAGACACCAATTCAGACTTGACGCCCAAGGACCTGTTGACGCCCAAGGACCTGCTGCTATAATTTTTTTGGAGACTGGACGAACGGAAAAAGAAAAGAAAAAATGTCACACAGATTCAACCTCAGCACCATAAATCGGAGAAGAACTACCTGAAGCCAACAACTTACCTACTAATGCTTTAACTAGAAGACCATTGCATAAAACCGTCCAGGAAAAAAAATTATAGCTGGGATGTAACTGGTTTTTTTCCCCTTAGAGAAATGCCACCATTTAAGATACTTAATTCCAATACCAGAGAATCAGAAGAAAAATGGATAATAGCCATTTGAGTAGAGGATTTCCCGGCAAGTGAAAGTGTACATTGCCAAGAGTCAGCTTCAGAAGTAATCCTAGAATTTAAAATCTCAGAAACAAATTGAGCAGGTGAGGCATGGGAGCATTGAAGACAAAATATTCCACACCCTAGAACCTCTCTTTTTCCAAACATTTGGATCCATCGGGGAAGAAGATGGCAAGTTATTTTTCTTCAAACCCTAGACCATAAAGAAGAAGGTCAGATATAAATCTCCACGCTTGCTTTAGATTCATGGCCTAGTTATGATGCTTGCAAGGAAGTCGAAACCCTAGCCCTCCCGTTGACTTAGTTTTGAAAAGTAAAGACTTTTTTAATAGGGGAAAAGTTATAAGTTGCTCTACCTACATTACCATTCTGATTGCGTAGTGCAATAGCCAATAGAGTCCAGAAACTTATAGACTCCCTAGGGAAGGAGAAAACAACCCAAATGATATGAAGAAATGGAAGCCAAGACGGATTTTATTAAGACCTGCCAACTTGCGAAGGACATAGTAGTTGACTACCAAGTGCATATATAATCTAGCTGCAACCTTATCTACCAAGAACTCAAAAGTCCTTGGCCCGTGAACAAGTGTGGAAGAGATACGTTCCCAAGTATTTACTAGAATGGTCCATTTTGTGAATGACTGTTTCTGGCAAAAGAGGCTTGATCCTGAAGAGATTAGTAGAGAAGTGAAGGTCACTCTTGTTAAAGTTAATGCTTTGTACCAATAAGTCAGAAAACAAATCCAAACCACCTCGATGGTACCAAGGTCATCCATGGATGCTTGACGAAAAAAAAGGAACCCCTCATCAACAAAATATAAATGGGTTATTTCTGAGCCAGACAAGCAAACCTTAATTCCTCTAAACCCCCTAATCCCCTACAAGCATCTAGGATGTGCTAAAGACCTCCATGACACATAGAAAGTGGTAGAAGCTCAAGGGACATCCCTAACAGATACCATGAGATGGCTTACAGAAATCAAAAGGGGAACCATTCAAATTGACTGGAAATGAAGTTGAATCAAAGAGGGTCTAAATTAATGAAATCCAAGGATCACCAAACCCTGAGAATCTAAAGATATTCAAAATAGGCCCCGTTCAGTCCTATCATAAGTTTTTGACGTGTCCAATTAGATTGCCACAAATCCCTGTTTGCCCACTTGCTTACAGTAAAGATTGAAAGGGCAATAAAAATGTCATCATAAATCTACCAGCTAGAAACAGAAGCCCCTTGGAGAGGGAAAATGAATCTAGGAATATAGTTCTTAAGGCAGTTCTCTAATAGTTTCAACTTTCAAGAGAATTTTAGAACCAACTATATGCTTCTTGGTCTGGAATCATTAACAGAGGATGCCTACTGCAATTTGGGAATTAGGGCAATCAAGGTGTGATTGGCAATTGGCACCAAAAGGAATGAATCTCAAATTTTAAAAAATTGAGCCACAAAAGAGCAAGCAACAAACTATGAGATCCCAAAACTTTTGATAAAAACGGGCTTGGAACCCATCAAAGCCCGAAACCTTGAATCAAGCAAAACTTTTAGACTACGAGGTCTCAAATCTGTTTATGGTTTTTGTATATATATATTTTACCTTTTTTAAATAGAAATAGGTTGTATAAATTGTGCCAAACACTACCAAAAAAAATTATTTGAACACAAATTAAAAAAAATGAAAACCATCCGAAAAATTGCCTAAGTTGTCATGCAATGTCACTGAGTGTCAAAAATTATTATTATGTGTGGCTTCGACAAACTTATATCATACTACTATTATAAATGCACAAACCCATGGAAGATGGCTTTATTTTTTTTTCTTCTAAAATACCTTAAACTTTCACTAGATGGGTATATTAATTATGTTCAAATTGTAATTTAATGTGCATAAAGATAATAATATAATAATTTTTATTAATTGATATTTCTTTAATTAATTTCATTATATATAGAAAGATGAAAACAAATCCTTTGTCTTACACTTGGCATCCTTGAGAGTCACAACATTGGAATATTAGATCACCAATAAATAGATTCATTCACCTCCACATTGTCCTTGGAGAGATCTATCTTCTCCTAACTCATGCCCTTCTTATGAAAAAGTAAAACAATGCTGATGCTTAAATTAAGAAAAATTAACTTCAAAAGTTAATTAAATACACTTGACGAAATTAATTTCAGAAATTAATTGAACACTTTCAAAAATTCGGGAAGCAGAAACATCAGCCATGATAGAGATTTTGGGACGTATGTTGCAATCTCTTCATCTTCGCTAATTTATCTGCAAGCGCACTGGTAACATCAGATGACCAAAGAACTAAGAACCTCGACTACCAAGTCTTTTGATATTTCAACAAATACAACCATGCCACCCACCAACCTCTTCCTCTCATCTCACCACCATTAAACTGACTCTTTAGTGGCGACCTCTTTCCTCATTCATCTCCTAGGTTTGATTGTCTTTCTTCATGTTTTCTTTTTGAGTCTCTGAATTTTGTACTATAACCAAAGATCTTCCATGAGTGTATTTAGGGTTTTTTTTTTTTTATTTTTATTGGTATCCATGAGCGTATTTAGGATTTCACAAACATGTATCTTTTGATTAACTAGATAGGATGAAGAGCTTTGTTTTATTTCGAAGACGAATGACTTAATACAGGAGAACACCAAGAAACCAGGTGCAGGTGATATATCATATCGGATTGTCAAGAGAAGGTTTAAGAATGATTGCAAAGATTCCTGAGGAATAAAAAAAAAAAAAAAACAACAATGTGTGGGGTGATGGGCCCCCCCCCCCCCTTTTCTTCTTCTTCTTCTTCTCCCCCTCCCCCCCCTCTCCCCTTTTTTTTCTCCTCCTCCTCCTCCCCCCTTCCCCCCTCTCCTCTTCACTTCTTAGATTTTTTTCTCTTTTCTTTCTCATTTCTCCACTGTTTTCCTTTTCTTTTCCCTTATTTCTAGTAGATGCCAGGTTTGGAAGCAACTGCCTCGGATCTGAAAGTTTTGATGTTGCGTGCCCATGCTATAAGCCTTTGTACTGTTGCTTCTTGCCAACATTGCAGCCTCCACAACTTCCTCAGCAAGAGCTAGTTCCGCAACATCATCTAATCACAGATTTGGCAAAGGAAAAGTCACCGCTGCTGAAGCACGAAGTCAAGTGGCAAAACTTCCCTGCACGTCTGACTTCCCACTAGATCCAGTAGTTGTTCAAGCTATAGTTGTTTTGCCCTTGTGGCTTGTTATCTCTCTGCCCTTGTGGCATGTTTTCTCTTTGCCCATATGGCATGTTAGTCTCGGCCTTTGTGGTGTATTTTTGTCTTTTTGGGCTTTTGTTATGGAGGATGTGTATTTCGCATCTTTTGAGCTGATTGATTGTTGTTATATTTACAACTTTATTTCTAAGGTTTTATTGGGATTGACCCATACTTTAGCCTGAAAGATCCTATCTATTGCATATATGACAGTTTGGTCGAATTCTGCTCATTGGTTTTGGATGTTTCTGTTCGAACCTTGCGTTTTCATTCATCTATATTTTTGTCTTTCTTTTTTTGATATATTTCTATACTCCTTTCAAGTTTAATGAATGTAGTTTTTCTTCTTATAAAAAAATTGAAAAAAAAAAAAAAAAAAAAAAAAAAAAAGAGAGGGTGATGGGGGGGGAAAAAAATTGAGGAATTGAAAAAAAAAAAAAAGAGTAGCTCATCCCTTGCCCCCAACCCCCCCACCCCCACCCCGCCCCAAAAAAAAAAAAAAAAAAAAAAGAAAACAACAACCCTATGGATAAAACGTACAAGGGTGGTTTTACTAGAATAACACATCCAATCCATTTTCTCAGGGCCTGTTTGGTTACTTGAGTATGGAGATTTCAAAAATCTAGAGATTTCAAATTTATGGAGTCATAGTTCATAAAATTAACTGTTTTGTTAACCTGAATCTTTGGAATGAAATCTGTAAATTCATCTTGAAAAAATATCTATGGAGTCATGGTTCAATGTTTAGCGCTTTTATAGTAAAATTTCACATCATACCCATAAATCTACAGATTCATGTAAAAATGTGAATTCCTAAATTTCATGAATCTAGGGATTCACACAACCAAACATGTATCAATCTCCCATTTGTGAATCTAGAGATTTGAAGAGACAAATCTCTAAATTCATGTAACCAAACAGGCTTTTGGAAAGATCCACATCCTCTATTTCTTAGACTAACCCCAATAAAATGTTTTACTAAAATGAGAATAGACTAACCCAAATAAAATGTTTTACTAAAATGACAGCTGTGGGATTTGAACCCACGCCCTTTCGGACCAGAGCCTAAATCTGGCGCCTTAGACCACTCGGCCAAACTGTCTTGTTGTGTTCATCTTTGCAACTAATTAATATATCATTTATCTGGCGCCTTACTCCACCCCTCCAAAATGTCCAACTACGTTCAACTAAGAAAGTATATATGTTTTTTTTTTTTATTTTTTTTCCTGTTTTTTGGTAGAAAATTATTTGTTTTGTCAATGATACAAAATCGAGAAACCCTTAAATCCTTAGTAAAATGAATTAAATATAAGTATAGAAGAAAATCTGCAACTTTGCATGGAGTGCACAAACCTTATGCCCATTGTCTAGGCTATAATAAGGTTGGGTTGGGTGGGCTTCTCAACCTTGACCTTGCCCTTGCAAGGCCGATCAAGCTAGTTCATGTAAAACTTAACACTATCTGAGCTCAAAATTTTGGCTGGAGTAAGGGTGTCAATTCATACAATGTGCCATTTAGTGAAATTGAAATTGGGCCATTTATACCATACCGAATAATTATGGTATAGTATCAACATGACATTGCTGTTGTTTGATAAATGGTATGAGCCATATTGCACTGATGTTGTGCTTAATATCAAAATTACAATATTATTGTGCATATCTTGAACTGATGCATAATAGTTATATTGATGCTGCTCCCGATTAAACCCCCTTCAAGTCGAAGACGATGAGTCCTACAAAAAGGGTTAGACGCGGGTCGGCTAGAGTACCGGACAATCGCCTCCGATGGCTAAGTCAAATAGTGAACATATTAAGGTCTCGTGCAAGGATTACACAAGACTATGCTCAGAATGTATTGGATGCTTACCGGAGGGGTATGTCCTTCTTATTATACTGTAAATGTTACCTTTTATGTATTTGGTAAGTCTACCCAACGGAGGCTATTGTTTCTCCTGAGATCATGCCTCCATGTCGTTGGTCCCGCTTGATCAGTGACGGAGTTTACCTTCCTCATCGAGAATGGTTGCTATATTAGTCAGGCGTACATCGCGCCTCGATCACGCCAGTCGGTTATTATCCCGACTGAGGATATGTGGAGCCCCGGCCGGGTAGGAAACTTCAATATCATAAGCCCCCTATCCCGATCGTTGTTTACAACATGTGGGATAGCAAGGAAGTTAAGCTGTTGGGTGTATTTGTCCCTCCCGACTCCTAATCTTAATGGGTCCTCCTCAAACAATATCATCTCACAATCTGTCAAGTTTCTGAGAGTAATGGTTATCCATGATTGAGGAAACTATCGGTGATTGTCCCGAGGACATTTGTATGTAATGTAGAGAAAGTTAGGTTAAGAGTAAGAGACGTATCTGCTTATGATCATATGTAGTCTCGTTGTCCATCTCGACCAAGTCTGTTCCCGAGTCATGTAACCAAGTGTTTTATCTTTTTCTCGAGATTAACTAACATGTGATATGTAGTTCTTTGTTCCCTAGTCATGTAACTTCTCTTATTTAAGAGCTTATCTTGAATGAAATTTTAATAAGTGTTTTTCAACTATCGTCTTTTTGACTTGTTCGGGATAAAAGAAGTATGAATCCTTAACAAATGTGCAAATATGACCGGGAAGGACCCGAATCAATTTTAGTCTTAAAAAATGCAAGTCCTTATCAAAGGTGCAAGTATGACCGGGAAGGACCCGAATTAACTTTAGTCTTAAAAAAGTGCAAGTCCTTAACATAGGTGCAATTATGACCAGGAAGGACCCGAATTAATTTTAGTCTTAAAAAAGTGCAAGTCCTTAACAAATGTGCAAATATGACCGAGGAGGCCTTGAATCAATTTAGCCTTAAAAAAGTGCAAGTCCTTAACAAAGGTACAAATATGACCGGGGAGGCCCCGAATCAATTTAGCCTTAAAAAAGTGCAAGTCCTTAACAAAGGTGCAAATATGACCGGGGAGGCCCCGAATCAATTTAGCCTTAAAAAGTGCAAGTCCTTATAAAGGTGCAAAGATGACCAGGAAGGCCCCGTATCAATTTATTTGTTTTGAAAAAGATATAAAACTACTGATAGAAGTTTCTCAAATTAGTGGAGTTCCATGACCGATCAATCGGTTTTCCAGTTTCTGAGTCTTTCAATCGGTATGCTCCCGGTTTTGTTTCTTTGTCAACGATATAAGGCCCCTCCCATGTTGGAGTTAGCTTTCCTTGGTTCTTTGGGTCGGAAGCCCCAGTTCTTCTCAGCACCAGATCTCCTGATCTGTACCTTCGGCTTTTAACCCGGGAGTTATAATGTTGAGCCATTCTTTTCTGGTACAACCGATTTCTTTGTTGGGCCTTTTATCGGGTTTCCTGTAGGAGGTCCAAGTTTTCCCTTAGGCCTTTATCGTTTTGCTTCTCATCGAAGGTGTTGTATCGGAATGACCCGGCTAGTACTTCCACGGGAGCCAGAGCTTCGGTTCCGTATGCAAGGCAAAATGGTGTTTCTCCAGTCGGGGTTCGAGTAGTTGTCCTTTATGACCATAGTACACTCGGGAGTTCCTCGACCCATAGTGCCCGACTGTCTTCCAATCTTTTTTATCCCGTCCAATAGTGTCCTATTGGTGACCTCAACTTGTCCGTTGCTTTGGGGGTAAGCAACTGAGGTGAATCGATGCTCAATGTGATATCTTTTACAGAAAGCTTTGAATCCTGCTCCTTCAAACTGTTTTCCATTACTCGTCACAAGGATTCGGGGTATCCCAAATCCGTAGATAACCTTTTCCTCAAAAAAATTCTCCATTTGCTTCTCTGTAATGGAAGCTAACGGTTCCGCCTCAACCCATTTTGTAAAGTAATCTATGGTAACCACAAGATACTCTCGGTTTCTTGAAGCCTTCGTAATTTCCCGATCAAGTCCATCCCCCACATTACGAAAGGGGTTGGGCTGGAGATGGGCATCATGGGCACTGTAGGTACTTTTGGAACATTGGCATGCTTTTGACATTGTTCACATTTGTGAACATATTCAATAGCATCTTTTTGTACAGTTGGCCAATATATACGTGAACGTAATACTTTTTGTGCCAAAGCTTTTCCACCCATGTGTGCGCCGCAAATTCCTTCATGGATTTCTGCTAAAGCATAGCTGGCTCGGGAAGGGCCAACACACCTTAATAGGGGTTCGGTGAAGGATCTTCTGTATAGCTGTTCATCTATGATGGTGAATCGGGCAGCTTGATTCTTTATTTTCTTTGCTTCCTTTGAATCAATCAGGAGACTGTTTTCCTTTAGGTAAGCTACCAAAGGTGTGGTCCAGTTGGGATTGCTGGTGATTTCAAAAACTTATGTTTCTTGTGTACTCGGGAAATCTAATTCTTCAATATAAACTGTCGAGTCCAAGTTCTTGTAGTTGGCCAAAGATAGCTGAGATAGTTCATCTGCCCTGTTCATTCTCTTTTTTGGGTATTTGATGGAATGATACTCGGTCAAAGAGTGTTTGAAGTTGCTCTACCTTGGCCAAGTATTTGGCCATTCTTTCATCTTTCGCAATATACTCCCCCCTTATTTGATTCACTATGAGTTGGGAGTCACTTCTCACTTCTAACTCTTGTACTCTGAGTGCTCGGGCAACTCTCAAGCCTGCTATAACAACCTCGTATTCGGCTTCATTATTTGAGGCCGGGAAGTTGAAACTTAATGCGTAGATGACTGTGAAATTCTCGGGACTTTTGAGTGTTAACCCTGCTCCTGAGCCAAAAACGCTACTCCAGCCATCAACATGTAAAATCCATAAGTCCGATGTCTCAGCAATTACTCCTTGATTTCCATTTTTTGGAAGGCTGCTTTCCACAATAAAATCAGCCAAAACTTGAGCTTTTATGGCTGTTCTTGGTTTGAACTTGATCTGGTATTTGCTAAGCTCCACTGCCCACCCGACCATCCTTCCTGCTACATCAGGTCTTTGGAGAATTTTCTTAAGTGAGAAGTTGGTCAGGACTATTATTGGGTGTGCCTGAAAATAAGGCCTTAGCTTCTGTGAAGCCACCAAAAGTGCTAGAGCTTGTTTATCAACGTCCGGGTACCTTGTCTTAGCATCAATGAGTACATGACTCACATAGTACACCAGGTTCTGGATTGTCTCTCCCTTTACCAATACAGCACTTACTGCAGTTGGTGAAATGGCAAGATAAACAGTTAGAGACTCCCCGGTTACTGGTCGGGCTAAGACAGGTGTTGTCCCGAGTGATGTTTTCAATTGTTCAAATGCCTGTTGGCATTCTTTTGTCCAAGTGATTCCTCCCGAGCTTGGTGTACCCTTCAATGCTTTGAAAAAAGAGTTGCATTTCTCCCCTGCTCGGGATATGAACCGATTTAGCGCCGCCACCCTTCCTGTCAAGCATTGGATTTCTTTTACAGTAACGGGCTGTTGCATTTTGAATAGTGCTTGGATCTTCTCCGGATTAGCTTCAATTCCCCTTTGAGAAACCATGAAACCGAGGAACTTCCCGGAGGAAACTCCAAAAGGACACTTCTCCGGATTCAGACGCATTTGATAAGTTCTCAAAACGTCAAAAGTTTCTTCAAGGTCTACCAAGTGTTTGGCCTGAACAAGACTCTTCACAAGCATGTTATCAACATACACCTCCATATTTCTCCCGATCTGGTTTTGGAAAATTTTGTTGACAACCCTTTGATAAGTAGCCCCCATGTTCTTCAACCCAAATGGCATTACTCGGTAGTAGTAACATTCCCGATCGGTCATGCAGGATGCATGCTTTTCATCCTCCCGACTCAACAAGATTTGATTATACCCCGAGTAAGCATCCATAAAGCTAAGAACTTCATGTCCAGCTGTTGCGTCAATTAAAAGATCAATCCTCGAGAGAGGATAACAGTCCTTCGGGCAAGCTTTGTTCAGATATGTGTAATCAGTACACATTCTCCACTTCCCGTTCACCTTTTTGACCATTACCACATTGGCCAACCAAGTCGGGCATTTGATTGGTTCAATGAAGCTTGATTTCTCAAGTTTTTCAACTTCTATTCTGATGGCCTTATGTTTTTTTATTGCTAAATTTCTTCTCCTTTGAATGACCCGGGTGGCATCTTTCTGGATCCAGAGCTAATGTTCTGCTAACCGCCTGTCTATCCTGGGCATGTCACTTGCAGACCATGCAAAGATATCAGCATTGTCACACAAGAACTTTTTCAATTCTGCTTGAATTCATCTGGTTGCTCTGATCCAATGAATGTCCCCCGATCGGGTAGTGACTGGTTGAGTTGAATTCTCTCCAATTTCTTTACTGGCTCCGCTCTTTACATATTCTCTTCGTCCCGATCTTCACGAACTTCAATGGTCAATGCGCTTCCCGAACTTTCTGACCTCCGCTTTTCCTTCAAGTAATTAACATAGCATTCCCGAGAGGTAGATTGATCGGAACTGCATTCACCAATCCCCTGCATCGGTCGGGAACTTTAATTTCATGTGTCAGGGAGACACAACTGCCTCAAGTGCATTGAGCGTTGGTCTTCCCAAGATCACATTGTATGCTAATAAATCTTTAACGACCATGAAGTTGACCCGAACCAGCATGTCTCGGGGTGACTTCCCGATCTTTAGATCCAAATGGATCGTTCCTTCCGCTATCGTCGAAGATCCTACAAAACCATAAAGAGGAGTTGATGAAGGGGTTAGTAGATCGTCAACTATCTTGAGTCTTTTAAAAGCCTCATAAGATATTAGATCAACTGATGATCCTGTATCAACCAGGACCCGATGAACCTCCCGATTTGCAATTTTGACTTTGATGATGATTGCATCATCGTGCGGTGCTATGACTCCGCTTAGGTCCTCATCTATGAATGTTATGGGCTCTGGGCACACTGGATTTGGCCTCTTTTTTGGTAGATGCACAGCCCCCACGAACCTCGCTTTTTGCTTTGTTTTCCTGATTGATTCCGTAGTCGGGCCACCCATTATAACATAAATTGGTGACCCTTCTCGGTCTTCTTTTTCTTTTCCTTTATCAGCATTTTCAGCTACGTCTGTCGGGCTGGGCAATCGGGCTCTCTTCTTTGGTTCGGGTGATCTTTCACGAGGCTTCCCGGGTCTCCGCACATATTGGCCAAGTTTGCCTTCCTGGATCAACTTCTCAATCTCTGATTTCAAGATTCGACAACTATTTGTGTGATGTCCATAATCTTTATGGAAGCGACAATATTTTGTCATATCCCGATCCTTTGGAAGAGAGTGCAGGTTTCCAAGCTACTTCAAAGATTTCTTGTCCCTAATGTTCATCAAGATCTTTGATGGCTTAGCATTAAGGGGAGTATAACTTTCCTGCCTTTGATCACGTTTCCATCGATTCTTTGATCCTTGATTTCTGTCATTCGGGAATTCTTCTCTGTGTCCCGATCGGGTCTTCTATCTCGATCAGCTTTCACCCGAGCATTAATCACTTCATATACGTTAGCCTGCTTCTAGCACTTGCGTAACAACGTCCCATACGTCTTGGGTTTGTCCATCAAGAGGACTTCCAAGATTCTTTGGTGTGTGATGCCGCTCCAGAGTGCATTGTAGGCGACTTGATTGTCTAGATCTTAGATCTCGATGGCCACTTCATCGAAGCGCTTCAGGAAATCCCAAATGGATTCATTTCGTCCTTGCCTTATGGCAAATAAACTGTAAAATGTCTTCTTACTCCCGATCGCACTTCTGAATCGGGCTATGAACTTACGAGCAAGTTCTCTAAAATTATTGATGGATCCCGGCTGCAAGCTGCTGAACCACTTGATGGCTGGTCCTTTAAGTGAAGCCGGGAATGTTCTACAAAGCAACTCATCCTCCCGCCTGAGGACAGTCATTACTAATTTGAAATAGATTATGTGCTCCTTCGGGTTGGTTTTCCCTTCAAAAGGTGTGAAGGTTGGCATGATGAAATTCTAAGGAAGTGGCATGTTCATGATTTCATTTGAGAAGGGTTCCCGATCAACCATATCTAGATCTTCGTCATGATCCCGATCCTCCAACTTGCACTCAACCTCTGCCATCCTCTTTCGAAGACGATTTTGTCTTGCTCCATTTCCATTAGATTCAGTTGTATCCTCCCTTCGAGAGTGCGTTCGTGCAACTGACATTCTTGATCGGGTTGGTTGTGGGTGACTTTCGCCTTGATGTTCAAAATCCTCCCGATTACTCCTTTGAGGCAAAGATCCAGTTTTAGATGGTACTGAAATACGATCCAAGGCACTGATCCTGGTCCTGTTCGGGGTTTTTTGGCGATGGTCAGGTCCATTGTGAATTGATCTTTCGCCTTCAGCCTGCCTCCCTTTCGGGATACCCCTTTTTGGTCGGGATCCTCTGGTTGTCTGGAAAGCCCTTAGTAACCTTCTTGCTTGAGTGTTTCGCCATGGGCCTTGTTCCACTCAAATTTTATGAACCAAGTCCCTCAGCACTCCTTGCATTTCAAGCCCTTTCGAAGTTCGTCGACATCTTCTGTAGTAGCATGTCCCTGAGGACCCTTAGACATACCTTCCCCGTGCGGGTTTTCTAGAATTAGGTTGTCCTTGGGAGGATCCTATTCCACTCGGATCGAGTGTTCGACCCCTTCTTCTTGATGTGTTTGATCATCCTGGTGATGGTCATCCCCGGCAGTTTCCTGCCGAGTGCGTCCATTGTTTGCTCGTCTCACCATGACTTGGAAACTGTCGTTCCCACAGACGGCGCCAAACTGATGTGTAACAATTATATTGATGCTGCTCCCGACTGAGCCCCCTTCAAGCTGAAGACGATGAGTCCTGCAAAAAGGGTTAGACGCGGGCCGGCTAGAGTACCGGGCAACCGCCTCCAATGGCTAAGTTAGATAGTGAACGGATTAAGGTCTCGTGCAAGGATTACACAAGACTATGTCAGAATGTATTGGATGCTTACCGGAGTGGTATGTCCTTCTTCTTATACTGTAAATGTTACATTTTATGTATTTGGTAAGTCTACCCGACGGAGGCTGTTGTTTCTCCTGAGATCATGCTTTCATGTCGTTGGTCCCGCTTGATCAGTGACGGAGTTGACCTTCCTCATCGAGAATGGTTACTATATTAGTTAGGCATACATCGCGCCTCGATCACGCCAGTCGGTTATTATCCCGACTGAGGATATGTGGAGCCCCGGCCGGGTCTAACCCGGTCGGGTAGGAAACTTCCATATCACTTGCCGTTTTGGTAGTTTGCTTATTATAATTTTCTAATCTCTCTCTTATTATAATAGTCTAATTTAAGTATACATTATTGTAATCTTCTAAACTAGGTACATCTTATTGTAATATTCTACTATAGGTTTTTTTCTTCTTCTTCTATTCTAGTTAAAACATTTATTTATTGTAATCTTCTATTCTAGGTAAGTTATTTTCCTTATGAAGAAAGTCTATCTCCCATTCATATATTTATATACACCAATTTTTCAATAATAGACACATACCAATATTCAGGCAATTCTAAACTTAATATGGTAACAACATAACATTTGATCTATCTTTAGCCATGAGTCTTCTTCATCATGACAACCAAACTTTCATCACAATGGATTTTTATTTGGGGGTCATGATAACGCCACGTCGTCGATATCGGATCGAACTGTTGAGATTAAGGCCATGAAGGTTTATATGTAAAAATTGATTTTTGTTTTTTCATTTTAAAGACTTAAATTTTATTAATTTAAAAAGAAGGTCCCTCATTTACCGTGTCGCAGTTGGGTTACTTTCATCCTCAAATTTTCGTTGAATTCAGGGTTCTTCCCACCTCCATTTATGATTCTAGTCGACAGGGTTTCTTCTGGACTGTAAGTGAGGGAGAATTTTGCATACACATCTTGTCTGTTATAGATAGTGATGTTGTGTATGTTCCTGGCATGATGAACAAAGAACTCCCTATTCTCAGGGTCTACCATAAGTTCAGAATTACGACTGTAATGAAACCCAGATGACCCATTAAAGGATTCAATCTCAGAGAAAGAAATTATCTAGTTCCCACTGAGAATTCCCTTTTTTCTAGTTCTTAGCTTCGCCCAAAACCTCGACATCAAGAAGTGCCATGATGTAAAACATCTCGGAATCAATTGCGTGGAGACGGTAGTAATCGATCTTGTTCTTAATCGATTTCAACAAGTAACGATCGCCGACTGGATTCTCATTCGCATGATTTCGGCGAGGAACCTGTAACGAGCAGAACCCTAGGTTTACAGGGAGCAATGAAATTGGGGAAATCAGGGTTATCTGCGAGCCATTTCGCTCGTTAGGGTTTGTTAGTCTGTTAGGGTCAGGCTTATCATCTCTTTCCTTGGCAACAGCTATCTGTTAGGGTTTGTTAGTCTGTTAGGGTCAGGCTTCTCATCTCCTTCGGCAACAGCTATCTGTACCGTTGTTGTTTTCCGTCTTCTCCGTAGACGTAGCTTGAAGAACAAGAATGGTTGAACAGACGATCGGTTTGGTTGGAGAAACTGTGACAACAAATCTGGAGTACTCAAATCGCCGCCATGGAGGTGGATTTGATGAATTTTTGACCAAATCTCTTTGTACGTGTCTGGAGTGCGGAAGTATACTCACGAGTGAGGTCGAAAGTCGGTGAGGATAGAGTCGACCCCGTCGACGCCGATGCTGGCGTTTCCTCACGATGAAGGACTTCGTTTGTGAATTAATAAAATTTAAGTCTTCAAAATGGAAAAATAAAAATTAATTTTTACTGTAAACCTTCATTACTTTATTCTCAACCGTTCGATCCAATATCGACGACGTGGCGTTATCATGACCGTCGGCAGCAGCAAGCGGCTGCTGCCACAAATAAAAATCCCATCACAATTGCTAATCCATCTTGTCCTTATTTTGTTCATAATTCCAAATCCTAATCTTAAACTTCCCCAATTTCGAATGCTAAACCTAAACTTTCCCAAGTTGGAATCCTAATCCTAAACTTTCCCAAGTCTGAATCCTAGTACTAAACTTTGGATTTTTGTTCGCCGCAGAGCGGACATCGTCCGCGAACACGACACATGGCACTAATTAATCTAACCGTTAAAATCTCAAATGCGGGTAGAAATTGTAAATTTAAAGTTGTTTCACATGAGAGGTTTTAGAGTTTTTTAATTTACAATAAAACCCCTCCAAATCTAATCTACTATTCTCGATCAATTTAGAACCCTATTTTCGTTCAATCAAGAAAACGCTGATAAGCCTTCCTTCTCCGGCGACGGCGACGGCATCGAGGGTAGCTGCTTTTCATAAACCAAACGACACAGCACCTACGCTAAGGTAAAAGCCCACTCTCGATTAGATTTATTAGGGAACCCTATTTCGTTGAATCAAGGGAATCTTGTGATAAACCTTCCTTCTCAGGCGAAGGCGACGGCGACGGCTACGGCAACGAGGGTATCTGCTTTTCCTAAACCAAACGACAGTGTTTGCAGCACCGCCTCTAAGGTAAAAGCCCACTTATAAAACAGTCTTGCTTAGTTTCCACTGGCTCTGTGATATTTTGCAAATGGGTTTCTTCATAAACTCGATAGATGCTTTCAGTTTGCGATGTCGATATTGACCCTTTTATTTATCAAACTTGGGGAGCTCTTCAAGGGGGTGGCGATGCTGTGAATGGGTTTTAAGGTTCAGTTTAGCGGTATTCAAAGTTTCCAAAATGAGTTGGGATGAGCAAGGAGTAAGGTCATGTTGATTTTGATGAATATGGCACTTCGCTAGGTGGTCGAAGACTTCGCCTTGTGTGCTTTTGTGAGCTGTTGACCTAAAGCAAATTCATCCCCTAGTTTTATACGCCCTGAGATCCAAACCTAAATGAATTGTTTTTCTATTAATGCTATGGTCACGTAGGCACCTGTCCACTGCCTTGCTAATCTATTGTTTTGCTTAAATCCTCAAAATGCATCATGATTTCAACTCAAATTAGTCTGATTGTAAACCTGTATTGCTATTGCATGGCTATGTGCGCATCATTAGGGCCTTTGGACTTGTTTTGGCCATCCTAGCTCCAAATATTTTCCCTTTGCCATTGGCTTCACAAGTCCAGCATTGAATATCCTGTACTGTTTGTGAAGCTGAATATCACATGATGTTGCTAACTAACTAACTTGGTATGGCTATTTGGTATGAGGGTAACCACCTCAACTGCTCTGCTTAACTTAAGATCTGTATAAAAATCAGTGAACTTGCTTATGGAAGCTAGAGACTAACCTCTGATTTGGGTTTATCGTTTTGGTGATATCTGTATCTGGTATTCCGAATAGAACTTGAAACATATGGACCCATATTATACTGGATAAACCTATTTTTCAATTGCTAAAACTGAATGGTTTGCTTCTTTCTCTTTTTATTCTTTTTCCTGTTGCTACAACTTTGATTTGATTTGCTTTATAATGAAAGGGATGTCTTCGGATAAGTTTTACTAGCTGTCTTAATTGCCCTGTGAAACTGTGAAACAACCTTTTATTGCTTGAAAGACCAGAGGATATCTTTTCTGCTTTACAGGTTGAGCAGTTGGAGCAAGAGGTAGCTGAACTGCGGCAGGCCCTTGGAGATAATCATGAACAAGAATGTGTGATGCATCAGGTATTGATCTTTCATCTATCTATTGTCCCTACTATACAATGTTGGGCATTGCAAGGAATGCATTTCCTGTGGTGTTTGTTCAGAAAACTTGTAGCTGGTCTGCTAATCTAGTTCCCTTACAAATGGGAATTATGCAGAATCAGTTGCACATGACTAAAGCTAAAACTCTCTTCTGTTATAGTCTTATTGCCTGATTGGCTTTGGTGATGGGTTTGATTTTCGAAAGAACCTCTTAATGAAAACAGGGGGTAAGGTTGAGCACGTAGACCCTGCAGTGGCAGAATCCTGGTGCACCACCGGGTATATGCCTAATTTGCTTTGGATATAATGTTAGAACTTGCTGTAACTTACGTTTCCCCACCATCCTTCTTTTTCTGTTGTTATATTACCTGTCCATTTACCAGCTTTGAGAACTCCAAGAAAAAAATGTGAAAGATGCTTGAATGGGTTGTACTGCAAATGTGGTGAGAGGCTGTAGTTTGAGTCTTTTTAATACACCTAAAATCTGTGTTTTTAAGTGCTCAGCTAATACTACCTCAAAGAAACCAAAATCATTCAAAGTGTTAAAATTATGTATGTGTTTAAAAGTGTAGGAAAGTTAAAATCTGATTAAATTTTTTTCAATCTTTATTGGCTAATCTTGAATAGGAATCTTTGGTCTTATCATGGGTATAGGTGTTTTAATTATGGTGATTTGTTTACATATTGGATGGTATCTTCTTTTCCTGTGCAGAGCAGCACTATTTAATGGATTAATTGAAAAGTCTTAATTTTTCTTTTTATCAGTTATAAGTTCATTGATGTATGTTTCTTAATTTTTCTTTTTATCAGTTATAAGTTCTTCGATGTATGTTTCTGAGACTAATACTTAATGGCAAAATTACAATAGAATCTGGATCCTATGAACCCTATCACCCCCAATTAAAAAATTATGGATGGACTAGCCATGTATTTTTTTTCACTGCAATTGATCATCTAATCTACAAGTCAATCAATTGTTCCCCAGTTTTTGAATACAAAATGATTGTTGAACTTTGTTCAAGGAGATCCTGAGTGGAGCAGTTTTTTGTTATCCAGCTTTACTACTTCAGTTGTACTATATTTCACACTTAAGGAGTTTTTACTGCTTGCTTGCAAGTGTTTGGTCTGGCAAAGATTTACCTTTGACAGCTGAGATAGGTGTAGGTGAGAGACCCACAGCTGATATAACTTACCCCTCCTATCTTCTATTTTCCCCCCCTTTTCCCCACTACCCATTATGTAGAAGTTCTGCAATCAAACCACAAGTCCATCATTTGCTGCCCAGTTTTTGAAGACAAAATCATCATTAAACTTTGTTCTAGGAGATCCTTACTGGGGTTGGGATCTTTGTGATCCAGTTTTACATTTGCTTACTGAGGCGTTGCTGGAATTTGGGTCATCCACATAACCTGTTCTGTCCTGCCTGGTTAGGGAATATGGTCTAAATGTCTGATATGTATGTTAAGAAAGGACTGTTTGTATTATATGAGGACTGGATCAAGTCTTGTTTGGGAAATTTTGGTGACTTGACTCTGTTATCCATGTTGAGATAATTATATCTATTACCCAAACTGCAGAAAGTTCTTATTTTGGTAGGTTATGTCAATCCATCTTAACATGGAATGAAGGAATCAGCTGCCATGCTAGAGTTTTTAGCTTTGAGCCACGTAATCTTAATTAGACATGGCTCCCAAAAGATGCATGACTGTAGGGTATGATTTCTTGTCTGCTATATGACGGACATGGAAAAGTAGTATCAGTTGTAGTATGCTTATGCATTCACTGTAACATGGAAAGTATTATTAGTCATTGAATGCTTATGCATCTACTCTATATGCAGATATATTACTCCTGAGAGTACCCACTTGGATTAATGCTTTCTTTTGATTTTCCTTTTTATATGGACGTCCTGAATTATCTCACATGTTTTCTTGTCTAGGTAATGGTCTTCGATGAAACTACTTGATTTCCTTGGAAAGGAAGGTTCAATTCAGAGATGAAGATTTGAAAAAGGAAATTGTAAATCTTTGTGAATACCCCAGTTGAAAGAAGTCTTCATCAACGAAATTGATCTTGCATTAGCTCGTCTCCCAATAGATTTTGAGAGAAGTACATGCGTTGGCATCACATCCTCACTAACATGTATACATTGAATGCCTTTTCTTTAATGTGGTTCCTTTAATAGATTTATTTGCGAAGGTTAAATGAAATCTGACAGGCTGCAGGGGAAACTTAGGAAGTATGATATGGAAATATGCTTATTTTCCATATTGAGTTATCCACTGGATATCTGAAATTCTACTTCAAATACAGAAAGAGTGTTGATTGAATTTAATATTAATTTCATGATGAAGCTCTACTTATCAATATATGGGAAATTTTCTCGCATTTATTTATGGAGATATTGGTTTATCTTTTTGATGGTGTATATTGTGTATATGGCTTCACCTAAAATATGGCACTCGTGTACTTGCAATTCAATTTGGCGTGATTAACCCCTAACCCAAAAACTAAACTGAAAACCTGTTTTCAATTTGTTATTTACTACTCACTTTGCTGCAGGTATCAGAAATCCTCAATCAAACTCTCCACATCACTTATTGTTGAGAACTAATTTCCTGCAAATGGAGCAAGAGCAAGAGAAGTAGAGAAAATTGAAGGATCAATTTAAGATTTGATTCGAGAGCTCCCCAAATGATCTTGATTCATTCATTCTATCCTATGATTTTATTAGGTGGGGTTTTCCCTGCATGAGCTTTGTATAAAATACACATCAGCCAGTTTGAGTGTGAAATCTGTATCAATGTTAATCTAGAAAGCTAAGAACATCAAGTCTTCTTCATGTCTGTAATTTTTTACTCAGAATCAATATAGTTTTGAGGCCACCAATTTCTCTAGTTTTGTAAGGGAGAATCAATATAGCGCTCCATCATTAATTTTTGTGCATTTAGTAATATGTTGCGGAAAGAAACTAACTAAATGTTCTCTTTTCAAATACTTAGATTGATTCTTGGAGTGCATCTGCATTCGGCTACCATTTGTTCGAGGTGAAACCCAGGTTCACTCTCAGTTTTTTCCAGTGCGCATGTTTGCTCATTGTATGCATTATTATTTGTAAATAAATAATTATTAATATAATTAAGGAACTAAAAAGTCCAAAAGCAATTGAAAGGATCTGATTTGCACTTACTCTTCTTTTCAAAATGAAAAAATTATATCTCCATTGTCAAAACAAATTGTGCATCATTAATTAATCCACTCTCTTTGCTCTAAGGATTCTTCAAATCCTAATCCTAAGAATCTTTTTGTTTTTTTCATTAATTGAAAACATTGAGAAAATTTAAAGTTTAGTTAGCTCTTTTAAACCCTTGTAAATATCGTTTCATGGACATCAAATTTGGGAAAATAAATGTCTACCATTTCAATTAGGAAAAAATAGAACCAACCCGACATCACACCATTTTTTGAACTTTAATGCCAATATAAAATTTATCTCAACCAATTTGAAATTATAATCACATAGCACCAAACCGCCTGTTTTTATTGCAACTTTTTCATCAATTTGAAGTTTCCTTTGATGATCATATATTAGATTTGAATTCTATTATCACTATTTAAAATTGAACCTGGAACTAAAACCAATTGACACTTTATATTCTATATGTTTTAAGGAAAATCTTGGCTTGCTTAAAGCATTGATTTGAATCCAATTCTAGAACCAACTTGCTTCTCCCATTATTTATTTGTGTATCATAAATACGATTGGACTAAAACTTGAGAACAACAAAATTTTAAAAATTGCACTTTCCCCTAAAATGACGACATTTGCAACCTGTGATGATCAATTAATTTTTTGCTCATCATAAGTCTTTACAATAATATATCAAATGTCTTTAACGAAGCATCTACCAAATTGAGTAACGTATGATAAACAACTCCATATTCCATTTCACAAAAGAACAAAAAAAAAAAAAAAAAAGGAATACAATAGACAACGTAGTCAAAACTGAATTAAATTTATATTAAATAACTTTTTGTTCCACAAGCAACAAAAAAGCATCACTCGTGATTATCGCACAATCAAATTCATAAAATATTAATATAATAATAAACAAGTTAGGAATATAAAATACATGGATACTTTACCTGCAATGGAGAAAGAGTATCCGCTACTCCCATGATCAATAAGTTGGGAAGAAAGACTATCCACCTCCGAAGTTGAGATTTTAGAATGAAAAATTAATGATATCACTTAATATAATTATATTAACTAAAGATACTATATTACCAATACCTGAGCTAAAGAAATTTGGCTCCCATGATCAAAAAGTGAGAGGAAAGACTATCCACCTACAAAGTTGAGAATTTAGAATGAAAAATCAATATATCATTTAATATAATTATATTAACTAAAGATAATATATTACCAATACCTGAGCCAAAGAAGTTTGGGATAAGTGTATAGTAGGTTGTAGAGAATTAGGAGTTCCTTGTGCCTATAAGATGACAAGATGTTAATTAATAAGAAGAAAGAAAAATAAAATCATAACATTAGCATGAATTGTTTGAATGTTAGAAATTACCATAAGAACATCATTTGGTTGATTGATCACAATGAGGGAGTATGTTCTTTTTGTACCTTGATTGTTTTTTCCTCTTTTCCAAAGCACTTTTAGTTCTTCTAGTGATTGTGCTATTGGAGCTCTCTAGTTTCTTCCTTTTTTTTTTTTGTTTCAAGCCTTTACCAATATTCACATTAAAATAATTACTTGGCTCGACTTCAGGAGGATTAGTGGTAGGCATCACAAGAGTGTTTAAATGCTTACACGTATCAGAAAAAACATTCTTCACATATTCAAACCCCTCTATAGATCTAGATGCTTGTGATGCAATATTCACCAATGCACGACAAAGGAAACTATATCGTTTTGGCTCATCCATGTTTATATCTTCTTCAACTTGCTTACCCTTGTCATATTCTATTGATAGACTTCTAGCTGCACGTGTCCATCGATTTAAGATGTATGCATCAGGAATATTCTTGATATCAAGAATTTCAAACACCTTCAAAGCATGACAACATAGAATGCCAAATGACTCAAACTTCTTACAGCTACATTCAATAACAAAATTATTTGGATTGCATTTAACATGATACTCCTTATCTGACTTCCATAGACCAACCACATATTCATGGCATTCTATATTTTCATCCCGATGCTTTCTTTGACACATATGCATCCAATCAAACTCAGATTGAAAGAGATTAAAGATGTTGGGAGTGTACACTAGTGCTGGTCGACACACAATAGGTGAGTGTAGACCAACCACATATTCATGGCATTCTATATTTTCATCCCGATGCTTTCTTTGACACATATGCATCCAATCAAACTCAGATTGAAAGAGATTAAAGATGTTGGGAGTGTACACTAGTGCTGTCTGACACACAATAGGTGAGTGTATATGGTTGTTCCTTGGACTCTTGTTTCTTGCATCAAATTCAGCTTTCAATTCATTTTCACGCTTTGATTGAACAACCATTGCAAAGCGATTCAAGAAACTTTCAATGTCCATGGTACACTTAGTATAATCTTTCATGTCAGCATTTAAGCTTTCACTCATCTGTGTACTTCGCATTCCTCCTGTGAACGTATACTTCATGTAACATCTCACCCACTTGTGCTTCAATTTATAAGCACTATCCAACCATGAACCATCTCCAACCACATACTTAGTGCCAAAGAAGTTTGCCCATGCAATCTCAAAATCTACTTCATCCTCATACTCATACATACACTGTTGCACATGTGGTACCATTGAGTTCCCTAAATGCTTCATTGCATTTTGCATTAGATGCCAAGTACACAAACCATGATGTGATCCAGTAAAAACCTCAGAGATTGCCTTCGACATGGCGGCATCTTGATCTGTAAAAATTGTTTTGAGTTCTTTATTTTTGTGAGTCTCCAAGAAAGTATTGAATAACCATTTAAACGATTCTGCCGTCTCATCATACAAAAGTGCTGTTCCAAATATAATTGTTCCTTTATGATGATTAAACCCAGTGAAAACACCAAAATGTCTGTTTTCCTTGTTTGTACAAAATGTTGTGTCAAATGTAACAACATCACCAAAGATTGCATAATCGATTACCATCTTTGCATCAGCCCAAAATATATTTGTAATTAGTTCATCCATGTCCAATTGCACCTCATAGGTAAATCCTTCATTACCCTTGACTTGATTTTGAAAATATCGAAGCATACACCCTACTTCACCATAACGTAATTGCCACTTACGTCGTTTGACGTTCAAATAATTATAATGATCTACAATTGTGTACCCAAGGTTATGACTTCCACCGACTTGTGCACCCATATATTGAATCATATTCTTGGTTTTAATTCCAGATTCATCCGCCAACTCAATTTCAAGGGCCTGCACATCTGAGATTTTCCGTTGTGACCGCATAAAGTGAGCGGTGTTTGGGGTGTGCAACTCGTGATTATGAGCTTCAACAAAATCATAACATTCATATTTACTATTTCCCAAAAGCTTGATTCCCATGCGAGCCTCACATTTGGTTTTTGTCTCTGCTATAGGGTTTTTAATTGTGGGTCTGTCACGCTTATCTTCTCCCCTGCAACCACTTTTAGAACAACTAAACCTCCTAGATGTTATCTTCAAACTATCTCGTCTGCTCTTGTGTGCATATTGTCTCCGAATGCTAAACCCCAATGTGCAACCATACATATTGTAGAAATGATATGCATCCTCTTCAGAATCAAATTACATGCCAATCTTAGGCTTACTTTCATCAACTATATCCATTCTGCAATGAACAAGACCACAATTATAATGGCTAAAAAAAAAAAAACATCACAACATATATCTGAAAACCAAAACAAAACCTACCAAAATCCATGTTAATTCACCAAAAAAATAAAAAAAGGCTCTACGTCATATCCATCATCAATGTTTTATATAGTTTTATTATCTTCTTCCTATATGGGTAAGATCACATATCAATGATAATCCTATGTTAGTCAAACAAGTTCACAATTAAAAATAATAATAATAAATAAAAGAAAAAGCTCACAACTCATAGAGAATTAGTATCATGTGTTTGTTTTTAGATTCTAGCATATTAAGAAGAAATGAAATCAAGTAAATTCTCAAATTCATTGAAACAAGTTAATGCCAAACCATTATTAAAAATCTTCAGTTAAGAACTCAATGAAACAGTTCATGAAAGTCTATATAGTGAACTTAACTTTAACGGAAATGATAAGAACATCAACCCAACTATGCTTCGTAAGTTTTTTTTCCTTTTTCCTTCTTCCTTAAGAGTCACCATTTAAGATGTGGGATTTTGGTCAACCGATGATAATCATGTGCCTTCGAAAATAATAATTAGTGGCATACTTTGACAATAATTAATAGTAAAAAATTTGTGGCCTTTAACTCCTACTCAACCTTTTTGCCCTCGTGCATTTCAACTTTAACGGCCATAAAAAAAATAAAGAAACTCAAGTGCATGATTCATTTATGTGTGGCTAAGGCAGACCCACCACATGAATAGTACAAAATCACATCATAAAGTAAATGCATCCCTAGAGACCCTCTTTGTAGAAAACATTATCTTTGTTTACTTTTCCAACCTAAAGCCTGAGTTTAATAATGGTTGCACTAGAAACACTTGATGCCAAGTACCAAAGAAAACCTAGTGTAAAAGATTTGAAACAAATCAGAGGTTAGTCTCTAGCTTCCATAAGCAAGTTCACTGATTTTTATACAGATCTCAAGTTAAGCAGAGCAGTTGAGGTGGTTACCCTCATACCAAATAGCCATACCAAGTTAGTTAGTTAGCAACATCATGTGATATTCAGCTTCACAAACAGTACAGGATATTCAATACTGGACTTGTGAAGCCAATGGCAAAGGGAAAATATTTGGAGCTAGGATGGCCAAAACAAGTCCAAAGGCCCTAATGATGCGCACATAGCCATGCAATAGCAATACAGGTTTACAATCAGACTAATTTGAGTTGAAATCATGATGCGTTTTGAGGATGTAAGCAAAACAATAGATTAGCAAGGCAGTGGACAGGTGCCTACGTGACCATAGCATTAATAGAAAAACAATTCATTTAGGTTTGGATCTCAGGGCGTATAAAACTAGGGGATGAATTTGCTTTAGGTCAACAGCTCACAAAAGCACACAAGGCGAAGTCTTCGACCACCTAGCGAAGTGCCATATTCATCAAAATCAACATGATCTTACTCCTTGCTCATCCCAACTTGTTTTGGAAACTTTGAATACCGCTAAACTGAACCTTAAAACCCATTCACAGCATCGCCACCCCCTTGAAGAGCTCCCCAAGTTTGATAAATAAAAGGGTCAATATCGACATCGCAAACTGAAAGCATCTATCGAGTTTATGAAGAAACCCATTTGCAAAATATCACAGTGCCAGTGGAAACTAAGCAAGACTGTTTTATAAGTGGGCTTTTACCTTAGAGGCGGTGCTGCAAACACTGTCGTTTGGTTTAGGAAAAGCAGATACCCTCGTTGCCGTAGCCGTCGCCGTCGCCTGAGAAGGAAGGTTTATCACAGCATTCCCTTGATTCAACGAAATAGGGTTCCCTAATAAATCTAATCGAGAGTGGGCTTTTACCTTAGCGTAGGTGCTGTGTCGTTTGGTTTATGAAAAGCAGCTACCCTCGATGCCGTCGCCGTCGCTGTCGCCGGAGAAGGAAGGCTTATCAGCGTTTTCTTGATTGAACGAAAATAGGGTTCTAAATTGATCGAGAATAGTAGATTAGATTTGGAGGGGTTTTATTGTAAATTAAAAAACTCTAAAACCTCTCATGTAAAACAACTTTAAATTTACAATTTCTACCTGCATTTGAGATTTTAACGGTTAGATTAATTAGTGCCACATGTCGTGTTCGCGGCAGTGAGCGGACGATGTCCGCTCTGCCGCGAACAAAAATCCCTTTCCTAAGTCCGAATCCTAATCTAAAACTTTAAATGCTAAACCTAAACCTTGAGGGGAAGTGTCCAAAAGCTATCTCCAAATGCTAAACCTAAACATTTTTGTTTCATAGAATGTCAAACCTAAACCATGAACACTTAATCTTGATGCAAATCTCTACCAAAGCCTAATCCTAAATTTTAAACCCTAAACTCAAAATCCTAAATGCTATTTTCGGTCTAATCAAGATTGTTTCATTTGAGCAACTTCCCCATTTATATGCAACGTCTCTTGGTGTATATCGATCTATCATCCTTAGTTTAAGCTGAGCATTCATGATCTTCACACTCCCTCTTGAGGGGGAGTATTACAATATTATTGTGCATATCTTGCAGTTTTGGTGGATTGCTTATTGTAATTTTATAATCTAAGTATGTCTCTTATTATAATTTTGTAATCTAAGTAGATCTTACTGTAATATTCTATTATAGGTATTTCTTTTATTGTAATTTTCTATTCAAAGTAGTTCTCTCATTTATTATAATATTCTATTCTAGGTATTTCTTTTATTGTAATTTTCTATTCTAAGTAGTTCTCTCATTTATTATAATATTCTATTCTAGGTATGTTATTTTCCTTATGGAGAAAGTCTATCTCCTATGCACATATTTATATACATTAGTTTCTCAATAATAGACACATACCAATATTCAGCCAATTATAAACATAACAAAACCATGTTGTATCAAATTGATATGGTACAATAATAGTATGATTTATTTGTACTATTTTGGGTTTGGTATAATGATAGTATGAGGTAAATTCATCTGGTATAGTACCATTATTGTACCAAATACCAATTCCTTATTGAATTGACACCCTTAGCCTAGAGGATGGGTTTTGGACTTCGCCAGGGGGTGAGCCCTATCTAGTCAAGATAGAGTGAGTCATGTTTGCCGATCTTGACCCTACCACCTTGTAGGGTTTTTTTTTTTATATATATATATATATATATATATATATATATATTTTTTTTTTTTTTTTTTTTTTTTTTTTTTTTTTTTTTTTTTTTTTTTTTTTTTTTTTTTTTTTTTTTTTTTTATATATATTTTTTTATATATATATATATATATATATTATTTATTTATTTATTTATTATTAGGTTAGGGTAAATTAGGTTAGGGGTAGGATTGAGTGTCTAACTTGGCTTACCCCAACTTAGTGCAATGCACTCTTGTAGGGTTAAGTTATGGGTAGGCAAAGCAAAAGACTAGAGTATTTGTAAGGTTATGGTTAGGGTTTAAAAAGCTTGGCCTAACCCAACCCTATTATAGGCCAACAAACCCTGAAGCCTTAACCTAACCCTACACGGTCGGGTTGAGCTAGGTTAGATAGTAATCCTTGATCTTGGCTTGACGTTGACCGTGACTCTAACCCATAGTTAGTAAATATAGGTACGGATACGAACGATAATTAATCAGCCCATATTTTTTTTCTTTGACAAGTACTGCATTTTCAATAATTCGGTCCAATAAGTCATGTACGGGAGAAAAAATATAGGGGAGGAGGGGGGGTTAGTCTATGTTAAAAATCAAGAGCAAACTGATTTTTGCACTTAAAATTCAGAGTTTTCATGCCTCCATAAACAAAAACCTTGACACTGAAAAAGAAAAATAAATTTATTCTTTTGGAATCTCTACATCTAAGATAGACAAGAAAATATATAAAAATTATTTATCATGTAGATTGTTAAATCCACAAAAAATTGTTTAAAACAAGAAAATATAAAAATAATTTGTACATGATGTGTTATGTTTGTCTCTTTTCTACTATCAAGCAATTCCAATATACTCTTTTACTTTGATGAATCTTTGTTGCAATGTTCTATGATATTGTTACTTGCCCTTTGCATATCCTCATGCAAAAACATATTTGTTGCTCTATTATCATCAATCAGGAAGATCTATGATCAAAGGTTCTAAATTGAGTATACATCCCTTCTGTTTGCTCTAAACTATGAATTTTATAATATTTTGGTGACCATTGCACCCAATTGAGACTTGCAAAGTTGCAATGCCTATTGACCCTACATTTAATGATGCTACCATTACTCTTACACCATCCTCAACATTTTGGATGGATTTAAAACACTAAAAAACTAAAGACACATCTTGGTTTGCATGGCCTTTTCAACTTCTTTTTTATTTTTTATTTTATTTTATTTAAACTTAGGACATTTTATGAAAGAAGGAACTAAATAACTTGGCCGGGCTTTTCCAATCTCAAATATAACCCTATATTCTTAACTAAGGCCGTTCCTGCCCTAACCTTAATTCAGGGCCAAGGATTCTTGTCCCCGAACCTAAGGCCTATAGGGCCAAGCCAAGCCCATTTCCGCTTTGATTGTCCTTGATTGGCTTGGGTCAGGATAGGTTGGCCCTGGCCCTGATTGGCCTTGTCCCTAGCCTTGATTGGCCCTACTCCTAGCCATAACTATGATAGGCCCTATCCCTGGCCTTGATTTCCCTGTCTCTGGCTCTGCCTTGATTGGCCATGTCCCTGGCCCTATCCCCAACCCTGGCCTTGATTGGCCTTACCCTATCCTTGTCCCTAATTGACCTTTTTCTTTCTTTAATGGCCCTATCCTTATTCTTGATTGGTCATTTTCCTATCCTTGATTAAATTTAAATTAGATATAATCATATACATAATCAATAAAATGCATAATTTTACCTATTGTTAATTTTGAATATACTAATATACAAAAACAATAAAACTTCTAAGTGTTATAAATAATATTGATTTTGGATGTCCATCACCCCAAAAGAGATCATACCAAAATATGTAACTTCCAAATGAAGATCTTAGCCATCTCAATGTGCGATATTGACTATTCGCATTCCCATATTAACCAAAGATCTTAGCAATCCATCATTCCATATTAAAATCATCTTATTGTGTGTGAGAATCATATATTTTATTTCTTTGTAGGAGAATCATATATTTTATTTCTTTGGGGCTATATTTATTTCTTTGTGGAGAATCTTATTTTTTTCTTTGGGGATCTTATTATTTCTTTGTAGGAGCTTATTTTTTTCTTTGTAGATCTATTTTTATTTCTTTATACTCTACCGAAAAGATGTTATTTCTACTATAAATATGTAATGCACTTAACTCAATGAACATTTTTTATTGATCTCGTTTTAGTTTCTTCCTTGTTTCTAATATATTTTTTCTATTTATAACACGCTATCACCACGATTTCACTCGAAGTAATTGTATTTTGAGCACAACTCTATCAAAATAATTGTGAATGACTCTACTCAAAGTATTGTGTTTAGAGAAGAAAGACAAAAGACTATGTATTTTTATACTTTCTATTCCAATGTGAAAATGACGATCGACCTCCCCGTGCATTTTTGTAAAAGTGGAGTTTGTCTTGTCAATCTTGTAATGTAAGTGCATTGTGATTAAGGTATGTGATTTATTGAATCTAAGAGTCAAACAAATTATAAGATATTAGGTTGCCTTAATAGTTGTGATTTGTCATTAATCAATCTCAACATAATGGTTTTATTTATTGTATATAGTGGTTGCTAGTTTTGCACCACAAATATTGTTGGATGTGCTTGAAGTTGCAAGATTTGAAACTGTAAATGAATATAATTCAACAAATACCCCTGAACTTGCAAGATTTGAAACTGTAAATAAATACAGTTAAGCAGATGCACATGAAGTTGCAAGATGTGCTATTATAATAACAATATCCTTTAAAAAGGTTTTAAAAGATTATCTGAATTGATCTCATGCCTCATTGTGATTGAGCAAAATAATGAATTATTAACAATAAATTATGAAGCTCATCCATTCTCTGAAGTGAATGCACTAATTCATGATAAATCTGAAAGAAAACAAATTTATAATCGTTGTTATGACTGTGGATGTGGACGAGGCAAAAGACGGAATAATTATCATTCTTATGATAAAAAAAAATAATAAAAAAAAGAGAATAACAAAGATTCTCAATATAACTCTTTTTAATATTTATCATCGATGTGGTATAAAATATCATTAGGCATATATCTGTCGTACTCCACAATATTTCGTTAAGCTTTGTCAAGTTTTAATTAAAGGAATGAAAATAATGTGAAGATAAATTTGATTTTCCAAAATAATGATACTGAAGCAAATTTTGCTTGTAAAGATGATGATTTTGATGGCCTCATAGATACTACATATCTAGACGTTGTAAACTCCTTTGAAGATAATAATTGAAGATTTGTTTATATTACTAGAGTTCAAATAAAAATAAATTTGATATTATGTTAGTATGTAATTCTTTTCCCCTCAAATCTCATCTCATATATTAGTTTATCTTAAATTTAATATTTTTTTCTTCTAATTTTTTTATTGATTTTCTATATTTCTTTTGATGTATTTTGTTTCATTTTGATGAAAAATGTGAATATTCCCTAATGTGCTACGACACATATTATACTAAGAGAAAAAAATATTTATCTTATTTGATGACACGGAAGTCAATGTTCACACAATAATTGATAGTGCAACACTGATTGAGGGCTCCGGAAGAACTAATATATTATTACCTAGGAGATCAAATTGGCTATAAATAAGACATTATTTTGTACTAAGTCTCAAAGAAATTTATTAAGTTTCGAACCTATTTGTCAAAAATATTATCAGATTGAGACTACAAATGATGGTAAAACTAAATATCTATACATCACTATAAAAGTACTAGATATTTTCTCCCAATTTGTACTACATGAATATTCGCATGGTTGAAACACGTACTTTGGTAAATCAAATGAATATTTATTCCGATAATTTTATTATTTGGCATAACCGGTTGGACCATCCCTAATCAAATATGATGTGAAAAATTATTAAAAATTAATTTGTCATCTATTGAAGAACTAGAAGATTTTTCAATTAAGTAAATTTTCTTATGCTATTTGTTCTCAAGGAAAATTTATTATTGGATATTCACCAATTAAAGTTGAGATTGAACATTTTGTGTTTTTTAGAAGTATACATGGTGAAATATATGGGTCCATTCACCCATTATGTGGACCATTCAAATAATATATGATTTTAGTAAGTGCGTCTATAAAATGGTTACATGTATGTTTATTATGAACTCGTAATTTGGTTTTTGCGAAATTGTTTGCTTAAATAATTTAAGAACACAATTTATGAATTATAAGATAAATACAGTTTGTCTTGATAATGCTGATGAATTCAATCTCAGGCTTTATGATTCTTATATAACAACTGTGATCACAGTTGAATAACCTGTTGTTCATGCTTATATCCAAAATGGTTTGGCAAAATTATTTATTAAATATCTTCAATTAATAGCTAAACTATTGTTTATGAGAAAAAATATATATTGTATGCATCAAGCCAATAAATTGTCATAATTATCCCCATTATAATTGGCTTAAGGTCAAAAGCCAAATATTCCTCATCTTATAATTTTTGGATGTGCGATTTATGTTCCAATTGCTTCACCACAAAGCATAAAGATGAGTCTCCAAATAAAGTTAGGAATATATGTTGGATATAAATTTTCTTATATAATTTAATATATTGACAATGATTAGAGATTTATTTAAAGCAAGACTTGTTGATTATCATTTTGATGAATTAGTTTTTCTAACATGAGAGGGAGAGGATAAACAATTGAAAAAAGAGATTTAGCTAGAATGTAGTATCATTATCTCATTTAGATCTTCGCACTGAGCAATGTGAACTTGAAGTTCAAAAAATAATGCATTTACAAAGTATTATGAATCAACTGCCAAATTTGCTGACCTACCAAAAGTTACTAAATCTCATATTCCAGCTACAAATGTTCTAATTTGGGATAATGTCACAGTAAGATAATCTATCAATGCAAATGAAATTAAATCACATTAAAATGTGGAATGCCAATTGGTTCCAATGATAAAATCCTAGGAAAAGAAATGAATAAATGATCAAAATGGTCATAATATGAAGACAATTGATTATGGAAATCATGAAGACATAACTTTTTATAAAACCTCAGATACCTGAAAATAATAAAGAGATCTCGATTAGTTATATTATTGCAGGAAAAAAATGGAATCGAAAAGATAAAATTGTTGACAACATTTTTGCGTATTATGTTATTATTGAAATAATGCAACAAGACGAATAATTGAACATAAATTTGTGGACGAATGTAAATGAAGAAATGATTGACTAAAATGGAAAAACGCAATTCAAGCAAAATTGAATTCGTTCAAAAAATAAAGTTTTTGGACATTTTGGTCCAAACATCTTTAGGTATAAAGCCAGTAGGGGTACAAATGAGTTTTCTTGCAAAAATGAAATAAGAAAAAGAATAAAAATCGTGATATATAAAATATGAATTATGGCACAAGAATTTTCGCAAAGGCTTAGCATTGATTATATAGAAACACATTCTCTTATGGTGGATACAATCACCTTCAAATATCTTATTAGTCTAGCAATATATGAAAATTTTGACATGCGTCTAATGGATATATGGCTCACTTGAGTGTAAAGTTTATATGAAAATCCCTAAAGGATTCAAAATGCCTAAAGCACATAAAAATTTCTTAAGAAGTTTGCTCAATAAGGCTTCAGAGATGATCAGGGCATATATGGTGTAATCTCCTTAATGATTATTTACTAAATGAATGATATAAAAATAATCCAATTTATTATTATACATTTACTAAAGGATATGAATATAATTTTTATTATAGTAAGTGTATATGTTGATGAATTAAATATCATTGGAACTCCTGAAGAGCTTCCGAAAACAATAGACTATTTGAAGAAAGTTGAAATGAAAGATGTTGGAAAGACATATTTGTGATGGTTTGTAGAAGAAACCCCAAAGAATTGGGTAAAACTACTCTCGTGGGCAGAGCATTGGTACAATATTGCCACTCATTCATCCACCCAAACTACTCCTTTTCAAGCCCTATATGGTCCCCACCACTAACTATCAATTGTTACTTACCTAGCTCCTTCAATAATGCCACCGTTGACCAAGAAGTAAGTGAGTGTGACCAAGCTCTAGATTATTCCACTTTCATTGAATATCAACAAGGATAGCAATAGGTATAGTAGGAGCTTGCTTGCTACATAGGTTTTTCCCCTACCACCCCTGTTGGGGAAATTACCAAATTAGCCCTAGCCCAACTTCAAAAACCCTAGTTGCATGCTAGAAGGATTCCAATAAGAGCAACGAAACTTTAATTATCGTTTCTCAAGTACATAATCATATGGACTTTATGGATGCAAGGAGATTTGAAACCCTAGCCGTCACACAACAGAGAAGACCTACTCTAACTGAAACACTTCAATAGTGTGCATGCATGGATAGTCCAACTCAAACACAAACTCTTCAATGTAATTTAACATGTATGATCTGTACAATTCAAATTCAAAATCTTATAAGTAATCCTAAATGCATGAAGCAAGCAACTTAGTAAGAGAGGAGTCATGTGATAATAAACTTTGAGTCTTGATAACTGTTAGAAAAGGATAGTTGGGTAGAGAAAGAGAGAAGAAGAGAGAAACGTTGAAGGAGGAGAGATAGAGAGAGACGTGAGTAGAGAGAGAGAGAGAGAGAGAGAGAGAGAGAGAGTGCGTGTAAGAGAGAGAGTATTATTTCACATCAATTTACAAGGAGTTAGTACAAGGCTTTATATAGAAATAGAGTCCTTCTTCCTCAGTGTTCTAGGACTCTTGAGTTGCCGTATTTTGCTTTACAAGAAGATAGGTGTTTTTAATTACATAAAATATGACTAGGGTTTTGTATCAATCAGTATCAAACTCTTCTTTGGGTTGATTAGAGTCTTTGTGAGTACCAATTGTAGAGTTCTTATTGAATGTAGTAACTGGTGTTTGATCAGCTGTGGGACTTCTAACAGCAGTAGAACTCTTGGAAGCCTTGAATGTAGTAACTGATGTTTGATCAGTTGTGGGACTTCTAACAACGGTGGAACTCTTGGAAGCAACCCTAGCCGCATAAGCTTAAGCTGAAAGTTTATGCGGCTAGGGTATCCCTAATAATACAGTGTAGAACAAGACTCGAGCTTTATAAGAGGTGGTGTAATTAAAGAGTCACATAGTGAAAAGAATCCTTCATCTTCGAGACAAGCTCATAGTAGTGGATTGACTGCGCTTGAGGGGGCATGTTAAGGAGTAACATCGTGTCCGCAGTTTCTGCCAGCTGTCTATAGTAGTTTATCTTGCGAAAGTGGCTAGTCCTATTCTGTTGTAACTCTTGCTATATAGAGAGATGTAATCTTATCATTAATTAATCGAGAAAGTCATCTTCAGTTTCATAAGACAATAGACAACCAGTAGTCCATGCATCTTTAAAAGAAGCTGACTTAATATTAACCTCCCACCACAAACTCTACTCTTGAAATGAGAAGGGTTTTCCAGTTGACAACTTGGTGGGGCAAAAGGAATTCCAAATGAAGCCTTTGAACCTGCAGTCAACTGACTTCTTTTTTTTTTTGGGGTCAAACTATCACTTATATTAGACTCTCTAGATTAATACTCGAGGAGCAGAGGAATAAATATAGAGTTCACAAAACAAGGTGGTGGATGTAACCACCACACCCTCGACAAGAAAAACCTTTTAGACGCTTTTGCTAGATAGTATGCATAGAGGTTTGAAGTCCTACTAACATGCTTGAAAGAGACAAACTGAAAAGATAAACAAAGCTTAAAAATCTCCCCAACAAGACACCGATTAATCCAATCTAAAGATTGGACTTGCCTATTAAGGGCCAAAACTGCAGCTTGGCAGTCTGAATGTACCACTACATGCAAGATGGAGAGAGAGCTAGCTAGATGGAGGGCATCCCTGACAGCCTCTAATTCCATTACAATCGCTGAGATTTCAAAAGAGGCCACTTTCTTTGCTGCTATAAACCGCCCATGATACAACTCCTTCCTGCTTTCTTAGCTTGACTATCCCAGGCACCATCCGTGTATACCTTGCAGCAGATCTCGAGTTTATATTGATCAACCAAAGAAGTATTCGGTTGATTTGAAGATGACTGATATTGAGCTTCAACTTGTTGAAACGAGATATCATTTAGTCATCTATTCAGACACAACAGTGAATTTGATAAGGAAGGAACGATACCATTAAGTAGATATTTCTATCATGCCAAATAACCCAACTAAGAGAACACCAAATAGAATATACAAGTTCTAGCTGATCTGAACTACCAAATTGGTTATCTACAAAATTTATCCAATCGTGCAATGTGATCCCAAGAAAGTCATCCATATTATTAGGGATATATCTGGAAAATCAATCAACATCCTAGCTGCCACTTCATCTCAAGCATATTTGGCTAGGATTGCTTAGAGTTCCACTGTTGTTAGAAGTTCCACAGCTGATCAAACTTCAAAGAGTTCTACTGCTATTAGAAGTTCCACAACTGATCAAACATCAGTTATTACATACAAGAAGAACTCTACAATTGATACTCACAAAGACAATAGGTAACCCAAGAGAGAGTTTGATACTGATTGGTACAAACTCCTAATCAATATTCTATGTAATCTAAAACACTAGAGTCCTAGCACCACAGCCACAAGACTCCTAGAACTCTACAGAGAAGGAATCCAAGAACACTAAGAAGAAGGACTTTGTTTCTATATAAAGCTATGTACTAAATCATTGTAAATTAAAGTGATTATTATTTTTGTGCTCTCTCTCTCACATGCACAATCTTTCTCACTCTCTCCTACAACGTCTCTCTCTCTCTCTCTCTCTCTCTCTCTCTCTCTCTCTCTCTCTCTCTCTCTCTCTCTCTCTCTCTCTCTCTCTTCTTTCTTGCTCTCTTCAACTATTATTACTTTCAACACATATCAACCTTAGGGATGATGCTCTCCAACATCTCTTAGCATGCTCACAATTGAAGAGCACATGTGTAGTTGTTTCCACCTGTGAGGAACATAACAAACACATAGGGATAGGGCAACAATTTCTTTGGAAGAGATTTTTCTGGGTAGTTATCGCATCATGGCCTGCCCTCCATAGGGCAGCAATGATCTAATTTTAGGCAAAATGGCATTGCGTCTTGCATGATATGGATCATAGGGTTGTGGTACGACACAAGTCATGTAACAGCATGGTTCCTTGATTTAGTTTCAAGCACTTTGTTTAGATAGATGTAATTGAGGCATAAGTGTCTTGAATGAGGTGGATGATAGGGTCGTGGTATGGCACAAGCCATGTAACAACATGAATTATCTACTAAATTCAAGATACTTGGTAAGCATTAGTTTTTTGGGTGAGGTGGATGATAGGGTTGTGGTACGATACAAACCATGTGACGGCATAGATCATCTGTTCTCATGTACTAAATCTATGTTGCGTACAAATTATTTTATTTGAAGAACTTGTTGATTTATTATATGTTTGTACTTGTTAAGTTTCCTCCCAAAACTTACCCCTTATTTCTACAAATGATGAACTAAACCCAAGGGATGATGGGCAAATAGAGGTGGAAGAACACCATGTCTATTACATTTCATAGGATACTTGGATTAATTTGGGAATTTCATTGATTGTAATTCTTGGAAGCGGTTAAATATACTTTGAGACTTGTGAGATTTATGGCTATTATGGAGAGATTATTTTATTTTCTATGAGATGATTAAATTCTGCTACAAATCAGTGATGTTTTATGGGTCCCCCGGCCACCCCCCCCCCCCGCCCCCCCCCCCTCTTTTATTTTGGTTTGTGGCCCCTGGTTTTCTCTTGTTTTTTTTTTGTTTGTTCCTTTTCCTTTCTTTTGGTTTTTTTTTTTTGTTTTTTGTGCGGGTGTTTTGTTGGTCCCCGTTTTTTTGTGGGGCGGGCGTTTATTAAATGATTGTTGCAATCTACCTAACCAATAAATAAACCCCTCAAGGGTTTCCATTCATTACCTAAGTAATGTTGATCCCAGATGACCTCCTCCTCTACATGGATACTGGGGCATTACAACTTTGCTTTTCTCCGCTTCTTTCTTGAATCTCTCACACTTATGAAAATTCTTAGGAAGTGGTCATCTTTTACTAGACAGATTTTGAAATAAAGAATTAGAAGTTCTAAAAACCTATCTATGAAGGAATGAAACTACTCCTATAATTGGATTTTGATTTTTCGAAATCCAATTATTAATCACTTACTCGGGGATTTGTTTTAGATTGGACACATAACACATAACTAGTTGTGTAAGTTGGAAATTTGCTTCCTGTGGGGGTGGAGGATCTAGACTTGACAGCTTCACACCATTGACATGGTGAGGGTCTCACCTTAGAGATAGGGGGCCATGGTATTTGTGGCCATGTCTCAGGAGTGAGACCCCCACCATATCAATAGTTTCTAAGCACTTCCTCCCTACCTCTATGGGCAATGGAACCAAACTTTTAAAAATGTCTCACCATTTTAAGTGGGACATTGTGGAAAAGAACTGGCAAGTTTACTTTTGATTGTGCATCTAATGCATTCATTTTCCTTATTTTCCTTTCGTACCCTTTTAAGTCCCGCATATTTAACCATCCCATCCCTTTTGCTTAGCCTCCACTCAGCTTGTCCATACAACCCCACATACATCCACACTCACGTAAGTGTGGGACCTACCATATAGGCCCTACTTGAGTTGTAAGTGTGAGCGTATGGCTGTATGGGCAGATTGGGTGGAGAGGATCCAAATTCATCAAAGAAACAATTTTGTTTTCAGTTATGAGAATTCAAATGTTTTGCTTAGACATCCATCTAAAAGAAGAAAAAGAAGAAGAATGAAGACAAACTCTGTCTTTGGTGCATCCGGCTATTACTATGATTTTGGGCCCCAAAAAAAATTATAATGTACAAATGCAGGCACACACCAACTATGTTTGCACTTCACTCTAGTTTGATTGAGAATTTTTGTGATGGTTAGAGGCCAAGGGAAAAAATTGTGTGCTTTGATCATTCCAGGCTACATATCTCAAATCATTCTTCCTACTAAATCTATGGCAAGCTAGCTTATATTATTTCTATTGATCCGTATGTAGACCAATTTTTTTTTGGGAAATGACAATTTTATATATATTGGTGGTGAGAAACTATTACATATACCATTAGGAAGAGTCAAACCCTAACCTCTTCACTAAGAGGCATTATCATTGCCAACTGAGCCAACCCATTAATGGTCATGTGTCAGCCATTCTTCTTATAACCTGCGCGACCCATTCATAAGCAAGCTGTTAATTGGAATCCAATGCAAGACTATATATGTCAGTTTAAAATAAATATGGAAAAATGAAGTGGAGTCATCAATTACACAAGCGTTATTTCTGAGTTTAACTCACCATGAATAAGCTTCAGTTTTGTAATGATTTTACAGCTATCTCCACCCCAATATTACCCAATATTACCCTAATAGTATCTCTTACCTTTATTGTTCCTTTAATGACAATAAAGTCCATGATTTGAATCTTTGGATGATTCATATATGGGTTTGAGAGATTTCCTATGAGTCCTAAACTTCTATAAATACAGCCCTAGTACTCCTTCATTCCTTATCATCTTCTCTCTTCTTTATTCATTTCTCATTTCTCTCATATTTGACACCAGGCAACTTTGCTGTAGAAAACCATCAACGACAACACTGGTAACTTGATGTAAGAACTCTTTCGTTTTCTCTACTTTCCTAAAGTTTCTTGGACTGCATCTTGTCACCTCTACTAAAAATTATCCATATGCTACTTTCCGTATATTTTTATCACCTACTTTTAGGTTTTTCTTTTCTTTTTTCCTCCAACTAGACCATGCATTAGCAAACAATCTCCCTACAACCTCTACATGGTTATGATCTTGGGTTACCAGGGATAAGAGATCTGGACTCCTTCGTGAAGTGGAGGTAAGGACCTAGCAGGGCTTGAGTCTTGTGCACTGCGTACACCCTCTTTTAGGGTTTCTTGTCCCTTGTTAAGCATTTGGGCTTGAGTCTTATGCACAGTGTACACCCTCTTTTAGGGTTTCTTGACACTGGTTAAGCATTTGACCTCAGAGAATGTCCCCCATAGGATCGCCTTAGAAACATTAAAGAATAGTAATGAGGAAATCCTAAATATATGGTATATATCTAACATTTGATTGAAAACAATCAAGCCACATTAGCATGACTGTCAGTTTAGGGTATTGGTTTTTGTTAATCTTGTGTTAAAATATCGTAGCTAAAATTTTAATTTATCATCTCTAGTGGGATTGCTTAAGGAATGATCATATTGGCAATTTTATGATCTTCATATCAGGTTCTATTAAGGATTTTTGCTGCTTTGCCATGTTTTCTTTGATGCTTGACCTCTGGTTCTAATTGGGTTGCTCTTTCATCATTGTTAAATTATTGTAAAGATATGGATATGGATCGCTGCTTCTCCAAGCTTCCAGAGGAACTCCTTGGGTGCATTTCTCAAAGAAGTCATTCAGTGGAGGACTTCGTTAGATTTGGTGCAGTTTGTCGTTCTTGGAGGCGGGTCACACTTCAAAGAAGCAATTCATTGAAACTTTCTCCGCCATGGCTAATGCTCACGGATAATGAACAAAATGAACTCCGCAGCTTTTACAGTCACTCAAGCCACGGGGTTCACCATCTTTATTTACCCGAGGCTGGAGGAAGGCGATGTTGGGGTTCTCCCAATGGCTGGGTTATCACCATAGGCAGTGATCTGGAGGTCCACTTATTGAATCCATTGTCAAGATCTCAAATCCAATTACCACCTCTGACGACCTTTCAGGATCTTCAGAATACTACTGATCATGCAGCCGAATATATCCGTGACAGGTTCATAGAGAAAGCAGTGATGAGCTCAAGTCCATCATTATCAACTTCAACGAATAACTGCTTGGTAATGGCGATATATGGAGAGTATTCTGTTTTGGCATTCGCAAGACCTGGAGATAGAACTTGGACCACTTTAGAGAATTGCCCTTATGGGTTTATCGATGTGATATACTCAAATGGCTGTTTCTTTGCTCTCCAGTCTATTGGTTACGTAGTGAAATGCGAGATCAATGGACCTCATCCCATAGCAGTAAATCTTGCACCACTCCCGGATGGGGATTTTGTGGAAAGGAAGTATCTTTTAGATTTGTCAGGAGAACTACATTTGATCTTGAGGGACTTCGAGAATGTCGGTCCAGACGATTCCCCAAATTCGAGAACTACTGGTTTTATTATCTACAAGTTGGACCTTAGCAACATGCGATGGGTGGTGCTTCAAAGTTTGGGTGACCAAGCAGTATTTGTTGGCAATAATTCTACATTTTCTATCTCAGTTTCTTATCACCCAGAATTTCAAGCCAACTGCATTTACTTCACCGATGATTATTCTCTCTTTTACGAATTTGGAGGGGGAGCAGATATGGGAATATTTAATTATGCAGATCGTACAATTCAGCCATTTTACCTAGGCCATGACATTATTTCTAATTTTTCACCACCTCTTTGGATCTCCCCAAGCCTTTGGTAAATGGGGATGATTATATCTCATGCATTGTAATAAATTCCATCTTCGTGGAATATCATATCTCTAATATATTTTTTTACTGGAAATTTCAATCGTGATGGATATAGTCTACATATTTTATTTTTTGTGTGAACAATATGTTTATTGTATTAAACGAAAGTACAGAAAATAAAAGCTCCCTAGACAACAGCTACAAACCCTAAACACTACATAACAAACGCGAGCATGCGAAATATTTTCAGAAACCCTAGTTCTTCCTAATTTCAAAATCTCTAGCATGAGTATATGATACCTCAGTCCATGTACACCTTTCCCTCAAAATATCGTATACAATCAAACCAAATCCCCAGTTGACCGCATTTTTCTTATGAATTATTTTTGTATGATGTCCAGCTCGTCCTAAAAGAGCGAAATCCTGTTTTGTCAGCACTGCGTCTCTCAGCTACTTACTTTCATATCCAAAACGGCACATTTGATTATCCTGGTCATCACCATCATCAGTAATCACAACCCTAATTCCGATTGCAATATGATCACCTGTAAAAAAAAATGATATGTATAATGCTGTTAAGGGTATTTCAGGCAAATATCTAGCCATCACATTTCCTTGAGTATATGCAGCTAGAAAGAGTCTCACTTCATCTCGAACACATTCACAAGTGTCATCAATGATCGACTCTCACCATGAACCCTGTAAAACCCTAGTCGTCACCTTATCTGGTATTTATGCAAAACCTATCTAAACCTAAACTCTACAAGACAACAAACTGTAACTAGGATTCTAGTAGAGGATCACCACAAGAGTTCTCGACGATTGAGGATCAAGGACTCTACACTTGACGAATCTCTATATGAGATGTATCACAAGCATAATCAATTAAGGAAATCACTCTTATCTCTGCCGTGGACGTAGGTTGTTTTATTAAACCAAACCACGTAAAGCTGTGTCATTCGATGCCAAATAAAAAAGAAAGAATCTAAAAAAGGATAAAGAAAACAAAACCCAGTGGCAATAGTCATACTATTTAGTGGAGAGGTCATGGGTTCAACCCTTGCAAACGGAAATGCTCCCCCTTGAGGATGTAATCATGTAATCGAGGTGTGCACAAGCTGGCCCAGATGAACATCAGAAGAAGCTTGGTCAATCAACTCTTCAAATGAAAACCTGAAATTTAATCAAAATAAAAAACAATGGATATCAGATAATCAATATATGATTAAATAAATAAATAGAGATTGAATCTCTAATATCTTCAGCCTGGGGTTGGAATGCAAGACACTACTGTTGGCCAAGGGTATGATTTTCCTAGTGTCATTCAAGTCCACAAAACCTCATTATAGTGCCTCTTCTTTTTTTCTTTTTTTTTTTTTTTGGTAATAAACGGGGTTTAGCAACCTTGAAAAAGAAAACTACTCAAGCATGCAAATCTTATCCACCAGTAGGATCTCCTCCAATTCTTGGGGTGGATCCAAAAAGAATCGCGAAGGTTCCTCTAAAGAAGTCGGTCTCTTCGTGATCCAGTCAACAACGTAATTGGTAATTGGAATCCCGGTACGCATGTTGGAATCTAATTCCTTCATAGCTTCCCACTTCTTCCTTTATTGCATGCACCACTCTTGCTACTTTCCCTTGTATTCTTGCATTAGGCTTTAACAGATCAATAGCTTTGAGAGAGTCTGATTCCTCATATAAAGGCATGAAATTCTTTTCGCGTGCAACGTTAACTCCTTCATAGATCGCTTGCAATTCAGCTTCTAGAATATTCATCTTCATTTTTCTCTTCACGAATCCTCCAAGGAAGCTGCCTTCTATGTTGTGAATTATACCTCCTATCTGACTGTATTTTCCTTTGCATAGTGATGCATCCACATTTATTTTGAACCATCCTTCCTCAGGATTAATCCATCCACCAGCACTTCTAGGGCATTTGGGTTTTAATGTTTCCTCTCTATTCGTTCCCCACATCGATTTAACTTGGTTGAAGAGGTCTAAAAAAAGCTCTACAACGTTTCCTGGTCTAGTGAAGATTTCTTCATGGCTTTCTCTATTTCTCCAGCATCAAATTTTATACACCACACAACTGAACTTTATCGCCCAATCTGGGTACCAACCTTGACTTTTTCCGCATATATTGAGTGTTAGCCAGTCCTTTTGATTACTCCTAAAGAACCATGTTTGCATTAACTTCAGCAGTAGTCTATTCCAAATGCCAAGAGCAAATGAACAATCTCTAAAAATGTGAAGTGTACTCTCTGATTCACATAAACAGAATCTGCATGATGCATGAGATTAAAGCTTCATTTTTCTTAATCTAACATTTGACAGCAGCAGATTATGATTGAGAATCCACAAGAAATTACAAATTCTATTTGGCATTTTGAGTTCTCATAGTTCTTCCAATAGTTTTCATTGAATATTGGATTTGATATAGACTCCTTCTCCGCCTCAAGCATTTGGTACGCCATTTTAATGGAAAAGCAACCATCTGAAGATGGGTTCCAGAGCAAAATGTCACACCCTTCCTCCTCCTTTGGTGTTGGATGTTCTAGAATTTTTGTGCATATTTCCAATAGGAGGAGATGCTGAAAGCGATCCCATCACCATTCATAATTGTCATCAACATAATTGTAGATTTTTTTTCTTTCATCATATCTTTTGAAATTTGACCTGTGACTTCATCTAGAAGGCATTTCCCTACTGCGATCCAATTATCATTCCAGAAAGAAATTTTTTTCCCATTACCTACTATAAATTTGCAATATTTTTGAACCATTTGAGCCATCCTACTCATCGCTTTCCAAATGGGGGAGTCAGTAGGGTAGGTAGCAAACCTTTCTTTCCGTTGATCACCTCCGTATTTAGCTTTCAAAATTGTTGTCAACATGCTTTCTTGATTCATAAAATCCCATACTAATTTCATCAAAAATGCTTCATTTATTGTTACCAAATTTATGAAACCTAAACCGCCCATCTCCTTCAATTTACATAACGTCTCCCAACGAATGAGATGAGCGTGTTTTTGACTCTGAGTGTCTCCCCACACAAAGACGCGAGCTACCTTCTCCACTTCATGTAATATTCCCTTAGGGAGGGGGCCTGATTGCATCGAATAGATGGAATTGACATAACTACTGATTTTGCAAGGGTAACTCTTCCAGCCATGGAAAGGCAACTTACCTTCCAACCAGTGAGTCGTTGCTTAACTTTCTCCAATATTTGCTTATAATTCTCCTTCTTAATCCTTCCATTCCAAATTTGAACTCCAAGGTACCGACCAATATCTTCTATTTGCGTAAACCCACTTGCCTGGGTAATTTCTTTCACTCACTCTCTGTTAGTATTTTTCGAGAAGAAAATTTTTGTTTTTGGGATGCTTACTTTGCTGCCAGAAGCTTCGCAAAAATCGTCCAGACACCTATTAATAATTTCAATTTGTTGCATCAAGGCTTTTGAGAAAAGTATAACATCATCTGCAAACATTAGGTGAGATACATTTGGGCCAGATCTTCTCACTTTAATTGGTTTCCACCTATTATCAAAGACCGCATCTTGAATATAGTGAGCTAATCTTTCAATGCACAAGACGAAGATGTAAGGTGATAAAGGATCCCCCTGACGGATTTCTCTCGATGGTTTGAATGGAGTCGTAGCTTCACCGTTCCATAGAATACTTTAACTAGAAGAGGTAATACAATCCATGATTAATTTTACTAATTTATTTGGGATTCCCACCATAATAAGGGTCTCCTTAATAAAATCCCATTGTAGACGATCATAAGCTTTTTCTAATCAATCTTACTAGCCATGTTGGAAGTTCTTCTAGATTTGCTTCTCAAAAAATGGAATATTTCTTGAGTAGTGATGATGTTCTCTTGTATATGTCTTCCTGGGATGAAACTGACTTGATTAGGAGAAATCCAATCTGGCATGAATTCTTTCAACCAATTTGTGATAGCCTTAGTAATGATTTTGAAGCTCACATTACAAAGGGAGATGGGCCAAAACTATGTCACTTTCTCGGGTCTTTCCACCTTAGGAATTAGAGCAATGAGTGTTTCACTTAATTTATGATTCAGTCTCCCTTCGAATGCTTCTTTAACCATATTCACGACAGAGCTTCCAACTATCTCCAATGACTGTTGATCAAAAGCGGCGTTAAAACCATTAGGTCCCGAAGCTTTCCACGGGCCCAAGCTTTTAACTACTTTATGAATTTCTTCCCAACCAAAAGATTTAATGAGAGTTTCCAAACGGATAGGACATACTTTAGGGAAGCTATGTAGGGAGTAAAGTACCTTTTTAGTAATCATATCATCTTCAAATAATTTGATGAAAAAACTTATAATGTGTTCTTTTAGATTTTCTTGATCACTAATAAGATCCCCATTCTCTGTTTGCAACTCCTCTATTTTATTCCGCCTTCTTCGGATGATTGTAGAGATGTGAAAGAATTTTGTATTTTTGTCTCCTTGTAGCATCCACATTTTTCTTGACTTTTGGGCCCACAAGATTTCTTCTCTATCCAACACCATCTCCAGTTCCCTTCTGAGGTTTTTCTCTAAATTAATAAGGAAAGGATTATAGTTCCCATCAGCCATTTTCTTTTGAATACCTCCAAAGTGAGCATGCAATCTTTTTTTTTTTTTTTTTTTGCTGCTTTTATATTATCAAACTTGGTAATATTCCATTCTCTCTTCTTGATAAGGCTTTAGGAATCGCCTCAGTAGTCTTCCAACTGTCCTTTACCACCTGCAAAAGTCTTCATGAGTAGTCCACATTGCCTCAAATCTAAAAGCTTTGTAAAGCATCGTTTTTCTTTTTTGTTGAGATCTATAATCAAGGGGTGATGATCCAATTTGATACGCGACACCACACGAACTATTGCATCATGAAAGAGCACTCTCCAATCAGCGTTACAAACTCCTCTATCAAGTCTTCTAAAGATTCTTCATCTTCCTTCCCACTTAGGACCTCACCAAGTGTATTTGGTTCCTGTATAGCTCATGCCAAACAAACCGCACCTGTCAAGGGCAGTTCTAAAATTTCCACACTTTCTCTTGGAAACCTCCACTCCCCCTTTAGATTCAGAACTGTTTAGTATGTCATTAAAATCACCTGCCACCATCCAAGGTCCTACATAATTTCTTTCAACCATAGCTATATCTTCCCACATAACTTTTCTGATTGCTTCATTCCGATTTGCATAAACAATGCAAAAAAACCATTTGCTTTTCCCGTTATCAACTATTTCAAATAGGAGATACTATTTATGCTCTTGCATCAATGTTGGTTGAATTCCTCATTCAAGAAAATGCACCAAATCCCCCCAGAGAGACTAACGGCATCACTCCTATAATTTGCAATCCCCCTTAGATTATGTATGACTTTCGCAGCCTTTTCACCACTAATCCGTGGTTTCAAGATAACAATACAATCTGGACTATATATATTTCTATAATGCTTAATTGCATAGGTGAAGGATTTGTTACCTGCACCTCTACAATTACAAACAAAAATCTTCATAAAACAAATTAAAAAGAGAGAGTTACATCCCTATCAATCGTCATCGCATTTGCATCAGGGTCTAAAATAGCCATCAGCAAATCCTCCTTCTCATCTCGAAATATCAATTTTCCACTTCCAACTAGGGGGTCAGGCGGTTTTTCATGATCTCTCAATTCTTCCTTCTTCAGGACAGGGTTACTTTTCCTAAGCTCCATCCTATTAGTTCTTCCTTCAAATGACGTAGGATTTATAATTCCAGCTCCACCATTATCGCCTTGTAGAGTACTGCCTGTTGAAGCTCCATGTTTTGATATTGGGTGATTCTCTGTTGGGCGTTTGCAACATCTATTGGGATCTCATAATTAATTTGCATTTGACTCCTTGGAGTCTCTAGAACCACCGATGCTTCCCTGGTTTGACCAAAATCCTCTGTATCCACCATCCAATCCTCTACATCACCCTATTTTTGATATACTGAATGGGTTTGTTGTTGGGGTTGAGTGTTTTGTTGCGTTGGTGTTACCAGTGCCTCCCTGTTTGTATTAGCATTCCCTTGCCACACGTCATTTTTTCTTTCCATTCCTAAAGCAACAAACTACGATCCTTTCGCCTAGAAACTCGGATTAATTTCACCATCGGTCTTCCGATTCACCCTCATTTTCCCGCCGACGTCCCTAAATCCGACAGCACCCCTCCACCATCTCTCTTTTTATATTTGGGTTTTTGTACTAGCATCCAAGGCCCATATGTGTCCAGTGGTGCATTTTGTCTCCTAGATTCATCGCTACCATCAACCTCTGGTGCATGATCTCCGTCATTCATTCTCTTCTCATTTTCTTCTACAACTTCAACATCAAGGCATTGTTCTTTCTGGTGGCCAAACTTTTCACAAATGAAGCATAAAAAGTGGAGAGATTCATACAATATCTGATGAACTCTTCTTTTTCGCCTGAATTTTGATAGGAGTGGCTTGTTCAGAACAATTTCTACACAAACTCTGGCAAACTTTCCTCTCGTAGCCTTTGCAGTGGTTGCATCTATTTAATCACTTTTCCAATTCTTCCACCTAATTTTGTAAGGAATATATTGTTAAAGTATTCAATGGGAACGTCTGGGAATCGAATCCATAAGATTAATTTTTTGACTTCTTCTATCACTGGGTTGAATTCTGGTTCCCACCTTCTCACTAACAAGTAGTGGTCCGCAATTATCCAGGGCCCTTCAATTAATACTCTTCTGTAGTCTTCTTTGGATCCAAATTTTGCTATGAAGTAATCATAACCTATGTCAATTAAGTCCCATGATCCAGTAGGTTTCCAAAGAGTTTTCAGTCGGTTGGATAGGAAGATGTAACCCACATGCCTTCCTACTAGTTTGATTATAACAGATTGCTTCCATGGCTCTCGGAGGTCTTCCTTTTCCTTCTTTGATAAGGTGATGTTTGGGCAGAACGGACCATCCGTAGTTGTAAGCACTTCCTCTTCTTCATTATCAGTTTCCCAATCCGAATAGCAATCTGGGCTAAATCCCTCGCTATCGTAACCATCTTCATCCGCCATTGTTCCTTCCCTGCTTTTGAAAAATCTTCGCCTTTCTTTAACCGTATCGATGTAGGTTCACCTAGTCACCATCTCAGGAGTCTCCCCTTCGAGCAGTGATCGCCCTCGTTTAATTTTCTTATTGCTCCTTCGCATCTGATCGAGTTCTTCAGGGAAAACTTTCGTCAGCGGGTTACCTTCCGAAAACATCTCCATTAGGGTTTCTACTTAATGACTTTTAGTTTACTTCAGAGCCTCTTCTACTATAATGAATTGGAGGAATACAAGGAGATCAGCTGGCTTCAGACCCTTTTCGACACCAAAAATACCCATTTGGGCACCTTCCAATGACATCAACTTTAGCAGAAGAAAGATGCTAATATATCAAATTAGTCCAAAGCCATTGGATCCAAATTCTCTCGCAACATCAAACATAATTCTACACTCAATAGTCTATTGGCTTTTCGAATACCTAATCATGCCCCATACTTCAATCGTTATACAAATACTGAAGAAAAAAAATGACTTTACACATTTGGAATGCTACTTCCTCCCTGAAATCAGCTTTAGTACAATACTAAATAATTTTGAAAGTGCACTCATTTAATCGATTTATGTACATAATGCATTATTAATGCGGTGAGGAACAAGTGCTTTTACTTTGAAAAACATGAGATTTAGAGAGAAGAATGCCTTGGCAATATAGTTCTCTAAATAGAGAAATCAAAACTGTCCTACAGGAAATCATTACCGGCATACGTATAGATGGATTTCTATGTTTGCCACATGTTCAATTTCATTAATCTCAACCATAGAACATATCTCCTTCTGATTTCATCTATGGATACTTATTGTTTTTTTCATATTGCATGATCAAATGTTTCTTGGAAGAGACCTTACAATAGAAATACATTTTTGAGGAGGAAATGATATTTATATCGCATGCTTACTAGCTAATTGTAATCTAAGAGAATTTTGGAACCATCATTTATGTTGTCTTAAAAATTAACAATAGCAGATTTTTGGGCAAATTCGGAAGCTAGGACAGGAACTTCTTATATTAACATTCCTTGGTCAGCTTCAATCCTTAATGAACTTGATGTGGATGCCTCTAGACGTCCTTGATTTCGTTTTATGAGTTAGTAGTTTTCTAATCTCAATAGGAACTAGAGAGGAAGGGTATATTGGGGGCAACAGTTGTTGGGGGTAAGGGAGGTTGGTTCCTTATAAGGTATTAATTGATGTATTTTTAATATTTCTTCTTTGCTTAATATAATGATCCTTTTAGCGAAAAAAAATTAACTATTTTATCAAATGTATATTTTCTAGAACAAAAACAGCCATTTTGAATACTAATATAGCATATCCCTACCTGGACTATATTTCAAACGACATTTTTGTTCAACATTTCCAACCACACCCCATAGGAATGATTTATAACATAAGTTTTCAGGATAGTAGTTTGAGTCCATTAAGGACTCCTTTTTATTGTTTCTCAGTGTGATTCCAATTCTTATTTTTCCTCCATCGATTTAGTCCTCTTGAGTTCCTCCCTACACGATGGTGAGCTCTCTGATGTTCTCTTCTTTCCTCTATTCATTTTCGTAACCTGACATTCTATCTACCCTCCACGTCCTCACTCTACAATGAAGCAAGCAACCCAAAAATAATAAGGGAAAAGGAGGAAACGAAGCATATATAACGTGAGGGGAATACTGTTTTGCACATTCCAAAGATCTCTTATAAAGACATTAGCAATGAGTGTGCATCAAACCTTTGCATGCAAGGTCTCATGGAGGAAAAGAATGACAGAATCATTCATTTCCTATAAGACTTGAGTTTTCTCCACTTCCAATAGGTACATGTTTATTTAGGAAACATGTCCTTCAATAATTATATTATAACCAGAGAGCTTCTAAGACCTTTTAAGAGACTCATATAGTGGAAGGTGTGATGAGGAAGTATGATTTAGATGCCCCAGAATGAGCTGCATTTCACTTTAAAGTGCAGCCTCACAAATCACCAGTAGAACTGGTGTGGAAACTTCCATTTGAGGGCTGGGATAAACTAAATATTGATGGGTCTTCTTTAGGGAATCCAAGACAAGATAGCGTGGAAGAATTGATTCGAGATTCAAGGGCCAAGGTGCTGACTTCATTCCAGTGTTATTTAGGGGTCCAGACTCCAGACATCACTTGAATTGGATTTTGTTGGATTTATGAAAGCTGCAGCAGCAGCTCATGTTCTCCCGGCATTTCAAAGTTATGGATAGAGACAGATTCGTTGGCAATGGTTATGGCTATAAAGTCACTTTAGATTCCTTGGTTCGTGCTTCAACAATGGTATGGATTATTGGGATATCTGAAAGGAATAGAGTGGAGAATTATTCACTGTATTCGTGAGGCAAATGTAATTGCAGATTTTCTTGCAAACTCAGCGGCATAGGATCGGACTTCATTCCCTATTGAGGAGTGGGCTGAGCACATTCAAAGAGAGTTAAACTAAGATGCTTTGCAACTTCCTCAGTTTAGATTTGGTTGAATTTGCTTGTTGTCATATTCTAAGAGGCATTGGACTGTGATATAGTCTTTTATCTTCACTGCATTCTAATCCTTTTATTCGAGAGAGAGAGAGAGAGAGAGAGAGAGAGAGAGAGAGAGAGAGAGAGAAAAAAAAAAAAAAGAGAGAGAGGGGGGGGGGGGGGGGGGGGGGGGGGGGGAGTGAAAGGAGAAAATGATTAAGAGCTGAGCCACCACCTTCAAGTGAATTCAAAAGTTACATTTTAATCTTGTATGAATATTGTTATTATTGAAGTAATTCAAATCTCGTCCTACTCAGTTATCTTCGCCTTTTGTGTCCTATATCAATTATGTATCATGCATGGTATCCAGAATCTAGTTTGCCACTACTTTTAAATGAAAATATAAATAGAGAGGACAAAAAGGGATGGGATTAATGCGGAGTTTGATTGAGAGTACATAGTGGGAGAATGACAAGAAGAGCACCCTTAAATTCAAGAGTTTGTTTACTAAGGGAGGGGAAGACAACACCAAGTTTGGATCCTCCACACACATGGAGAGAAAATTTCAACCCATAGATCTGGTTGTGTGACAAGTGATGCCTCGCATCTCATTACATTATATTAAAAACAAACGAGAGGAATCCACAATAAACAAAGGTGGTATACCCCACCGGGATCTATCTAGAGATAACTCTAAGCACCCTTAGCAGGAAATCAGCAAACCATTGCCAACTCTAGGATATAACTAAAAGAAACCCTAGTAAGAAGAACAACGTTCAAAATATCTACAACTAAGAGACACATCAATCTAAGATGATTGGACTTGAGGGCCTTACGGTCCATCGATGATATGTAAATAACCACTCCTAAAGGGAGCCCGTATGTATTTCTTGGTTAGTTCAACTGGTTGTGGCACTGCACATGCTTTGGCCGCTGCCACCATTGTATCCATGTGACCCTCTCCTTTTGTTTGGTTGTAAGATCCATCAACAAAATTTGGAGAAGTTCTTCAAATGTTATGACTAGGCTTGGTAGGTTCATGAGCCTTTGATTCATATTGAGATTGTATATCTGACATAGGGAGAAATAGTCATTGTATGCATAATAGAGGATCAATCCCTCTAGAGTGTTGATTCCTAGTATTCCATATACACCGCTGGATTCCACATCGATTCACTGGGTTAATTGTCATCCATTGACTTTAGTTTGATAAATCCAGAATCAAATATTTGTCCCTAAAATCGATGTATTATGGAGGGGAGATAGTCTCCAACACTCTTATGCATGATGGACAGGCATGACATACATTCTCCACCATGCCACAAATAGAAAAGTGGGGTGGATTCCTTAAGAGAGGGAGCTTCAATTGCAATAGCCTCATTGAGGATGCACAATTGTTTAATCTTTGGAAGAGTAGGAATTTGCAAATAATTTTTCAATACATTGAAGAGAGGGAGAATCACATTACCTTGGTATCAGCCTTGCTACATTGTATAAGCCTTTTGTTTTTGTTGGTTTGGTTTAGAGTATCAAGAGACAAAATAGGATTGTTTAGCTTGAACCTCACTTGGAGCGAGTTGAGTTGGTGTTCAATGGAGTGTCCCAATCAATGCTCTTATACCCAAATTGGACTATGTTCAAGGGGCACTACTATACATGGGGGAGGGGCCATGGGTCCTTAATATGCACATTAGCACCATTTCCCACTTGTATGTGATGTTACATTATTATTTTAATATTGTGTTGATATGCTCTAGTAACCTAGATTATTAGTGATGTTAATTGGAGCTCTGGTTGGTGTGGGTGTCTTGTTTGGCTGGGTGCTCATGGGGATATCTTATGGGGTGTGGGGTTGTTGTTGCCGGTGTTCCTCCCTTCTCTTGGGGTGTTTCGTAGGATTGTAATCCCGCTGGTGCAATGAATCGTTCGTTTTTCGTTGATTGGCGAGCTATTTTCGCATCAATACCATGGATGTTGAGAGCTAGCTAGGGGTCTTGGAATTGTCTCAGGGGTGATCTTACATTCATTGGGGAGGGTTTATCATCTTTCGTTTCATAGTGAGGCGTATGGGGTGTGGGGGTTTTTGGATGTTGGGCAATCATTCGTTTTGGTGGAGGCGGTTTTATATCCACTCTCCTCACAGCGGTGTTGGTGTGGGTTGTTTCCTGATTTACCTCTTGGTATTGGCATGAGGTGCTTCTTTCTATAACAAATCTGTTGGGAGACTGTTTCTCTTGATAGCGACTGTCTTGGTTCTATTGGTATTATGCTCGAATTTTGGTTGAATTGGAGGTCGATGTTGTTCGAGTGAATGGGTTCGTTGAGGTCTTGAACGGGAACTCTTCGAGTTTTTAGTTTTCTTGGAGGTATTTTTGAGGATGATATTTGGGTGCTCACGGTGTAATCGAAAAGGCCACCGGTCTTCATTGTAGGTTTGCTTCAAACGATTCTGCGGATGGTTTGCGGGTTCAGCCCTCTATCGTTCTGCAGAAAACCTCCCAGCAGATAATCCTATTGTGGATGGGATTCCTCGACGGTGTGAGAGTGCAGACTCCAAGCTCACTCCAACATCAGATTCGTGTGGCTCTAGAGGTGGCGGGTTTGGAGGACTCTATTTCATCCAATGAGGGTGCAGCAAATTCAATTTCAAATTTCAATTCAAATTTCAAATCTACAAGGTTGGTTCCCTCTGATATGGTGATCGCGTCTAGCGAGAACTCTTCTCTTGATCTTTCTCTCTCTCTTGAAAGTGATCCTTTTCAACTTCAAAAAATTTTAGATAAAGGCAAGAGTTCGATGTTGGTTGGTAATCTTTCAAAGAACGTGGTTACCTCTGTTGGTCCCACGACTAACCAACTTCCACCTAATTCGGCCACTAAGGATATTGGCTCTTTTGACGGTTTGAAAAGCTTCATGAGAGGCCTTGTGGGGCCCCTGTGAATTCGGTTAGAGTGGAAGACTCTTCTACGGAACAGATTCGGTTTATGTGGAAGACTTTTCTACGCAACAAAATTCGATTAGATTGGAAGAAACTGCATTGGCGTGAACTCTAGTTTGGAGCTTCAAGTGGGGTCATGCGGGGCCCAACAGAATTTGAATAATTTTGAAGCAGCTTCTTTGGCCGTGGACTCTAGTTTTGAAATTCAAGATTCCTTAGATGCGGCAAAGTGTTTTAACTCAATTGGTAAACTTCCTTTGGGGAGTTCACTAGTGGGACCTACAGATAAGCTCGAAAGTGGTTCGGCCACTCCTTTTGAATTTCAAAAAGTGCTTGTTGCAGGTAAGAGTTCTATGCAAATTGGAAACCCTTCTTTGGGGTGTCCATTGGTGGGACCTGAAGTTGCAAATATTATTAGAAGTTCAGCCATTGAAGGAACTACGGAGGATGATTTGGACTATTGTGGGGCCCATCAGAATTCGGCCAGGCTGGAGAGTTCGGCCAATGATGAAACTTTGTAATTGAAAGTAGTTCTTCCACTTTCGTCTTCGTCTATATCAGTGCGGGCTGAAGGTTCTCCTCGTCGGAAACCTGGTCGTCCGAAGAAGAAGGCTCACGCAGTGAAGAAAGTAGTAACAAGTAAAAAGGGTTCTATAGCAGAGGAATTCAAGAAGGTAGATGCAGCTTTAGCGAAAGTATCCACAGTGCATCAGAGCCTCCCATTGGGAGAGGATAGTGTTGCTATGTAACTATTGTTATGAAGCTTTTCTTAAAGATCTTGATTTGGATGCATCTAGACGTCCTTCATTTCGTTTCTGATGACTTAGTTGTTGTCAATTATGAGTAGGAACCAGTGAGGAAGGGTGTATTGGGGGCAACTGTTGTTGCGGGTGAGCAAGGTAGGTACTAATTGCTGTATTTCTTTTCTTTTTCTTCTTTTCATTATAAAATGACCCTTTTAGCGGAAAAAATTGAGTCGAAACACATTTTCTTCTGTCAACCTCTCATATGGCAAAACTAGACTAAACCGAATATGGCATAATGACCAGTGTAATTTTCTGCACTCAATGATGATCTTCTCCCTTACATGGAGATTGGGGAGTTACAGAGTGCTATTAGAGCTGAAAGACTTAATAATAGTGAACTTAGAAACTAACAGAAAAATGAGCTTCAAACTAGTTAAAGGAACCTCCTAGATTTGGACTTGAGGTTAAATAGGGTAGTACTTGATATTGCATCAAACTAAATTTTGCTTTTTGAGGAATTCTAGACTATGAAAATTATCCAAATTGCATGAGAATTGTGTGGTTTCTGCTTCTAAAATTTCGTTTGAAATGAAGTTGAATCGGTATACTAGAAAAATCAATAATATTTGGTGCTTTTTCTATGGTATTGTAGTTTGTCCAATCTGTAACTTGAAGTTAATACAAACCTTTACAAAATACTTAGATGTCAAAATAGACTATAAGAAAATTTTAGGAGTTCCAAACTGTCTTAACTTGATCTTCATGAAAATCTATTAATCTGGAGATGAGGTGATAGGTTGAAAAAATGCCAAAACATAGAAGTTACTGTTCTATAATTTTTCCAACACTTGAGAAAGATTTGACTTGTAGGGTGACCAAGAGGGCGAATCTTAAGCCACAAAAATTACTGTAAATAATATTAGGTGTGTTATAACTAGCTCTCAAAGAAAATAGATACTAAATTGAAATTGGGAAAATAACATTTTCTATTTTTGAAGTGAATCTTTTTTTTTTCTTTCTTTCTTTTTTTTTTTTTTTTTTTTTTTTTTTTTTTTTTTTTTTTTTTCACTAAAAGGTCATTTGTATTGATAACCAAAAATGTAACACAAGTATAAAGAAATCACATTACAAGGAACCTTCACTCATTCCTGCAACATCTGTTGCCTCCTTTACACCCAAACTCAGTAGTTCCTAATCATAGCAATAGGCTCACATAGAATATTAGAATCTAGCTCTAGACGCACTGTTGCATCCTGATCAAGCTCCCTTAAAATCAATGCTATCCAAGGGATATTTACAGCAGAAATACCCAACCTAGCTGTTGTCTTTGCCAAGATATCAGCAGCCATGTTTGTCTCCTTATAACAGTGTGAGATTCTCCATTCTACCTTCTCTAGATAGGAAGTCAGACCTCTCTTGCATTGCTATATGAGAATAGTTATTGCCACAGAATCACATTCAACCCACAAATGCTAAATCTGCAAGTGTTTCGCCCATTCAAGACCATGCACAAGAGCCTCCATTTCAGCTTCAAAATTTGTTTTAACACCCAAGAATATGTTGTCATTTTTGAGCATACTTGCTGACTCATTTTGAAACAAACCACCAGCTCTTGTCTTTCCAGGGTTATCGATGCAAAATACATCTATGTTTAATTTTACCAACCCAGGAGAGAGAGGCATCCAAAATACTTCTTGAGGATGGGAGGTGCTTTTTACATTGAGTGTTAATCCCTGCTGTTTTGATTGGGAGTAAACCTCTGGAGTGACCTTCCTTCCCTCAATGTCAATAGCATTTTATGTAATATTGTTAAGCATAATAACGGTTTTTCGCAGTTTGATGGCAAAACAAGAAAATCATAGACAACCCTAGCCGAATCTAGGGTTGCCCTCACCACCACTACTCCATGCGTGCAAGGCTTCAAGAACTCCACCCAAACTCAACTACATCCATGCGTACAAGACTTAAAGGATCAGACTCAAACTCAATTACTGATCAAGAGACTCCAATAGACTACATCTTATCCACAAGTGGATCAGACTCAGAGTAGCACTAAAACACACAAGAGACATAGTTCATACCAAACACAAATAGATAACTTGTGTAATTCAAACTCTAGAGTTAGAGTCCAAGAGTAATGTTGAGCAAGACTCTTTTAACTATAAATATGTAATTTGTACTACAGTCAATCTCAAGAAAGCAAATCACATTCCCGTGGATGCATGTGCATGAGTTGCAGAGTTCAACCGAACCACGAAAAACTGAGTCTCTCTCACTCGCTCTCCCACATTTTGTCTTTCTCTCCATCACCCAAAAAATGTGTCTCTCTAACCCTAACTGATGGCATCTAACATGGCATTAGAGCTTCAAGTTCCCACCCATCCATTTCCCTCCCTCAATGGCTTCCACTCAACAAAGCTTAATGAGACGAATTATTTGTTATGGAGATCTCAAATGGTTCATCTTCTAAAGACATACAAACTATTTGAGATTGTTGCTGGCTCTTCTCTTTATCCACCTGCTGCCATTCCCGATAAAGATGATGTTGTGATCTTTCGACCAAATTATGACTATCAAAAGTGGAATTGTCAGGATCAACTATTGATATGCTGGATCATTGCTTCCCTTACTGAACCAGTTCATGCATAGGTTGTTGGTTGCTCCACCTCTAGAGAAGTTTGGTCCAAGCTTGAGCGGATCTACTCAACTTGCACTTCCACTTGCATAATGCAACTTTGCCTTCAGATCCAAAATATCTGAAGAGGTAACAGTAGCATTCATGATTACCTTATTTGCATAAAAATATTTCTGATCAATTGCTTGTTGTGGGACGGCCTATGAATGATGAAGAACTCTGTCTTCATCTCTTGAATGGCTTGGGAGTTGAATACTCTTCTTTTGTGATTACCATTACTACTCGCAATTCTCCCTTTTCCTATGATGAATTACGAGGTATGTTATTGACTCAACAAATTCGGTTAAGAGATTAACTAACGACTGTTGACTCTTCTTCTCCTATGGCAAACATGGCTACTAGCCAACCCACCCCTATTTTCTCCAAGAGGCATATTTGGTCGTGGTCATTTTTCTCCTCATCGTGGCTCTTATACATTTTAGCCACCTCATCAAACTGAAAATCGTCTTATCTACCAAATTTGTGATCGTCCTAGACACAAAGTGAAGGAGTGCTACCAACGATTCAATCATGCCATTCAAGACAACTTTAATACAACTCCATCTATGAATATGTCTGAACTTTCTAGTGCTTGTTTTCCAGATAAAAATCGGTACCCTGACTCTAGCACTACACATCACATCACCAATGCTCTTGAGAATCTCAATATTGTGCAACCCTACCATGGTTTAGATCGAGTTCAAGTCGGTAATGGTGTCGGTCTTCCTATTAGTAATACTGGTAAGATGAACATTGGTACATCTTCTACTCCAGTCTATCTGAATTATGTTCTTCATGTGCCCACTATTTGCAAGAATTTATTTCGGCCTCCCAATTCACTAAGGATATTAATGCTCTATTTTAATTTCATCCTGATATCTATTATATGAAGGATCGTATAACGGGGAGATGTCTTCTTCAGGGTAGCATTAGTTTATTCACACAAAAAATCTCATGACCAACATTTTAATAATAGTAATCTATATTTCTGATTAGCATACACAACCTCAAGATCTGGCCCATCTGGGACAAGCATAACATCAAACCCTTGTGGCAATTGTGAAGTAAAGTTTATGGATACCATCCTGATGTTTCAAATAACTCCTCACATCCTTAAATTTGTCTCCTATTGTAAAGTTATCAAAGTAGCCTTTTGCCACCATTAATTTTTTTGCTATGAGTTAGATCACAAGTGAGCATCCCTAACACTGATATCTCTCATTACACTAAAGCACATTGACCTTATATTCCACTAACTACATAACATTCTTCAAAGCTAAGAAAAGAAATGGTGAAAATGGTTTGGAGAGAAGTTTAAAAGTGACAAATAAGTTCCAAGAAGATGCTTAAAGACTAAATATTTACACATCAATAATCTGAATTAAAATTCAACCTCAAATATCTCAAGATAAAGCCATTATGCTCCTCACAAATCACCGTAATGCACTATCATACTTTGTTTTAGCCCCATTCAATACAGTAAGCATTTAGGAACATTTTGGACTGACCCATATGTTGCAAGAAGTATGATGTTTCCCCAGAACTGCATAGAAGACATGTATGAGGTATTAGTTGCTGCTATTAACCTACAAACATATCCTTATCAAACATGGGTAAAGAAAACAAAGATGGGACACACATAAGCAAATTTATCAATATAATTTATACTCTGCTAAAATAAGAGTTTAAACATGATCATTTAAAAATCATGGACTTGAAATTCAATTCTTCTAGATTATGCTTTTATTCATTTTCTTCTACAGTGATTGTTTTCTTTTCTAACCAATTTTAAGAAACCAATAGAACACTGGTCGGAAGAAGAAGAGAAGAAAAGAAAAACGAGATAGATTAAAACAAAATTAACCAGCAAAGAAAAAAAGAGACGCAAATTGGAAACGTAAAATGCCTATCTCAATCCACCATGCTCCATATCCAATAGGTTAGATCTTCTTATTATATTCGACCTACAAGAAAACAAAGTCAAAAGAGCTATCCTGTGATTTTGGTATAGTCTATAGTCTTGGTCGATCAGCAGTGAATTCACGATTTCGGAGAAAGAACATCCGATTACAGCAACATCTTGAACTAAAACCTTTAAAGGAGATAGTTTGTATACAATCAAAGACGTTGTGTAAACAACTGTTTTGGTTACTTTGTAATACCAAAACCTGTTTTAGTTATTCTTGTTGAAGTAAACTCACGGTACCGTTAGTTTTGTAAAAGCGATACTCAATAATAGTTAATCTTGTAATTTTCCCAAAAAACACCCCAAGAAAGAGTATCATATGCTTTTTTTTATGTCTAGTTTCAACCCATGCCACCTCCTTTAACAGAATATGTTCAGGTATTAATTTGCAGAAAAAATTATTCATACATATAGATTTGAACTTTTTTTTCAAAGACACTGAATTCTCCACTTTTGGGATCAAAGTGACAAAGTTGTCATTCACCCCTTTTGGCATTTTTCCTTCTCTAGAAAAAGACTTAACAGCAGCCCCAAAGCCCCAAAATCTTGGTGAATAAATTTTCCAACAATATCTAACAAAGCCACGTGGAAAACCATTAAGGCCAAGAGCACTTTCTTGATCCAGCTCCTATACCACCCTTTTGATTTCTTCATCAAAAGGAAGCATTTCAAGAGTCCTCTAGTCAGCCTCCATCACCACCTTTGGAATTACATCTAGCAACTCCTGGTGTATCAAATAAGATCTATTTTTATGAAAGTCTTCAGAAAAATTATCAACATAATTTTTTAAATCATCTTTCCTGTCAACCAGGAGCCATCATCCTTTTCTCAGAGACCTGATAGAATTTTTTTTCTCTACATACCTTGGTTTTGAAGTGAAAAAGTGTAGAATTCCTATCACTTTCTTTCAACCGGTGTACCTTGGCCTTTTGTTGAAGCAAGGATTCTTGTAAGTTTAAAGTTTTGAAAAGCCTTGTTTTCATCTTTGCCTCCAGATCAAAAAGCACATCAGACATTCCCCGTTGACTGCAACTGAATTTTTTTCAACTCCATTTCAGCATGCTTAACTTCAAGTAAGATGTTGGGGAATGTCTCATTTGCCCACACTTTCAAGGCCCTTTCAACCTTTTCAGTTTCTGTACGTGAAAGAACAAGACTAGGAACTCCCACCACTTGTTCTCTCCAGGGTTCTTTAACCTCGTCTAAAGAGTTTTCAACAGTCATCCAAAAATTATTAAATCTGAAAGGTGTGTTTAGAGGTTTCTCACCCTGTTTAGACATCACCAGAATTGGGTTATAGTCTGAAGCTTGCACAGGAACAACACGTTGTTATTCATTCTGCATTACAAAAGCTTCTATCAAGACTGCTTGTGCATTTGCCTGACGGTGATGATTCGACCATATGAATTCTCTACTCATCAACAGAAGCTTCAAGAGGTTGCATGCATTAACCATTGCCAAAAACTCCATTTTAGCTCCCAAGTTAAATCTTCTAGGGCCCTGTTTTTCTGAGGATCTCAGAGTAACATTAAAATTTTCCGTCACTGTCCACAGGAATCTAGACATCTGTAGGCCAGCCAAATCCAGCCACAGCTGTCTATGGTTTTCTCTTGAGCAGTTGTCATGCACCACAATTAGACCAAATTTGTTCCCTTCCATATGAACTCCATGGAAGTATGTTGATCAGAACAGGCAATGACCACAAGATGTGCAACATCTCTCATCCAAAAAACCCCACAAGTTCGAAGCCTTGTTATTTTCTATGATTATGAACAAATGTATTATAATACCCCAATCTATTGATTAATAGAATCGGGCACTTTGTTACCTCCACATTTGGTTCAAAAATATAGAAAATCTCTAGATGGCAAGTTGTTAGCAATTGCTCAAGAGCTGTTCTACTTACCGACTTGATGTGGAGTTTGTTGGACTGATGAAAGGTGCAGCAATAGCTTGTGTTCTAGGCATTTCAAAGTTATGGATAGAGACAGATTCAGTGGCAATGGTGATGGCCTTAAAGTCAATTTAGATTCCCTTTTTCATGCTTCAACAATGATATGAATTGTTGGGATATCTAAAAGGAGTAGAGTGGAGGATTAGTCACTGTTTTCATGAAGCAAATCTAGTTGCAGATTTTCTTGCAATGTGAGCAACATAGGATCAGACTTCATTCCCTATTGTGGAGTGAATTGAGCACATTCAAAGAGAGTTAAACTAGGACACATTGCAACTCCCTTGGTGTAGATTTGGTTGAGTCTACTTGTTCGCGTATTCTAAGAGGCATTAGACTGTGATATGGTTTTCTCTTTATTGTGCTCCAAGTCTGATCCTCTATTCAAAAATAAGGGAACCAATGAGGAAGCATGTACCGAGGGCAATGGATCTTGTGCGGTTGAGTCTACTTGGTTCCTGGTATTATGTATTATTTTCTTTGTATTCAATAAAGTTCAATCCTTTTGTTAAAAAAATAAAAGGCCCTTTTGAGAGTTGAGCCACCATTTTCAAGTGAATTCCTAAGTTTTTTTTTTTTTTTTTTTGGCTAAAAGGATTAGAATTTTATTAAAATTATGAAAGGAAGTACACACTCAAGGGAACCAACATATACTCAACCCTGTAATAGTACACACTCAAAGGAACCAACATACACTCAACCCTGCAAGAACATTTGTCCCCATTACACCCAACGTCATTGGTTCCCATATCAAAGACAAAGCAAAGAAATTGTCACTAAAACCTGAATCTTGGGATCTCAGAAGTATCTTACTGCAACTCATGACGGATATGTTCAGGTGACTCCCCTAAAAGGGAAAAAGTTTGATCCCTTGTTGCAAATTTTGCAAGAAAGTCTGCCACTGGATTTGCATCATGGAAACAGTGCCAAATCCTCCATTCAATAGTATCCATAAAGCCCTTCAACCCAAACCACTACTATAGTACAAACCAAGGGAAAGAAGAGGACTCCATAGCCATCACCACCACCATTGAGTCCATTTCAATCCACAGTCTTCTCATCCCCAAGGAATGGGCTGCTACCAAGCCTTTTATGAACCCAATAAATTCAGCCTCTATACTTGTCTTCAGCCCCAAGAGCCAGCACAAAGAAGAGACAAACCTAGCATTTGACTCTCTAACACACCACCCACTTCTATTCTATCGGGGGACTCTCTGGGCTCTAAACTAACCGTGTGCTTGACCTTAATGTTAACACATTGCACCACCAAGAGATCCACCCCACTCAAGTTCCAATAGAGCCGCACGAAAAGTCCACTCCCCCCCCCCCCCCTCCTTTTCTCAACCTCCTTTGGTTGCATTCCTGCCAAGTCAAATAAGGGATCGATAAGCACAAAGCCCTTCAACCACGCATCCACAAGGGCAATGAAGCGACCCTTACTACCCCACCAATCCCAAAACTTTGTCAAGGCTTGGAAGCCACCTGACTTCAAAAAAAGCACAAAACCGCCTCCATAGTTCCCCAACAAACTCACACTGCATGAACAAGTGGGCCAAGCTTTCCACCACCCTATTGCACTAAACACATTTAGAAGCTAATGAGAAACCACCATGCTACATAGTACTATCCATTGGAACCTTGCCCAGCATCAAACGTCAACCAAACACACTTTGCCTTGGTTGCAAACCCGTACACCAAACTGCCCAG